>NC_087514.1:161509399-161814418 GCF_963921805.1 Phalacrocorax carbo
TATGTTTGTTAAACTCAGGATTATATTCATAATTTTACCCTCCCCCTCACTGGAAGTAGGGAGTAATTAACTTTGAGGCGTCATTACTGGCATTGAACGACCTTCGCATGATTTGCGTGAGCAGTCGTGACATTTTGCGCCTGCTTCGCACGGACATGAACGACTGGAGCAAATGCAGGGAAAAGGAGAAATAGGATCTGTATTTGCCACATACAGACAAAGGTCTTAAGGTTACGCAGCCAAGCTCGCACAAGTGTGGAAATGCCAGAATTAAGGTTGTCTCTGTGGTGCTTGCAGCAGAGCGTCAAATGGATGCTGAGTCCTGTACAAACTTTTAAGAGAAATCTGGCCAAAGATAGGTTTCTTATGGAAATATAGCCATGTCAGCGCTACATCAAGTGACATTTGAAATGCCCTTTATTTTCAGATTATGATTTAATGCAGAAACGGGATGACTTGTTTTGTCAAAAGCAGACTCCACTTGGAAAGCCTGAATTCTTTCTATCTTTAGAAGTGACCGCTAAAACTTGGGAGCTTTATTTGCCCTTTGTCAAAAGGAGAGTTCTGGCTTGCTACATTTTGGGTGGATTTTTCATTCTTTTTTCTTCTTTTTTTTAACTGCCGCACAGCTCGGGAAGCAGTCAGAAAATACTTTCAAATAAGATTTATTATATTACTTGTCTACCTAATTAGGCAATTGCTATACTTTTCTTAATCATGTATATTAATTTATTTGTTTCAACACTGATTCACTCTGAATATATTTCTGGGCATCATGATAGGCCTCCAATTAGTAAACAAGAGTTTAGAAGGACTTTAATGGGTAACATTTGTAATTAAATATTAAAAGAAACACAACCCCAGCTTCCTTAAAAATCATAAAACGATATCTTCTTTATATATGTAAAGTTTGTCTTTATACGTATAAATAACAATAGAGGGCTTCATCAAAGCCCTATAGATTTCTTACCTCCTCATTTTTTACCTTTTCTAACTGATCTGGACTATATCTAACTGTGTTATTATTTCATTTGGGAACAGTTAAACTGGTGTAGGTTAAACACAGGCAGTTCTGGGGTCTCTCCTGCCTGTTTTCCTTGTGGAAGGTGATTTATTTTCCCTGGAGCAGGCTGCGCTCGCAGTATTTCTGGCTGGAGTAGAAGTCCTGGGATTCCCATGGGGGAGACTGAACTTGACATACTTTCAAGCCAAGCAATATTCAAGACAATAATCTGGGCAAAGTTAGAAGGAAGTACTGAGGCAGACCTGAAATCTTTGATAACCAGCCAAGGGTAGGGGAAATGTAAATTTCTGAGGGACGAGTTCTGCTCTTTTATTCATCATCATTATCTCTTTAAATAGCACCACTAGCATTCATGCAGGACAGGTGTGCTGGAGACAACTAAAAGTTAAAATGTTTAATTTGCTGAAGCAGGAAAACAAGGAAGGAACAGATTTCATGTCTGTCAGGCTGATTTTGCCCCAGAGGAAAAAAAACCATCAGACAAACAGAACCTATGGGATAAAATACCAGAACCAGAGAAGTAAAATTTTCCAGTCTCAACCAGTCTATTGATTTCCTTTCAGCAGCATGCAGCTCTTTTGCCACATTGCCAGCTACTGTGGATTTACTGTACGTCGATACTTGACTTGGTGGTCCGGGTACCCGTGACGAGACAGAGCGGAGTTTGGTTTTCATTACAAGGTCTCACCCCAGATAAAGGCCAGCTGCTGCGGCTGAGGCGAAAGTCCCTCTCTCTTGAAACTTAAATTCTCATCAGCTAGGGATCAAAGAACTAGAAATGAATTAGAAAGGAAAAAAAATGAAATGCATGCAGTCTCAGCAATGAGATCTTGGTTCTTCAGGGCCTGGGGTGTGGGGGGGTGGGATGGGGAAGCTGGTGTTGGGAACATCAGCCCTGGAAAGAGCATCAGGGGGATGCACGAGTGCACCATCCCGGATTTACCTGGCACAGGCATACCTCCCCCCAGGACTCTGATTTATTTACACAGATGAAGGTTTAGCTGGCTGTGCAGGCTGAGGAAGAGGATGAGGGAATGGCCAACAGCAGCGGGCAGCACTGCTGTCCTTGCAACACCCACATGGCCCGTACGTGGGGGGGCCCAGCGCTGCCCCCCCAGGGATGCAGCACAGCCTGAGGCACGTAGCGACGCACAAAGCATCCGGCATCCAGTGCTGTGGTCACTTGTTTGTTATTGTCATTGCTACTTTCTTCTTTATAACTGAAGGGGGGGGGGGGGTGGTATTTATTTATTTGCTTGTTTGTTTTATTGGATCTCGCTGAGCCTTTGTAAGAGACGGGAAATGGATGTGGGAGGAGCGAGGGGGTGGTTATGGCATGGCTGTTGTTAGAGACGGGGCTAATCGCCCAGAGATTTGATAAATAATTCTGTTTAATTTAAGCCTCGGGAGCTTCTAATCGAATTGCATCACCCCTGGTTCTGCTGCTTTCTTCCAGGCCAGAGAGAGGGAATCAAAAAGCCTGACAGAAAACTCCAACCTTTGCTACAGCCAGCTGTGAATGGAGGCTTTCCAAGGCTGAGCGAGCCGGGTGAAGTCGAAGGGAAGCGTGTTCTCTCTAATAGCCCTTTCCCCTGGAGAGCCGAGGGGATGGATGCTGCAGCCAAGGCACTGTCTGAAGAAGCCTGGGCATCTGGCGAGGTTATCACAGGTACCAACTCAGCCAAACACACCGGAGGGGATGTAGAGCGACAGCTTTACTTTGCTCAGTGGCAAAGCAGATAGCACATGGTCCCCCAAAAGCTCACCCCAAAGCCAAGTACCAGCTTTTGTATTTCCTTCCATCGGCTCAGAAGCAAAATAAGCCTGTGGGTGAAAGGGAGAGAATATGCCTTGAAGCTGCTGACATTGATGCGTTGTAACATGGATAGGGCAATAACAGCCCATCCTAGAGCGATGAGCTCCACAGAACATCCGATTTTAATAGTTACTGCTCTTTTAAAGGGAAGAGCAGAGTTTTCAACCAAAACACTGACTTTTAAAGGTTTTCTTCTTTACATAGGTTAAAACTGGGATCTGTGTTCCAGAAGCTGCATCTGTCTTGCTGCAATATTTTGAAAATACCTGGGGCCTCAGGCTTGGAAAGCAAATTTGGAAAGCAAAGCTTGGAGAAGGCTGCTAATGACCTGGACGATGCCTGATATTTATCCTCACTGAATTGGCAGCAAATCTGAAAGGGATAACTGCATCCTGATTTTGGTACAAATTCTTTAGATTTCGAACTCCACAACCTCAGGGTTAGATTTCTGCTGTGCAGACTGTGCTGGGCACACATCTTTTTTGCTGTCAGTCATCCATGCACAGCTCTTCTTAGGTGAGAAGGGGCAAGGGAGACATGGAGTGGTCCCAGAAGCAGATGCTGCTGCACAGCAGCCTTTGTCTCTTCTGCTCATGCCACTCAACATACTTCTCTTGCTGTTACTACTGAGAAGTGGCTCAGAGGTAGCCAGGAGCAAATCAGGATGCAAGCAGTGTAAGCTAAACCAGAAAAAGACATCCTTATTTCGGGTTAAAAAAAATAAAAAGAAAGAAAAGTCTGCAGAGGGATTTAACTCTAGAGGGATGATACAGCTAAAAAATGTACCAGTTGAGCCAGAGCTTCAAAATCTGGTAAAACTGGACACAGTGAAAGGAATGATGTGGAAAATGCAGAGGGGACTTGCAGGATAGGGGACAGATTTGCAGAGACAAGAGTGCACAGTAGAGGGACAAGGAAACCCGGTGAGGGGCTGAAAGCATGCGTGGCAAATCACATTCAGCGATGCGTGCCTTTTGGGGCACAGGAAGGAAAACCAGCAAGAATTACAGCACACAGCATGTTTGTCTGGGCTTAGCTTTTAGCGAGCACCAGTGGGCTCAGAATCAGCCCCGTGGCCCAAGATGGGCACAAGAGAGGGCCCAGAGATGCAGCAGCAGAGACCTGTGGCTGCAGATGCCTGCTGTGAAGCCCCTGCAGAAGCTGAGCTGGAAATACCCGTCCCATCCCTGAAGATAAGATGGAGCAGAAGTAATTCTGGTGGGTCATCTGAGTTGCCCTGGGAGCACACTGTCACAAAACTACTGTTCAGGTCACCATAACTAATGCTGTCCCATTAGGGCTGTCACTGGCAGAGAAAGGGTGCCCAAAGCCAAAACAGGGACAGTTGTATATGGGTAAAGCTTGCACTGAATCAGTCAAGGACTTACAGTGAGTCCCATCCCCTCAGACTCATTTTGAGGGATATTTTTTACTCTGTTTAGACTAAAGACCAGGCCAGCCCTTAAAAACAACCCTGTCCCATGCAGCTGCACAGACAGCTGTCTTCTGCAATCAGATCAGGACAGGCAAAAGCCTGCATCCAAACTGCGATGCATGGGCTTTTTAAGATGCCATGTGAGAGCAGGCACTTGCCTTCGGGAACCGCTCGCAGGGTGAGGAGCAGGATGACTTTTATTTTAGCAAGGGCAGGGACAAGAAGAGACCATGGCCATCATCTGATCTGCCTTTCTACACAGTGAAGGAAAGGCATGAGAATGTGCCCAGCGATTCCTGCAGCCATCCCAGGCTTTTGGGGTGACGTGATGGGCACCAGCAACAACACTTAAAATTATGTGCCCCGTCCCCAAGTGTGAGTCTACCCATAGCCAAAGGAAACATGAGCTGAAAGAAGATTTCAGAATAATACTATAATTACAGTTATCATAGATTCACAGAATCATTGAGGTCAGAAAAGACCTCTAGGATCATCAAGTCCAACCATCAGCCCAACACCACCATGTCTCCTAAACCGTGCCTGAAGTGCCATGTCTGCATGTCACACCAGAGCTGAATTGCCTATATGGATGCGCTTGGGGGTGCGTGTGTCATCTTTGGGGGGGATTGAGGACATGCTCATGCAGTATTGACCCCATCATTTTCCTGACATTTATTTTTTAAAGGAAATATTCAATTAAAATCCCATTTTGTCTGGCTAAGCAGAAGCTTATATTATTCAACTGCTAAAAAGAAGATAAGGCTTCAGAAACTTCACATGTTATGAGACTAAATGCTGAAGTTTGTGCTAGGACATAAATCCTCCTGGAAATCTGGCTTACTTGGATTAAATGCTGCAATATTCAGCCTGACTTTTTATTTCCTTGACATCCTGTGGACCCCGTAGCCTTGAGCCGGGCACTAAGGAGCAGCATGCAGAAACTGGGGAGGTTTGATACCTCAGTGCGGCACAAAGAAAGGATGGGCTCCCTAGGCTGGCTCAGAGGGAGCAGGGAAAAAAGCTCCATGTCTTCAATTGTGCCCTTTGACAAGGATTACGGGTCTTCCAGCGGGTGTTCCAGTGCACTCAGGCTTTGTAAACTGTAATTAAGGAACTGCTGAACTGCTATTTTAAATAACCACATTTTCAGTGTAGCTCTCTGAAGTCGGAATTAGCGGTCATTCTTGTGCAGATTTAACCATTTATAAAAACATCATGCCCTCTGTGTAAGGAAGACCTGCATCAGACTGTTTTCAAGTGTTTGGACCTACATTATCAGAGGATCTCCAGGCTGCACTATCATAAGCACTGACCATTTATTTTGGCGTCTGTACAGAGTGTCTTTTAAAAATGCAGTCCTAGTCATACCTGCTGAAGTTCCGCAAGAATAACCTGCTTATAAATATCCCCTGAAGTCAAATATGCCAACCATACGTAGCCTTCAATTTGAAGCTAAATTTCCTTTCCGTTCTTGTATGTCAGCCTATCTGAATTACTGAAACAATCACGGAGCTGGATGATTAGTGCAGCAATATGCCCATATTTTAGTTGCAGTTAAGCTAGTTTCATAAAGCCAGTCACTCTTTCTGCAGCAAAGTCCCTAGTTTATTTAATGAAACCAAACACTTTATTTAAAAAAAAAACAAACATACGGTGCAAATACAATCATTATAATCCAGTTCCAGAAGAACTAAGGCAAAGATCACTCCAGAAATTCATTAAAAGCTTTATGTGTAAAGATGACCTTTAAGGTTTGCTAGTAAACTACATTGTCAAATTTTTAGGCCCTTTTTTACAGACCCTCAGAGCGAACAATGAAGCACTGATCATACTTGTTGCTTAGGAAATGGGGAATTTTCTGACCATTTTATGTCTACATATTTTACTGTACATGAAGTTAACAGTCAAGGGCTGCAGTTTACAGGAGAAAGAAGGTGCACTGGAAATGCAGATATTGTGAGCTCCCCGATTTCCACAAAGGAGTGAGAGTTATTTCAAACAAAGCATCAGGGATTGCATCTGCCACCCAAATCTCTTAAAAAAAGCACATACCACATCTTCTCCCCCTTCCACCCAAAGAGAGAGAATTTTTCTAGCCAGAGAACCAACCTGCTCCAAATCTGGCATCGTCCTTGGGGTTGTTCCTGAATGGAGTCTGGCCCCATGTCCTCTTCCCCCCGAAAACCTAAACCATTTTGAAAATTAGTCAGTTTAACTGAGAAGAGCTGTGCTGAAGCCTTTACTACATTCTGCTGGCTTCCAGGAGAGTTAGTTGCTGTAAAATTGAGTATTTTAGGTATCTGGATTCTAGGTTAAAGACAGGAGCCCGAGTTAGGGGAGCAAGCCAAGGACAGGATTTGCAGCCACAAAGCTGTTGCACAGGGCAGCCACCCACCAGGAGAGGGAAAATCGCTGTGCTCCAGCCTACTCGTCTGGGTAAAAGCTCTGAAACCTGCTGGTACTAGTGACCGAAATGCTGGCTTATGGCATGGTAGCTCCTGTGATGTGGGAGACCCAGTCCCAAGTAGGAGTTGCTGCTGGATCTCATGCCTACTGGGGACAGTGGAAGTTCAGTTCTTCAGCGCAGACCAACCCTACCCCATAGCAGGTCCCAGCCCTGCATTTTCAGGGGTAAGAAAAATGGATTTTACCCACAGAGCTGACGAGTCATGAGACAATGCATGAAGCATGACCTAATGCTCCTCAGGTCCTCAATAACCATCTCAGCTTATGATTCCCACGTGCCTCCCCAGGCCAACGCTTGGCCACCAGACAAGGAGAGGCAATTATTATTTACTTGTCGGAGATGGGAAATGGTAGGGTGCAGGGTGGCTTTGCCCATGACTACATAGGAAGGCTGCGGCAGAGCAGGAAACCTGCCCAACCTACCCCTCCTACCCACTCCCCTCATATTTTTCCTGCGACTGAGTCTTGTGCTGTTGGACAGAACGGGTCTGACTGACAGCACCAAGGGGTGAGAGCTTTCCTTCCCCTACAAAACAGGTACGTCCCTCTTATGAAAGGACCACCTGCTAAGTCGTCAGCCTCTCTGCTATGGCTATTAATAATCACTTCCCGTGATTTTCATAGCTTTCTGATGCGGACACTTGACCTCTTGTAATTGTGTTCAGATTCCCCACTCAGGTTACACAGGCTATCCAGCAGCCGTGGCGCTGGGGATGGGCTGAACCTCTCCTCCTCCCCGCTCAGCCCCGCAGCCCCTGCGCCGGTATCCCCGCTTTCATCTCAGTCGGCATCCGACGCGCTGTTTTTCTCGTCACTGCGTTGGCGGCTCTCCATTATCCGTATTCAAATTTAAACACCAGGTTGCACCTGTTAGTTTAGCTGTTGATTGGGAGGAACCAAAGCGGAAAGTGACCCCGCGTGTCCGGCTAAGCAATCCCTCTCCGCTAATGGAAAAGAGCCGGCTGCACTAAAGCCGCCAGCGTGTTCCTCCAGGCTATTTGTATCGCCGGTGTTTCTGCCTTATTGACTGCCTCCTTGGAAAATAATTCTGTTGCTTAATTGATTGTAATGTTTCTTTCTTCTTTTTCTTTTCCTTCTGCCAGTCTATCAGCCTCAGGACTTTATTTCTCACTTTTATTTGTTTGCTGTTGTGCAGCAGGAGCTGATTTTAGGATGAACACACCGTTCTTCCAAACCATGCATTAGGGGGCTTGATATTGTCCCAGCTCAATGTCTTTCTTCGATGAAAAACAAGCAGTTTTATGCAGCTCTGGCTTTCCAGGCCAGCTCTATTCACCTCTGTCCTCAGCTTTGCACAAAGACTTGCATTTTCTGAAGTTGTTTCCTGGTTGCGTTGTTTCCTATGTGTCTACGGGTGGGGCCCAGAAACGGGGGCTTCAGAATGAAAGGATATGAAAGAAATGTTGGCTGGGGACTTTCACTCAAGCAGCAGAAACCACAAGAGGCCCTCAAAATGCCATACCAACACAGCAAGCTGGGTCCTCCTTGGTGGGAATAGTGATCAACCAGGAGAACCATCAGCCAGGGCCCTTGTGGCAGCCCAGTACACACTCTGGAGGGAAGTAGAGACGACACATTTACCTTTCCTTCTGCTGTTAAAAACTTTGCAAGTCATAAATTAAGCTAGCCCTTGGATCATCCTGTTGCAGCCCATATCTGGATACCTCACAACAGGCCATAAGGAGCTTTCAGAGGTCCCTCAAGCAAGCCTCTTCCTATCTCCCATCAGCCAGCACCTTCTCAGGGTAGCTCAGCTCAGATAAGAGATGTTCTTATTTTCTTCGGGTTTGCAGTGTGACATATGGTTTCCTCCCAGTCCTGCTGAGGAGGGATGATATCATGTGTATTAGGCAATGAGGAAAGTGGAGAGGGAGGGCAAAACAGCTTGACAGTTGCTTCTTAAGTAGACCATCGACGACTATCTGCTAGCAAATTTAAAATAAATCAGGGAAGAGTTCTCATTTACCACTTTCTCTCATTTTTCCACTGGCTAGCAGGCAGGCTTTTGCATCCAACAAAATAACAAGCGTTTCCATGAGCTGTTTATTTGACAGGGCATTGGAGGAAGGTGAATGATTAGGTCTTGGGGCTGTTAATGGGGTCATTTCATGCTGCGGTTATTGGTGGACTGATAGAATGGATTATGTGCCTATAATTATCATTTTTTGCTGCTGGGTGGTCACCATTTCCCATTGTAAATCTGCTTGTCAGGGCACCAAGACTTTTTTCTGTGGGTGTTTCTTATTGTTATTTAAAGGTAAGGAAATAATTTCAAAAGCACAAATTAAGCTTGGTTGCCAACAGGAAGGAGATAAAGTTGACTGAAGGAAAAAAATAAAGCCACTGGGAATCTGACAGTCCTTCCCACGTGCAGCCACACTCCTGCGGGATGGGGGGGATGTGTGGGCTGCTGCCGGCCCCCATGTTCAGCTCTGACGTGGAGAGCCGGGAATCAATCACTTTGATGTCTTATCTTATCCCTGAAGATAGATAGCAATGGCTTGTTTGGTGACAGGCGTAGCAATACTTTAACAGACCCTTTTGAAGTACTAGAGCAGCACTTTAGTGGCTGTTGTGAGAGCGGAAAAGCTGACACCAACGCTGCTTTGGGAAATGGCCACCAGGGACGCGGGGAGGATGATGGGTTTGTGCTGAATGGCATCTTTCCTTGTCACCCATGGGTGTTACAGCTGTGTCGGTGGGTGTCTTGGTGCATACATCTCCCATACAGATGTGCCTCTGCCCTGGGAGAGCTTTTGCTAGAGCAAAACAGAGCAGAGATGCTCTTGCTGAGCATGAAGACGGAACCAAAAGGCAGGGAGGTGTACAAACACATTCCTCCATTTCATGGGGCTTAGGTATCTCACTGGCATTTTTGGTATCCAAACTGAGCTGCTGATTCCATCCCTGGCGAGTCTCCGTGGACAGCACGAACCGGGTTCCTATCAATGTCCTTAATGGGAGTCATCTTCTACCCTTCCAAGTTCTCCCAGCACAGGTTATTTTTTGTTCTGATTCGCTCTTCCTACCATCCACAAGATACACTCTTTCCTAATGCTCCCACAGAGCTAGAAGCCAAAAGTTTGCTCCAAGTTTATATTACACAGATTTGCAGCAACCTTTTCCGTAGCCTTGGCAAGCACAGTCCTACTGGGCACATACCTGTTCACAGCATTTCTCCAACCCGTTGCTCTGGCTGGCACATCCCTCTGCTTTTGCCTTTTCACCGGTTTGCTTTGCCTTTTGCATCAAGCACAGCAATCTGATTGTATTTTTACGGCCTCTGTGGCCTGTCGCCTGCTGCCTCTAATTCCCAGCTCTACCCTGCCTCACATCAGCCTCTGCTCCCACTCACATGATTTTCAAACAAGCACCTTTGTGTTTTCCTGAGGACACCTAGAAACTACCTGCAAAATGTCCTCATTACCCTCCTTTGAACTTGCCTTTGCTGCAAGAGAGCCCTCGGTAGTGATTAAGTCGCTGATGGACGAGTATCACAGTCATCATGCTGACAGATGCCACTTCATCATTTTCAGTAATCTATTGCAGCCGTTATTAAATGTTGTCTTTTCTTTAGGTTGGAAACCCCTAGGAGGGCTTTTTATTTGGCATTTTTACAGTCCCCAGAACAAAGATATCCTGGTCCACAGCTTGGACTCTCTTGAGTGCTGTAGGAACTCAGATGATGAATAAAAGAATAGTAATTTAGAGTTGACCACTTCTAACCCATTCAGCACTGAGGATAAAAATGGGTTGAGTTTCTTTCAAAACTCCCTGGTTTATACATCAGATAAATGAAAACGGAAGACCCTTGTTCTTCATCACTGAAGACTGTTGTTCATCAGCTCAGCTAGTTTGTCCGCAGTGCCACTGTGAATTTCTTTTTTTTTCTGGCAAAGAGTTGAAACTTTGAGTTTTTAACCAAAAATGTTTCCCTACCCACACCCCAAAGCACCTCTGCAGTGCATCACCATTTTTCCTCTCCCTGTGTTATCATGCAGAATATAAGCTGATCCTGAACCGGTATGTCGAGATGCGACCAAGCCAGATTCACAAGGTATCAACTCCTGCTGTCCACCCCCAGAAAATTTCTGAATGACCTTTTTTTCCTTGCTTCAAATAATCAGTCGAAACAGAAAGGATACAGCAATGGAAAGCAGATCCTCTTTGGTTTTAATAAATAGAAACATTTAGTCAAAACCCCACCACTCAGTTGCTGAATGAATTTCACAGAAGGTACCTGATCAGCCTGACTCGCAGGTAATATTCAAGCTGATCTTTGCAGAACTGTTCCCATGGTGGTCCCTAGTACTGACACAAACCCTTCGCACCAGGAGGAGGCCTTCCCAGGTCTCTGACCCATTTCAATGTCCTCCTTCCTCGCACTGGCTTTTTTGGTACTCTTTCCACATCACCCGCTGTGCTCTCCTCCCACCGCCTCCTGTAGCTCCCATGAGTTTTAGAGGAAAGACCCACGGACCACAGCGATTCTCACAGACCTTGGTGGATCACCATGCACATTTATCCAGCCTGGGCCTCCTTTGCAACCTCTTTTCTGGTGATGAGCAGTAATGACTGTACAAGTGGCATGCTGGACTGAAGGCCTGCGTCCCGTACCCCTGCTTGCAGTATAAAGTCTGAAGTATAAGTATAAAGGCAATATCAGGGTGGCACCTCCATCAAGTTTTCTGCATTTGGACAGCTGAACTTGATTGTTCTCTTCATCAGTTCAGGTCATTTTGAAGTGTCATGTTTTCCTGACCTTACATGAAAGAGCTCATTATATTTTATTCCTTATTTTTCTTTTTATCCTGCTGATTCGGAAGTGAAACTGCTTAATATAAAGGAGCCCGGTTCTGCCTCTATTTATATAGCCAAATACTAATTAAAATATAATGCTGTGAGACAGTCACCCAGATCCCAGTTTTTGCCTGGCAATACTATTTGCTAGCGAATCATTGCTGAAAATGGTTGTTCTCAGTTATTTTACATTGCAGAGAAAAAGTGACTTGGTGGCAGGATCCCTTCAGATGCCTGAACAAAACTGACTTAATTTTTTTCTCAGTTACTGTTTAGAAATCCAAAGATGTTCCCTGCTATTTGCTGGCATACGAAAAAGCACACTAAAAGGCACTTGGGGGTTAATTTTCATGACCCTGACTCTACCTCTCAACAAGATAGATTACATTTTCAATTCTATTCCTTGGTGTATAAGAGAGAATCATTTTGTAGAAAATAAGAATTGATCCAAATCTTCACCCTAAAGTCAAACTGCAGCTTTATTGATCAGAAAGAAAAAAAAAAAGGATGCGTTTCTTTAGAATAGTGTTCCCCGCGATATCCTCTGTGCCAAAACAGCATGAAACAGGAGCAGACCTGCCACGTCAATGGGGAAACCAAAGTCTGGAGAAGGGCAGGCCATGCCTGGGAGACCCAGCTGGCTCCTACGGGCTCGTTTCCCGCTTGCGTGCAACCTTCATGCCTTTTCTTCTCTCCCCACAAATTTGACTTGCTGATTCCTTGCCCTCGTGCCTCTTCAACCCTGACACTTCAGCCATCAGGGACCATATATGGCCCGATGCAGATAAAAGGCCAAGGGGATTTTCCAAGGTGTGAACAGGAGCTAGGCGCCTCCCTCCTGCTGAAAGTCCCTAGGAGCTGGTGTCCGTGCTGCCCTTCAGGGCTCATGGGGCAAAGGGAAGCGCTGGTGTCTGGGTACAGCTCAGATGTACCCTTCCAGGGCAGGGATGGGGACACCCCATCTGCAAGGCGAGCAGGCTTTGGTACTTCATCCTGCTGCCCTGACTGGGCAGAGGCACAGATTTTACTTCTGGCCATGCCCAGGGCTGGCTGTTGCTTTGGGAAAGGTCATTTCACTGCGCTGCTCCTACGTCTCCTTGGTCAACCTTTGGCTTTGCTCTGCACACCTGCACCGCCAGTCCTCCAGGGATGTGCTGGGAATCGGACCTGCCGAAGCAGCCTGGCCAGGTGTCTCAGGTTGGGTATAAAGGCTGATGCCATTTTATCTTCCCTTTCCCTTGAGGGATTCAACGTAGTTAAAAACAACAAAAATGTTCCTAACCTTTACCCTGGGATAAAAATACTTGAAAATATGAGCCTACAGGGCAAAACAAGCCCAAACTCCTCCCTTTCATAAGACATATAAGAAAAATCCCCAAATTTTATTCATTGTAGGGCTGAAGACTTTTACAGCCCACTCGCCCCATGGCTCTGAATATTTGTCTGGCACTATCAGTGCCGAGATGGGGGTGCCAAAGTTTCGCTCTCAGCACCTTGTGTGCTGGCATGCAGCCATGCTGGAGAATGCTGTTTTATCATCCTGCTTCATAGCAGAGGAAAATTAAACCCCCAGTAGATCCCCAATGCAACAACAAAGCCTTTCTGCAGGAGGCAGAGGGCAGTGTTTGCACACACATAGTAATTACGAGCACAAGCAACTCAAGTTGGTCCCTGATGTTCTCCCTGCTGTCCTCCGTGGGGTGATGGCGGTGGCCCACTGCGTTTCGGTGAGGTGAGAGACAGATTTATGCCTGGACGCATTAAAGCTCAGATATGTTTGGAGAACCTCGTGAGAGTGGTTGCAGTGGTCACCTCTTCTGAAAAACTGCCTCAAGTCCCCATGTGAGCCCCTGGAGACAGTGGGTGCACAGCCTCTCCCTGGGACAGACCTGCGGCAGGGACCCCCAAGTGGTTTGTTCCCCAGCTGGGGGAATTACCCTGCACCAAGCAAGAGCAGAAGCTGGGTCACAAAGCCTATAGGCTTCACAGGAGACAGCTGCTCACAGGTTCAGCTTTTTGGTCCTATCCACGGGGCACCCACGGGTCTGGAAAGAGGGAGAAGGTGCCCACTACCCTCTCCTGCTTGTTGCACAGCGTATGGCTCTCATTATTAGCTGCATGGGGGCAGCTGTTTTTACACCCCTCCCTGATAGGCAGGAGAGGGCCAACGTGCCCGTGTGCACCTCCTCCCTGTGTACATGCCAGGGAGGTTAATTCGATCTCCTCCCTGCCTCCCCCCGCACCACCTCAAAACAAACCTGCAGCGCTGCAATGCGCCTCGCGGGTTAGCAAGGGGACGCCGGCTGGTAGCACGGCACAGGGCACAGGGCACTCGTGGCCTTGGAGCCGACCCTTGGCCAGGAGTCTGTAGGTCTGGAATCAATACCCCCTCTGCTTCCCATGCCCCCCTGCTCCTGCTTGTCCCCTCCGGGGATGAGCTTTCCCAGGGTCACAGCCCAGCTAGGAAAAGATCTGCCTCATCTGGAAGCCCCCATGGCAAAACAGTCTCTAAAGGTAAACACATTGAAAAATTGAATGAAAATTTTTTCCAGGCCAAACTCGATTTGTGTTTACAAACGGGGCTGCTTTCAGAAACTAATAAATATCACGCTTTCCTGCTGGTACCCTCAGGGGAAAAATATCGCTGCTCTGAAACCCTGTTCCTACAGAAACAGTTAGTGTGTGCCTATGGAGCCCAGTGTAGTTTGTATTCATTTGAACAGGGAGTACACAACATTTTCCTTAGCATCTCTTCGATGTCACCTGCAACCTGCATTGCCAGAGGCAGCTTTTCACATCACGGTAAAGGTGGCAAAGGGAGAGTCTTCTGCCACTCGACACTAACCGTCCCGTGATTAAATTCATCCTTACTTTAGCTTCTTTGTTGCCACTGGAGCTGAGTCAAAGATTAATTTATCCAACATAGTTTATGAGGTCCTCATGAGTTTATGGCAGAAGAAAAATACTGCTACGTGCCAGTGGTACACCCAAACAGCTATTTGAAAGTCCCGGCTCTGAGCTAAGCTGGCTCTAGGAGGAGACCGCTGCAGTAGATGGTATTTAAAGAGATGTATAACACAGCCATGTGTAACTAGTTGTTAAGCTGTAACCTGAAAAATGCAAAGTTACCTCTGAGATAGCATTTCGTACCCATCAGAGACGTGGCACTGCTCTCACTGAAGCTTGGGAATTACTGTTCCTCATCTTGAGCCAAGTAACTAGGGAATGCCGAAGGATCCCCGGGTTGTTTCCAGTAGGGATGGGAACTGCCGATAATCAGGTATTTCTCTGATGCAGTCTCTGATGGACACGTTTGGTCCTTCAGTGCTGCAGGAACCAAACAAGAGCACATATCTCCTCTTCCAGGCTCCCTCCTCCAGTCGGCACCTCAACCTTTCTCTGCTATTTTTCTAAGGGCATCCGGTAAATGCCTCCTCGCTCTGCTTAGCCACCTGCTTGCTCCTTTTCTGCTGGCCACATCTAGCCAAGCACACACGCACACAGAGCACTCTGCCAGCACCAGTGCACAGGTTTCCGCTCTGGCATCCAGTCCCAGGACAGGTTCTTACACAGTTTAATTCTGATCAGCCTCACATGTTCTTCTGATCAGTCTTGCAGCTTCAGCTATCTTCCTTGCAAAAAAACTTATTTACCGCCTCTACCTATCCTGAATATAGAATGACCATCCCACCTACATGGCCCATAGTTGGGACCAGGTCCCAGACTTATTAAACCCCAAGGGGTCTCCCCGATGGGAGGGTGGTGCACTCTTAGGTTCACCCCAAATGGGACTGGTTTTGTTAAAGATTTAAAAAAGCACAGAAAAGCAATTATTTTTATAGTGTGTTTCTGTTGGAACATTTTGACAACACAGGCTGATTTTAGTCCTATCCAAAGCTCCTCAGAGCTCCTGTGCCACTCCATGCCCATCCCAGCTGGCCAGGAGGCCTCTCTGTGCGAGCCCACTCCTGCCTCTGGCAGGGTGATGGCAGGGAGCTCCGGCCTTTTTGTTGGAGAGGAACCTCATTGCCCTCACCCCTGCCCCTGCCTTTGCTATCGTGATTGTTTTCTCAGTTTTGGAGGTTTCCACTGTGAAATCCTGTCCAAAACCCTATCCATAGGGATAACTTGGAAGGCAGAGCTAAGCCCAGCAACCCACTCTACGGAAATTAACTTTTCAGGCAGCGCTGGATTTCTAGTTTTCATTCTTCCAGGGCTGTAGAAGAAAAAGCAGTCTTGAGTTTTAAACATTTCACAATTTAGACTAGCTCCATATAGAAAATGTACTAAAAGCTTCTACCTATAGAATTATTTTAGTAAAACTTCCAGCTTTAAAAGTCCCTGGAGACCTCAGCAGGAATTCAGAGAGCAGTGATGGCTGGGAGAGCCTTGGGGGGCTTTGCTGCAGGTTGGTGAAGGGATCAGTGGTACTTTCCTGGGGAAAAAGCAGCATTTGGGATCAGCCAGTGGGAGGCTTGAGATCGGCATGGGAAGAAGGGAGGTGGGTTTCAGAGAAGAGATGGTCCCCTTTGGTTCAAGGAGGATAATGTCCTTAAACCTCCCAGATCTACTTTTCTGAGATTTGGGGGTTTTTTTCTTCCCCAGGAGAGGCTTCTGCTCCACTGTCAGTTCTCCGATGTAAGCTCTGCATGGCTCTCCTTTATGGACAGAGAGAGGTCTTTGCAGGGCTGCAAAGCAGCAAAGCAGCACAGACCCCGGCGAGCACCGCTGATGTGACAGCTGGTTTGCAGCTGCAGTTGCCTGGTGGCAGCGCCTCAGGGTAGGACCAGACTAAACTTCCTACGTGGCAGGAGACACCTCTGCCTATGTGCTCCAGGACTGGGGTGACGTGCTGCCCTCAGGCACTGAACAGCAAACCCAGCAAGTGGGGTTATGGCATGTTACTGCTGTAGGGGTTCAAGTTTACGCTGCATTGCTTTTCTCACATCAGAATTGTCTGTAATACACATTCAGAGCTTGAATACGAAGAAGACTTGCTTCTTAGGAAAAAACTCCTTGTGGAAATACACTTGTTTCCAAAAGTTACGATGAGGGACTACTGTTTGTTTAGGAGGTGCCCTGCTCTCCCTGAGCACTCCTCACCTACAAGAAATGCTGCATAAGTTATCACAAAAAAGCCTACTGCTTCTAGCTTCGTGGGAAGTCAGGTCTGGGAAGGATATCATTCCCTAATTATTTTTTGCACAAGTTTTTAACATCTGGCTCGGTGCTCAAACCAGGACACATCCACTTTAACCATTCTTTCTCCCTAGAAGATGTTGGTGTGCCCTGGCGCGTCTGACCTCCGTGCTTCCAGGGATGCTCCAGGCCAACATGTGCACTGTATATATTGGGATATGCTCAGTAAAGACAATAGATTTAATCCTTGGTGACACTGTGTAAATAAAACAAATTTTAACATCTGTTCTTCTGTCTTTAAAAAACAATGGCACTTCATAAATAATATAGTATTATAGCTCCCAGAAGGCATTTACAAGTACTTTATTAGGTGTCACGTCAGTGCTCCATTTTGCAGCAACTGACCAGAACTAAACGTCCTATAATTCAGTTACACCGTAAGTAGCCACTAATGAGGCATATTATTATAAAGAGTCAATGCTGTACAGCTACACTGCAGTAAATCTGGAGTGATTCCAGTGAAATCAGTGCTAAAGCATGGATTTGCCCCTATGAAATGAAAAGCAAAGTCTCACTCAAAAAAAAAAGAAAAAAATTTTGAAGAATGATTGTGAGACTTTAAGGCAAATTTTGTGGAAACCTCCTAACTCTTATTTTCTGCCCTTCCATATTCTCTTTTCCACTCCATTCTCATCTGTCACTCATGTATTGAGTATCCTGACAAGTCTGCCTGACGACTAATGCTCCTGTTTTGTGGGTTTGCATAGTGCCTCCTGAGTACTTAACAGGTCTTAGAGAGTTCAGTTCACTAAGCTCTCACATTGCCTGGCAGTCCCCAATGGCTTGATAATGTAAAATCAGAGACCAGGCTGCAACTGATTCCTCTTTCCTGTCTATTCTTTTATCAGGGACTGCTGTGCGGGATCTGGAAGACAGAAACGTAATTAGATGTGTGCTGAGTGGGATTTCCCTTTAGCAAGCACAATTCAGACCTCCAGCGCCAGATATAACCAGGCATTTCGGGGAGATGGATTTTCTGGAGATAATAACGCTTCCTTTGCTATGGGATGGAGAAGTTCATAAAGCAGCTTTCTGTGCATAGAAAGATTTCTAGCCTCTTTCCTGGTATTGCTTACTCAAATATGCTCTTATAGCAAAGTTGAAACTGTTATATGCTCTCGTAGTATATAAATTGGGGTGCAACATGGCTGCATGATGTAGTCTAAAAATGACCTCATTCTCCTTAAAATCAGTCTTATTCATCTAGTTTCTAGATGATAAATTTATTCCTAGGCCAGAATGACATTATCTCCCATAGTAGACGAAGAGGCGTGTTCTGATCTTTGCTAATTAATAGAAAGTTTGTTTCCAGAGAGACAAACCCTGGTGTCTATGTAAGCCTAGGTCACTCTGTGGGCATGTGCACGTATACGTGTGCGTGTGCTTGCTGACAGCCCGCCAATCCTGCTAGTAAGTCACAATCGAATTTACTGTTTCCTTTCGATCTGAACAACGTCATTACCTCCCGCTAATGTGGTTAGGAGGGAGCAGGAGATGCTCTGGGATGTTGGCTGGCGGTAGTGAAGCCAGCACCAGAGCATGTGTGCAGGCTGGGCTTTGGGGGCAATTGCTGCTTGCAAGGCAGAGGGATGCTGCATCCTGATCATAAAATTAGAACAATGTTCATGCTGGATCACTGAAGCATCAAATGCCCTACGTTGAGACTGCTTTGAGCAGCAGTACTCAGCAGCAGGATACCCATCTAAACTTACCTTTGTGCTGCGAGTTCCACACGTTAAAAGGAGTCAACACCGATTCAGCGAAATATATGTGAAACTTGAACTGGGCTTCTCTGGGGCTGCCCGTGGGCTCGGGACAGGCAGATGCTTCCATGCACCCCCTGGAGCCAGGCGTGGCCGGCACTGTGCAAGTCAGCACCCGGATGGGCTTGCGATGCTTCTGCTCGTCCCTGCTGGAGCCCCAGCTGGGCAAAAGGGCTGAGGTGGAAGATGTGTGTCTCTCCGGAGGCACTCAGGGAATAGTAGAGAGCAAAGCCTTTTCTTTAATATTAAGCAGTAAAATATTAAGTGGACTGGAAGCCAGCTACCCTCCTCCTAGGGGAGCACCCCAATCATGGAAATAGAGTCACACTTTTCTCTTCTTTCCAGCCCGGCTCAATTACCATTTAATTATTTCAAGAGACCAGAGTAACATCTAGATCAGGGAATGAAGCACACATCACTGCTCCAGTATCCCCTAAGCCTCTGTTGCCACGGTGCCCAGAAAATGGGTTCAGCTCCCCATGAGTGGAGACAGAACCAAATTTTGGTCTTCCACAAATGAACCAGCTTCCTCAGCTGTGGACCTAGAGGAGAAGAGCAGGGAACCATTTAATTTTGGAGGCGTCAAACCCTGGTCTTGCAAGTGTGCTTGGAACATGTCTGCAGCCCAAACTCTACCAAGTACCTCCTAACTGTGCAATATGATAAGCCTGAGGAATGAGCTAAGAGCTGGGCTACTTGGTCCTCCAAAGACTGGGATGTGCTGGGGAGTGCTATCGGCAGACCTTTAACTACCTGGAAATGTTAATGTAAAAAGACATTAGCAGCTCTGGACTTCAAGGGCCTCCTAAGCCCTGCCTCTGCAGAACAAGAGCTTTTCCCCTTGGAGCCCCAAGCAGTGTTTAGGCTATCGGGACCCCTGTGTGGAGGTGCGGCTGGGCACTTCCATCTGCAAAACAGGTGTGATGAGGTGAAAAATGCTACAAGCATGAAGTGCTTGGCAGTTGCGGCAGTAGGAGCAACCAAATAATGTAGACGAGCAGAAATAGAAAGGGAAAAGTGTTTGTGCTGTGTTCCAGTGACAGAGAAAGAATAAGAAACCAAATATCTGGTGTTCCAGTTCCCTACGCTGGATGTAAAATCAGACTCCTTTCCCTTTGGTGCAAAGATGTACTCGGTTTCCGCTTGTTCTACAGAAGAGTTTGATACACTTGTGTTCCAAAAGCATCACCATGTTTTCACACAGGTCTTTGTTATACAGGTGATCTTTACTCTTTGCATAAAATATCTTTTTTTCTCAGATACCTCGTACAAGGTCTATTTGCCACCCATCTCCTCTTGCTTGGCACAGTGAATCACTGTTCACAGAATGCTGAATGAAGCCATTAATTAAATATGTGATTTTTATCAGGCTCTAGACAGGCTATACTTACAAGACTGCAGTAAATGTCTTGTTTGTATTATTCTTTAACTTATCTCCTGCCCCTTCCGACTGCTTCAAGTGCAAACAAGTCTATGCTTGCAAGGTATGACGGCCAATTCTCTCTGGATTCATGCTTTTGTACACAGATCCAAATTCGTAAGTAAGGAAGCCTGGAAAAGTGATTACTTGGCTGCTTGTGACTCATTTGGTTACCCTGAAGTAGCTCTGAGGCTTGAAAGGGCTCTGCTCGAGCTGAGCTCTTTGCTGACTTGGCAAGGAGTTCATTGAAGTGAACAGTGCTGCTCCCTTATGCACAGGGGCAGAAAAAATTTGGGGTGAAAACATGCCTAACAGTGCAGTCTTATGCAGGTCTTCATCATACAGGTGAGGTGCTCAGTTCCCGTCTTTTAAGCGGGAGCAAGTTGTCAGATTTGTGGCAAAGCTCTAGTGAATAGTGGACCATATTCCTCTGCTGGTCCTACTCACGTGTGTGAAACAGCCCAGGTGGATCCAGCCACCTTTCCCAGATGCCCCGCGCTGCAGATGTGCCATGTCGTGCACGGAGCTGAGCAGTAGCTGGGGCCGCCCAAAGCTTTACCTCCCTGTCAAACAAATCGTTATCGTGGTACCTCAAGGGGGGTCTGTGCAGCAGGTGAAAAATGGGTGGAAGCAGGCAAAGGAAAACCTCACTTGGCAGTCACTCTTTCTATGGCTGAACAGATTAAAAGTAAATATGCAAGAAGACACAACATCCCAAATCCCAGCATAAGTTTTCTTTTTTTTTTTTTTTTTACAAAAAACAATACAGCCTTACAAAGATAGGAAAGATGATGTTTGTGGAAAAAAAAAAAAGCAGCTCACCTTCTGCTTCTCAGACAAATGCTCTTTTATAGTGCGGATGTGTGCTATTTTCTTATGGCTTTTAAATTGGTTCCTCGATTTGTTTCTTTATCTGCTCCCTGAGACTTTCCTGATTAGTTGAGATTTTTGCACTCACTAGTTGATTAAATAATGAATACATTTGTTTGATTTGCAGTTGCTTACTTAATTAAAATTTCTTTTCAGTGCCCCAATTTTCATTATGATTTCAATTTTGCATTTAATCACTGTGTTGTTCTTTGCCGCCACCTCTCTTAATAGAGGTCTACTCTCCTGTCAGACTTATTGCAAAACTTGGCTCCGAGCTGCACATGGGCACAGAGTAGAGAGAAACCTCAATTTGTGCAGTTTTTAGGCAGGAACTAGAAACTTTGGGGGAGAGGATTGGAGGAAGATCAATTTGCAGGAATATCCAAAGAGTGTAGATGCATTTTAGGCATTTTAGACTATTTCTAATGTTGTCTGGTCAAGGAGCATCACATTCACCTGTGGAGGAAGATCGGATTTTATATTTAACAATCTGTAGGCCAAGCAGGTCTCTTCATCCCACGGTGCAGAAAGGGAGATCACCAGTACCAGTAGGTGGTTTGTAGCAGTGAGACAGTATTTCCTTCAGCAGAAGTTGTGTGATGAGATAGGTGTTCAATTCTTTAATGCTGCTTCATTTTAGGATACTGCAATTTCTTCCCTTTTTTATTCTCCCATCTGTTTTTTCCTTCATCTGATACAGCTCCTTCATCTATACTGGCTTTCCTGCGGCGGACCCCAAAGTTCTGTGTCCTGGACTTCTTTCTCAGTCTGAACCTTTCTCTATTCACCAGTGGGTTCACGCATGAGATGGTTAATGTTGTCCCATCACCAGATTTTAATGCCAGTATCCCAGTCTGATTAATAAGGGTGAGGGAAATCCCACCTTTGATGCTGGTGCAGGCTGCAGACATGGGCACGTGTCCCTCTGTTGGTTCACGGTCAAAGGGGACCCTGAGTCAGACGTGTGGTATTGGAGTACCATGCATCAAGCTCAGCAGTTTGTACCCATGTACATCAAGCTCAGCAGTTTGTTTTTATTGCCAGGCGAGGCAGAAACACTGCATGACAAACCCATCCCCAGGCACACGATAATACTTTTATGATAGGGTTCTTGGAGAATAAATTATTTATGATATATTTTGTCATCTGCACAAGTATTACAGTAAGAGTCATCAAAATATCTAGCTGGAAAATCTGATCACCAGTCGGAGGTGAAGAGGGTGCAACACAGAAGGGTTTGAGGAGGCAGGCATTGAGGACAACTGATACTTTGGGAAGCTGGGAGGAGGGAATGACCAGGGTTAATGGCTTAAATCTTTATCCATCCAGGAAATCCCTTTAACTCTGCTGAAGTGAATATGTGTCAGCTTAGAAATCACAAGAACATCTGGTTTATGTATTTGCAGAAGTAAGTTTTGTTGCTGTGCTTCCATGTCTGCAGCTTTTAATTCAGGAAGAAATACAAAAACATCCTTTAAAGCTGTCCACAAATAACAATGACTCTTCAGGAGTTATGCGTTATTTTTGCTAACACCAAAAGCAGTAGGAACAGAACTTGCAATCTTGACGACTGTGCGCGATAAGTCTATGACAAATGTGCCTTTTCATAGAAATTAGAAATCAGCTAGTCATAAAAAAATAGAGCTGAAAGAAACCTTGAAAATTCATCTTTCCCAGGCGTAGGGCTTCTGGGAGCCAGAATCAGAGCAAAAGCCTCCCTTCCTCTAAAAGCTGTCTTGTTTTTAGCGTAAGAGACACAGAATAAATGAGTGAAAGCAAGTATCTCATCCATCACTTGTTTGAAAAGTGTAATGACTCTGAAGTAACCTCATGAGGATATTTTCAGAAGGTATGTACCATAATGTAGAAATTTGAAATAAATATGTGACATCAAGTGCATTAATCTGATGCAAACACCTATGCTTCCTCATTCTGGATATTTCAATAGCTCTCTTGCTCAAGGAGCAGCAGCCCAAGGCTTTCCTGCTCTGGTCTGTTCTTTGCATCTATCCTAGTCAGCAGTTGCGATGACTGTAAAGGTGGGTTACACCTGATTAAACATTTTACACAATTGAAAACATCCCTTTCTGAACTATTCACCTGCTTTTTTTATAGACCATGCTGCCTGGGAGTTGGAAGAATCCATGGTATTGGAGGCACAATTCACCTTGTCCTCTAAAGCAGGTCAGATGAATCATGTCCTCAAAGTGCCTATTTCTCTGCACTGACTATAATGAGAGCTCTGCCAGCTGAGATGCAGGAGCCTGCATGGCAGATGACTGAGGCTGGAAGGATATTAATCTTGCACATCGTGTGCCTCTGTATTTCTTCCACTATCTGTATTGACAGACCAGGCAATATACTAGCAGCTCTTATCACTAGGAGAAAGATATATGTGTGCAGCGTGGAAGATAGGAGCGATGACCAGTCACACAGACTGAACAAGAGGTTATCTCTAGTCTCAGTTAGTCTTTCCAGGTGGGATTTCCTTTAATATTATTTCTCACAAAGTTAGGTGCTAAAAGGTCCATTTGCAGTCTGTGGTGAGAGGCAGGTGTCTCGCAAAGGACAATTCATCCCCTCTTAAATTAGGTATCTCAGATAAGCGGGATGAATCAGACTCTAGAGGAATTTATCCCTTTCCACTGATGATTTATTAGATTCAGTTAATAATGTAGTTTGAAAGTTTAGCCTTTGCTGAGCAGTAACAATGACAGCAAACTTGTGTAGAGAGCACTTGGCATCTAAGGTTTTGAGTTAAGTTGCTGGTAGGCACTTCGTTAAAACTGCCTCTGTAAATCTGAGAGCTAAAATGTAAGGAAAAAAATAAATCTTGTGCAGGAGTTGATTGGTTTTTTAATTCTCTTGCCATTCAGCAACTTTCCCTTTGTAACATGTAGCAGCTCTTACTGGTTTAACTTGTGGAAGAACCATCCCTAAAAGATAAATCCCATTTTGCCAATAAAAGATGTGTCCCACTATAACGCATATGTCTGTGGAGCAGTTGAGCATCTCTTGATGCCAGCGTCCCTGGGGAAGACTTTTTTGACTTAGTATTTATCACAGTCTGAAGCACCAGCGACCTTAACATCTCAAATCTAATTACCTCTTCACACAGTTCATAATTCAGGTGGTTTTGTTGTAAATCAACCACAACATAATAACCTAAGTTACTTTTAAGCATTCACCGGGCAAGTGTATGTTCTGTGCTTCAATAAGTATTGATATCCGTTTCAAGTTATAGAACAAAGATTCAATTATATCCAGCACTAGCAAGGTCTCAAGTATTTCTGATCAGTGCCTTCATTATGGAGTGAGTGGTAGGAGTCCGTAAATAAATCATTTAAATGAAAAGGGGATGCTGTCATCCTCTAGTCTGATGAATGAAAATAAAACGCAAAAAAACGATAATCCCCACTGGAGTTGTCTCACTGGCAGGCAGTTGGAGATTTTGGTAGAGCAGCACCCCCGTTCCGTATGGAAGGAACGCGGTCCTAACCTTGCACAACATGTCACTCAACTGTTGGAGTCGAGCTGGAATTGGTGGAAATCTTTGTGGAATAAGGTAATCTCTAGCAAATGCATGACTGACATAATTTGTACCTTCGGTAATATCAGCTGCCCTGAAACCTGCTCGGTAAAGCCTGGGCTGTTCCTTGCACCGCATTGGCAGTGCAGGGTCTGGCTGCACCATGGTGGAGATTGGTTCTGGGAGGAAGCCGATGGCTTTTGGTGATGGTTTCCAAGGAGGTGGACTGAGAAACTGAAGTATGAAAGAGAGACACGTTGCTACAGAGTCCCACAGGCTGAAACATGGAGAAACATGGAGGGAAAGCCTAAATGCCGTGAAGGAAAGAAAGAACAGCTTTTGGCAAGAACAGACAGCTAGAGAGAGCTTGAAAATTATGTGTGACTGAGCATCGTAATCCTTCAAATAGGCATTTTGGCTTATGTTTACCCACGATGGTTACTGATGAAGGAAACAGAGGCTAGCACTCTAATGAGCTTTTGTTCCCTGAGGCACACGTTGCCTTTTTTCAGGTAACAGCCCCCTTTCCAGTGCTAATGATTTACTTCTGTGTACCAAGGCAGATTTTTTTTTGCTGTTTGCCCTCCACCTATGCATGACAGATGGTGCGATGTGCAGTTTTGGGAGCTAGTCTAGGGTGCATGAACTGATATGCATTAGGCTCACAAACTCAATCGTGTCTTACCTGTCTGCTCGAGGAATCCGTCTACTAGAAGAAGTGAAGAGCTAGAGAAAGGCAGCAGCTTATGGTTGTTTATTGTGTCTTCCTTTGCAAAAAAACCCCATAGTATTGCCTTTCTGCCAGAACTTTAAATCACATTTCAACAGAATATGTCTAGGGCTTAAGGTCATCCACTTATGAAAGTACAGGCAGAGGGTCTGGGAAGCTTCAAGCTGAAATAAGGGTTTTCTGGTGTAGATGAGTTCAGGGAATGTGGCAAGATGCTTTGCTCTTACGGATTTAGGCCCAAAGCCTGCAAGGTCTGAAGTACTTTACTCACATGAGTAGATCAGCTGAAGCCTGTACATCCATTTCCAGGAGACAGGCATGTGCATAAATAACAATCAGGTAAAAATCAATGCTTTCCAATCTCTTCAGAGGGCTGTGCCGGCTCATTCAGTTACAATAATGACAATTCCAGTCGGTGCCCATCTTCCCCCAGTTTTACCTCTGATGGATGACGCATGGCAAGGCTCAGGGCAATCTGCATTGACCCACACACGACCCACAGCTGAACTAGAGACTGACTAAATTGGCGTTGTGGGGCTCAGCATAACGTAACCATTGAAAGGGTAAAAAAGAGTACTAATAGCAGGAACATTGCTAGTGCACATCCCTTGGCTCGCCAGGTTCAATTCATTTATTGATTTATTTTTTCTATAGATTATATAGGGCTGTATTGACAATAGGATCACACTGTTTGTGCCCTAGACAAACCTCTGATCCTGGGGGGACTGTTACTTCCTTCTTGCTGAAGTAGAAGAGTGGGTAGAGAGAGTAGAGATGTGGTGGGTCCCTAAAGACCAGACTGGAATAACTTGAGTCATCACCCCTGCGTCGTACAGGCCTGAGCCAGACTGTTTTGCCAAAGGAAGGAGTCAGACGAGGACAGCCTGACCTCCTCGTGTGCCAGCACAATACTGCACTATTTTTTGCACTGGGAGGAGTTGCATTATTGCAGTATATCCCTGCACTAATGCTGCAAACAGGTTTTGGGAGACCAGACCTGGAGCATCTGTTGACCAGCTCACAAATTAGCTTGTAGGACAAATTTTCCCTGTAAGCAAAAGTTTTGGAAACATCCCTGGTGCAGCAGCCTGAGTGGAGGAAGGCTCATAAATTGGTGCACGTATACTAAATACTTAACATTGCTGACTGTTTTCAATGAGCAATGAGATCTGGCAAAGGGAAACAGGTCAGCAACGTTGATTTATTTGTTTGTTTATATAAGCTATAACTCTCACTGGGTTTTGGCCCCACTCACCCCTTCCTAGCTGTCCAGACTTATGGCCTGTGGTGAGACTTGAGCCAGCTCTAACTCAGATACTCATATGCTCCCTCCTTCCTTCTCCCTTCGGCGGGAGCCTTGCAATGTGTCATCTACACCGGCATCGGCAGGTCTTGCTTTGTCAGCGTTTAACACCAGCAAATATTGGTTTGAAGGCATGCATGAAAAGTCCACTTGCAGAAAGAAGGGTGTTAAACGGGAGTGCAATGGAAACATAAAAGATAAAAATCCCTGATCGAAACCCTTGCAATCTCACATTGCACTGTTTCTAAGGTCACTTTTCTACTTTGACCCAGTGTGGAGGTACTGATCAAAGTCTGGGATGTTCTTTGCTGCAGTGTAAAATACAGAGCAAAAAAAGTAAGATTGTTCCCTCTGCTGCCTTCCCCCTCTACCGTGCAACAGGTTTCTCAACGTGTCCTACCCAGAGACTCATTCCTCTATGGAGTGCAAGGCTTACAGCAAGATCACAGTGAAGGAAAGATTCTGGTAAGCACTTTTTAAGGAAAAATGATGAAAGATGTTAAAATATCATTGATTTAGACTATTAAATTAAATTATAGAATTTAATACTTAATAATTAATTTAAAATTTAATTATTTTGATTATAAAATTTATCATTTCATTTGCACATTAAACTGCCTGGTTAAATTTAATTGACAGCTAAACAAAACTGTAGGTTTCTCCTTCTCCCAGTCTCTCCCAAGCCAGGGAAGCACAGACACTATTCCAAAGGCATCATTTTTTCCCGGTTTTCAAAAACCGTGTTTTCCAGGATTTTGTAAAAAAAGTAATGTCAGCTAAATTAAAATTTCCTATGGAGAATTCTGGTCAAAAGCCAGAGGGGAATTACCAGTTCATCCATTCACATGGTTCCATGCCAGAGCAACCAGCACAGGGGATGTGGACCAAGCCCTGACTTTTGGGGACATTAAATAGTCCTGAAAATGCAGAAGTGCGACCCCATTTAAATCAGGCTGCCACGGCATCAGTTCCACTGATGATTTACAGGGTTCCTGGTGGCTCAGACCCACAGTGATGTCAAGCTCCACTCACATCTAACCCAGTCGTCAGAAATACAGTCCAAGTGCAGAGTTTATCCCAGGATTTCCTGGGAAAGGGCCGAGTACCAGGTTTAACGTATTAGTCACTACACTGTAAAGAATGGAGATCGCGTGCAACAGAAATTTATCATGAGATAGAGAAGCACAACAGTGATGTCCAGATGATTTCTTTCTCCTTGACCTTCTGAGGGACCCTCATGCCCTGCCATAGAGGCCAGTCCACACACATTAACTCTTTTCTGTTCAATCCTTGTGTTGGGGTCATTCTGCCTACAGCATTTCTTAAGTTTTTTTTCTCAATTCTGTGCCAAAAAGAATGGAAAGACTTGGTACACCCTGTAGCTTTGAACAGGCGCAAGCGTGCATTTAGTTAATTCCTTTCTCAGTGCTAGTGTAGGACACAGCGTTCCCCCAGATCCTGGTCCGTTTATCTGATCACAGTGAAGAAGGAGACACTACCAAAAGTTCACCAGAGGAAATGCATTATTGAAATAATAAATATGCTGACCTTTTTTGCCTTTCCTGATCGGATGTGACAGCAGAGGTCTAAGACAGAAGACCTTTTTCATTTTCCCTCATCCTTTGCTATTTTGATGTTCCTTTTCTCTTCTCCGCTTTGCGAGCTTGGAGCTCTTTATTTGCTTTCTCCCACCAGCACCACAGAAAAAAACACTTTGGAATTACGTGCTGGCATTTGGTCTGGGGAGGTAAAACCTGGCCTTTGAGCAGCCGTGGCTCCAAGTGCAGGGTGATGGGGAGCAGGGGCTGAATGTAGGTGCAGTCCTGTGTACCCGGTTTGCATGGAGGGGTGCAGCAAGGCTGGAGAGACCCTGGCTCAGAGGGAGCGGGGTGAGCGCAAGGAGCCCAGGAGCAATGCCAGTTTTGAGAAGCTGGCCTCTTTACAGCATCTACTTTGCCTTATTGCACATCTTAACCCATTTTTTTTATCACATGGTCTTGTGGGAACAGGCCTGTAATTCAAGCCATATTTGCTTTAATTGCCTCTGGCTTTCCTCGCCATTTGGCGTATGTACAAAAGGAGGATATAAGAGCTTTTATGGGAGTAAAATTCTATAATGAATCACTTATATCCAAACCAGACCACATACTAATGGGGGGGGATGAGAAAGTTGCTTTCATGATGGGTTGTTTTGTGCCATTAACTTATTATTATGCATCCCATAAATGAGTGGAAAACTCTTTTGCTTTGCAAAGTCTCCTTTGCTGGGGTACAGCAATCTCACCTATAGTTACTGAATTGTAGTACGTACAAAGGAGATTAGACAGTGCATTTACCATACATAAAATTTAATTGCAGCATTTCCGTGACAACAAACCTGACCATACCCTTTCCTGGATGCGGACGTGAGGTTCGAGTGTTGACTTCTCCCAGTTGTAACATACTTCAGAGCTGATTTCATACACTGAGTCCAGCCTTTTGGCATCATGTACCTGGCACAAGAGGCCATTATTTGACCAAACTACCCATTTTATGAAGAGCTTTCATAGGAAGGACTGGAGGATGGCAAATGACAGAGAGAATGAGCTCCCATGCCAACTGCTCCAGCCATCTCGGCATGGGGATGTTTTGGGGCTGGAGCCAACTCCTCGCAGGCACACAGTCCTTTCGCCACTCCAAGGCACGAGCAGATTGAGAAGCACAGCCCTTTCCCAGCCCCTTATATGGAACAGATTTCAGTAAAGGAGATAATCCAGCCCGAAGGGGTTATATAGATAATACCCAACAGGCATGAAGGAGGCATGCTCTGCTGAAATCCCCTTATATGGCATAGCTGAATAGACTCAGATCTCCCAAATATCTGATGCATAAGACAACTCTGCATGAGGTCATACAGCAGACAGAAGGCCACGGTGCAGTGACAGAGCGCATCTTCCAACAATTCACTTTCAGGCCAGACCCCAGAGCAGCGCAGCCTCTCTCCCCCGCTGCCTCCCCGTGCACCGAAGGCAGCTGCCCCTGTGTCCCACATGGGTGGTTGGGTGACCTCTGTGTGGTGCAGGGTGGTAAATGCATCACATATGTTTGCTATGGGGCAGCACCTGAACTGAAATGAGATGAATCCCCTCCAAAATGCAACTGCAGAAGATCTACTCACCCTAAACTCCCTTTGAAGTGACTGGAGAGAGACAGGCACTTCTAGCACTGTTCTTCTACCTTGTTTTAGGCACTAGGATGGAGCCAGGCCATGGACACCATAAAGTGCTTTGCTCTGTGCTGGCTGTGCCGGGAGGTGCACCGACCAGACACCGACATTTGCACTCACTCAAACAAACCCGTCATTTGCATGTGAAACCTGGCACATCTTTAGATAATTTTTTGCCCACCCCCACTTCCAAAGCAATTACCCAACTTTTTTTCTTTAAAGTGTGTTCTTTCATCTTCAAATAAATCGATGAAAAGCACTTATTGTAGGTACTACCAGAACAAAATGACATGTTGTTAAGGCATATTCAGAATGATGTTTATTTCTACAAATCTCTGTTTCTTGAAAGGTTTTAAATTTTTATTCTTGGAATAAATATGAAATATTCCTTCCAAGTCCAGAACTTGTAAATTTATGATAAAATTCCAGTCCTGACAGACTGAGCTCAATGCAGCTATTTTACATTTCAAAACAAAAAAATACGAAGTGACTGGTTGCTACATTTTCTGACATACATCTCTTTTTGCACTTCATTATAATCACTGTGCAGCTGAAGAACAATTCTGAATAAATCCGACTTCTTCAAGCCCATAGTGCTCCAGCAAAGGATGCTGTTCACAAGACAGACCCTGAGGACCCAGTGCCAAGCCACCTCCCTGCAGGGAAATGCTCCTCTTCCCAGGAGAGCAAGGCACCTTTCTCCCTGACCCCGATTCCTTCATCAGTATAAACTCTACCTTGTTGCTCATACATCGATGTAAATTATGTCAGAGTGTGGTGTGGAGGGTTATCTTAGCAACTGGTAGTTTTTGGGTGGGATCATGACTTGTATGGTCAGCACATGTTTTTCAAAACAAGATATCAGAAATAATATTGGCCTGGCATATTGCTAAATTCAAGTCTCCTCTGACAGTACTCTGCTCTTGAGCCTTTGCAAAACTTATGCCAGTACAAAGGATTTTCCCTTTTTTTCCCCCCATTTAATTGATAATTACCAGTATGGTGCACTTTGTAAGATGAGAAACCTGAGCTGTTCTGAAACTGCTAAGATTCCCAGACTGAAATTCTTGTTCTGGAGAATGTCATGCAATAGAAAAGGAGCTGATCGCTTGTGGCTCTGCTCCCTAGGGGGGTGTGGGAAGGAACTGGGTGGCAACTTGCTTTCCTCTGAGATTTCCAAAAGGGAAAAAAATGGTGAAAAGTTTCAGAACAGCGTCGCAACTGGTGTATATTATTGCTCGCTAGCTGCATAACTCACTGCCCAGGAACTGTATGGTTTGCACACTCCTGTAGGAGAAGGGTGTCCTCTGCTGCAGCTCCTGTTCTTCAAGCTGTTTATTCATTATTGTGTTAAGCAGCCAGTAGACTAAACCTGAATTAACCTGTTTCGTTGCCCATTTTGCAATGAAAAGGTGGATGGTCCTCTGGCCTCCTCCCTTCTAGTAATTTCAGTGCCTAAACCTGCCTAAATCACATTTAGATGCTTAATCCTTTATTGGGACTGGTCCTAATTATTGCCCCGGGAGGTGCCCTGCGTGCCAGGGTGGGAAACCCTCTGTGCCACAACACACTGCATTCCTCCGAGCACTGCTCTGCATTAATTTTTAAAAGCTTAAGGATTATATATGCTTGCAACTGAATAAACATGCATGGAAATCAGAGACAGAGACAACACATGCTTGTCCATGCAAAGGACGTTTAGGTACCCCACGTGAACAATTACGCGTTTGAAGTACATGCGGTCGCCTGTTTACACAAGTACTAAAGCATGTGTGTTAGGCAGGTGCCTGACTAAAAACGTATCTACTCAGTTTTGTTCTTTTTATTTACAGTTTCTTTGATAATTTCACCTGCTAACAAACGCATCAGAAAGGCATGATGCTCGGTAATGGCTGCCTAGCAACTCGGTGGGGTGAACAAACTCGGTTTCATGTAGGTGTTAAGTAATCTGAGGTGCAGTGAATTCACCTTATGCAAACATCGGAGGGCTTAATAACAGCAGCAGCAAAACACAGCATTGGTGCAATGGTGATGATGTCCTCATATAATGGAACAAACTGATATTTGGTATTTTTGGAACTGCAGTTTGAGAGGTTTCTTAAAAGCATGTTATCTGCTAACATGAACAAACTCTTTTATGAGTTTTGCCTTGGTAAAGATGGACAGATAAGGGTGTGATCAGATCACTGCACACACTCTAGGTGTGCTCATCTAGGGCTACATGATGTACAGCTACCCAAATACCTCAAAAATTTTAAGTTTGGCAGACCTGAAATTGCTGCTTACCAAAGCAGCAAATCTTACTTCAAATATATGGCTTCCATTTGTTAAACAGATGATTTCAGATTGTTAATTTTATCTTGTAGGCAAAATAAAAATTGACTTGGGGGGGAAAGAGGGTAAAAACCCCGCAACATTGTTTCTGCCCAGGAGGTGTTTGTGTTCCAGTATGCTCCCAGGTAGAGATGAGGGGCCCGAATGTATGAAAATAGTGTAGAAAAACTAAACTCACTGTGGTCCGTGACCATTTCATGCTCCTGCAAAGTTTAGTAATGCTGATTAAAAAGGCAGTTCAGACTGTGCAGAGAAGAAGTCAAGGCTGAGCTTTTCTGTAATATACATATGAAGAAGACAGCGAATTCTCAACTTGTGAGGCTCGTGGGTGGTTGCTTCTCCTCCCACTGAGAAAAGAAATAATTTGCTTGGAGGTCACAGTTGTGGCAGGCAGTGGGGAATGCAAAGTTAGGTGGCTGCTATCTTGGGACATAATCAGCTCAATTCAGCTTCAACTTAATGAAGTTGCTACAGCAACCCTGAGATGGCTACGGTAGCGGCCAAGTTGTTTCAGAGATGTGGAGAACCAGGAGTGCTGCTGGGGAAATGCCATTTCCCAGTGTTGTGGTTAACTCCTGTGGGCAGCTCAGCCCCACGCAGCCGCCCGCTCGCTCCCTGCAGTGGGACGGGGGAGAGAACTGGAAGGGTAAAAGTGAGAAAACTTGGGGGTTGAGATAAAGACAGTTTAATAGGTAAAGCAAAAGCTGCGTACACAAGCAAAGCAAAATAAGGAATTTATTCACTGCTTCCCATGTGCAGGCAGGTGCTCAGCCATCCCCAGGAAAGCAGGGCGCTGTCATGCATAATGGTGACTTGGGAAGACAAACACCGTAACCCTGAATGTCCCCCACTTCCTCCTTCTTCCCCCAGCTCTATATGCTGAGCATGACATCATATAGTATGGAATACCCCTTGGGCCATCTGGGGTCACTGTCCCAGCCGTGCCCCCTCCCAGGCCCTTGTGCCCCCCCGCCCACTCGCTGGTGGAGTGGTGAGCAAAGTAGAAAATGCCTCGATGCTGTGTAAGCACTGCTCAGCAATAATTAAAACATCCCTGTGTTATCAACACTATTTTGGTCACAAATCCAAAGCACAGCCCCATATGAGCTACTATGAAGAAACAGATCTCTATCCCAGCCAAAACCTACACCCAGGCACTGGTGACACTCTCTGGATGCAAACGAGATCTCGTGCCTTAAAGTGACTTCCCCCCAGGCATCGCACAATTACTAACACAGATGTTCCTTTTCCCAGTGGGCTTGCTGTGAACTTACACCGATTGGAAAAACAGAATAAAACAAAGCACAGCACATCTCTGAGTTGGAAAAAACCCTGAAAATTAGTTTTTATTTAATATTCTGCTTCCTCCTCAAATTTTCTCCTTTGGCAATAACAGAGCAAAATCAATTATTCACATAGATCTCTATTGGAAATCAACAGTAAAGCCTAGCACACCTGTATCATTTCACAATAACAGCATTTAAACCATCCTTATAGAGGCAGAATCTATTTCAGACCAGTGGGGCAGATCTCAGTCTCTGCTCACAGTGGCAGGCAAAAAAGCAAGTATTTTGGAAGTCAGCATGTGTGTGTGAGAGGTAGATTTTCAACAACAGCTTTTAGATTACCCAAATAAATGTTTTTCTCAAAGAATGGGTCCTCCTAATTGCAGATTATCTGCTCTGTAGATGGAGGTCTTTGTGCCAACCTCCTCGCTAATCCTATTCCCCGGTAAATGTATTGGCAGAGAATACAAGTCCATTAAGACTCACATTTAATATTTACAAATCCCTATTCATCTATAAATGTCCTCCCATCTCTTTCTCCATCATTCTAGCATTGCCTACCTGTCTGCCTCCCTGCATAATACCTCGCGTTGCAATATGAGTTGGTTTGGGAGAACCTGCTGCTTTGGCGTTTTGCAGAGCCTCTACAACAGTTTTTATTACTTTAAAAGTGCAGTAAAACACTGCATCCTCTCACTTAAGCTTCTGTTTTCCCAAAGGAAATTCAATTAGCTTTAACGTATTTCCAACCAAATGGAAACCTGGACTGTGTAACCTTTATAAGGTCTCCTCTGAGGATAGCTCTTGCCTTTCCTTTCCACTTGCTACTGAAAGGACAGCAAAATCTGCTGGCCAGGCCTCCCCTTTTATCAGAGGCAAAATTAACTCGTCCCTCATATGTTTTGGATTCCAGTCTAAATCTGGGCACTGGGAGCTTTTCTAGTTGATTTTGACCTTGAAATAGGACATGCGGGTGCAGCTGAGCATACCTGGTTGTAGGGGCTGAGCTGCTGAAAGGCCTTCAGGAACAAAAGTGTTAACCAAGTCCACCCCCAACCTCTTTTGCTTTCCTTGATCTCACCCAGCAAGTCCCAGTTTCTTTTGTCTGAGAGATCTTCCTGTTCTAGCTTGTATCCTAATAAAGTCCAGCTCAGAGATTTGAAACCCATTTAGGGTTTTTTTTTCGGATGTATTCAGTTTAATGACAAGGTGCAGGTGTTCTGACTTCGCCCCTGTCTTGGGCTCCCGTCACAAGTACAGAGACTCGGCTGAAGATTTTGCAGGCTGTATTTAAAAGGCCTGTTACAGAGCACCTCGCTATCAGGTAGGCAGGACAGGGGCTTCCCCCCAGGTGAAGTGTTTTCTGACTAACTCATCGCTCAGAAATGGGGAGATGGGCAGCAAAGACCCTGTAGGGTACAAGTGGGAGGAGCGGTACGTGTCCGTGTTCAGTCGTGAGCAGTCTCTGTGCTGCCTGGCTGCCCGCTTGAAGCTGCAACCCAACGGTCTGGTCCCCTTCATCCTACCCCCTTCTCCGTGCTCTCTAACGGCTCATAGTTTATCTGAAAAAAAAAAAAAAAAGATACCTTTGTCCTGGAGTTCTTTGTCTCCTCCTCCTCAAATTCCTGCCACGGTTTGGGACTCCAACCCTTTCTGCAGCGAGAGCTGGTGATATCGGAGGCAAAGGACTGTGACCTTTAAGTGTGAACAAGTCACAGAAGGAGATAAGTTATAAGAAAGTTCCTGCACGAAATAATTCAGTGACAAGGTGTTTTGAGGAACAAAATAGCTGAAAATATATAAGCTGTAATTTAAAAGCTGAGGGAGAAACCTAAATGGTCTCCAAATAAAATGACTAACTGAAAGGGGCTTCAGGACCCAAGGATTTATTTTGTTACCCAAGCCCTGTGCTACCCCAGTGTATACAGGGATATACAGGACTGAAACTATACGGGATTAGAAGCAATGCCGGTACTGTAATGTTTGAAAGGCCTCTGCTATGAAAGAGAGAAAATACAGACAGTGAAGGAGAGAGGGCAGAATATATATATTTTTATATATGAGATTGAATGAATTTGTTTTGTTTTCGCATTTTGCCTACACTAAAAGCAGAGCATTAGATTGCTCCAAATTTCACTAACGCTGAAGATACATGTGGACCTGCACATGATCAGGTCTTTCTCTAGTGAGCCAGAAGACCGAGACAGTCCTGTGGGTAACTCTGGATTTAGGGCCGTATCAGCTTTTCATTTTTTGGCTATAACCCCTGTCCATACTTCAGAGCCAGATTGTTCATGCTGGCCACCTGGGTCAAAGGCAGGGGTGGTTTCATATTTATACAGACTTAGCTGAGCGCAAGGTGAGAGCAATCTTGTGACTACAGTAGAGAAGTCTAGCAAAATGGAACTGTAGCTGTAGGAAGAGAGGAGGAAATGGTAACTGGTCACCATTAAGGGGAACGGTGACCCCAAGTTTTGGAAGCAAATTTTAGAAGGAATACAGTCAGGCAGTAGATCAGTAAGGATTTTTTAATGTCCTCATATCAAGGATGAAGGGTGAGACTTGATTTAATCAATATCAAAAGCAGGAAGATGCCTTTGTATTTAGGTAAGGAAATAGGATGCACAAAACCAGTGTTCAGCTCCTGCCTCTGGTCAGATCTCAGTGGGTGCTCTTAAATCACAGAGGCTTTGTATTGCAAATGCACTTTAAGACTGCCCTTGTGGTTAAATTGTCTAGTCATCTACAGAGTCTGAACGGGAGAAAACTTAACATGGGCTGGTGCCCTGCAACTGAAAGAAGTCTTGTTTCTGCGCTCATGCCCATAGGACAGAGGGAACAGCATCTCCCAGGGCTGCAGAGCTAAAGAAGTGCTGTCTGAAAAATGCTTAAATAATATTTTGTGGCTGATCCCCATTGCAGAAAGCCTTACAGAAAGAAAAAGGAAGAAGCACTAAAAGCATAGCTGGAGTTACGCTACTTGTCCATGTGAAGGAGGCCCATTACACGGCTGGGCGAGCACCAGCACAGAGGAGCTGTTCAGGCAGGCAGAGATCGCTCCTAATATTGTGTCTTGGGCTGACTCCTGATGCGTAGAAACAGAGCTGCCGTCTTGAGATGCTATCAGGAAACTGCTCATTTTTGGCAAATAAATTTTGCGTAATAGAAACAGAAAATTCCCTATACTGCACCGAACCAGAGATCTGTCTTGCTCAGTGTCTCACCTCTGCCTGTGACCAAGAGCAGGGTGAGCAGACGTGTCCTGCAGCAACCCAGAAAACTCTCTGCTTAGCAATCCTTGGAGGACTTTTCATCCATCAGTTTGCACCATCGCTCTTTGAACCCACGTAAAAACCCATAATATCTACAGAGTCTCGCGGTCCAAGCTCCAGAGCTGAAGTGCACGGAGGGTGCAGAATATCTCATTTTATTTCTTTCCCACATGCCACTTGCTGGTTGATTTGACACCTCCCTAGTCCTTGGATCAGAGGAGCCCGAGTCTCCTTCCCTATTCACTTTTTCCTGGCCAGTCATGATTTTATACCCCTCTATCACATCCTCCTTCAGTTTATCTACCCCGCAGGCAAAAGAGTCCCAGTCTATTAAATGCTTCCCCACATAGGAGCTGTTTCATACCTTTGATCCTGCCTGGCACCACCTCTGCACTGTCCTTTGGGCAGGGGGGAGGTAGGAACCAGGCATGATGGAGACTCACCCCACATCTATGGAGCAGCACGTTTATCTCTCTCCCAGTAATGCCTAAGCGTTTGGTTTTCTGCCTGTAACTGCCCTTCAAGCTGACATTTTCTTAGACTACCCGTTCCAGCTCCAGGATTTTTTTCCTGAGGAGCAGCAGCTATTTCTCGGAAATCGAGGCTTTTTGCCCACCTCTGCCTGCAATGGGCTGCGTGGTGGTGGCACAAGCGACCTTCCCAGCTCAGCTGGGAAGAGGATAAGAGACTTCAGCCGTAAGTGCAAAGCTACACACATGGGGGGAAATCGATGTCCTGTGTTTGTTCTGGATCCAAAAAGCACGTAAATCACCGATTAAAACTACTGCTACTAATGGACATCAGAGTCATGAATGAAAAGAAATCAAATAACTCCATGTAGACCTTTACTCCAGAACTGGATCTGTGTAGGTGAGAACTAGATCTGATGGGCCCTGGTCGCTACCCCTCTAGCAGAGGACCTGGGCCATTTATTGCTATTTTTAGCTTGTTTGATGAGGAGGACTTCCAGAAATAGTGCCTAACTCCAGTCTCCATGCAGTTTCGCTAGTGCTGCTAGTGTCTGGAATTCAAACTGCGGGGGGTTCTGCGGGCAGCCCTGGTGCCAAGCATGTTTCACCACCTGCAGATTGTCCAGGATTGAAAAACACCGGCTTCTTGTAGCAAATACTTTCCCTTCCTGTAGGACATGGGTTACCAGAAACCTCCAGGACTGTCAGCACTTGGTAGCTGGAGTAGCAGCCGGTCTGACTTCTATGAGTTTTCACAACCTCTGGAAGGGTTGTAAAATTCTTAAGTTATATAAATAAATCTCTTTCCTATAGGTTGTTTGATCTTAACTGGGTAGTAAAAATATTGTAAGTTTGTGCTTCTACAGCATTTTTCATGCAAATATATCAGAAGCATTTTATAAACATTAACTAATTAAGCCATTAAACCACACATCACCCCACTGAGTATGTAAGGATTTATAGGGATGTATACAGTAAGAAGACTAAGTTTTACTCTTAGCAGATTTTTTTTTTTGGCTGAAAAATGGAAAAATAAATCCAGAAATTATTTTTCTATATAAATGACTTAAACTTCTAATAAATCAGGATAATGTCAGCAAATCAGAGACAGGCAGGCTGTGGGTGGATGGCCTTGGGAACACAACAGCGAGCACCCTGCTGGGAGGTTGCTCAGCATTTCCCCCACCCTGTACACTGATGGGAAGTAGGCACAGCTCGATGTCAATCCCCTCAGCTTTAAAACAGCCCCTACCCACTGGCACTTCAAAGTGCCTATGCTTTGAAGAACACAGATGCCCACACCGAAGGCCTCTGGCATCTTTCCCACATCCACCACATTAAACACATCTGTGCTGGAGTAATATATATGCTCACAAGCTGATGCTGCATATATTCACGCGTAAGTTGCATCCGACAACCTGGAAGAGAGGAGGAGGGAGGATGGGGTTGTCACCTCCTGACCACCAGCTGCAGGAGGACGAGGTGCACCCTGGGTCTCGGGAGGGGACAAATCCCATGCTTTTCACAGAATGCCACAAGAGCAGCGGTGGCGGGTATCAACAGTCACCACCATGTCACCAGACCCGACTCAACAGCTCGCTCGAAGCTTTTGGGTTCTCAGCCACTTCAGTATCGCCCTGAGGCACGAAAGCTGTTCGGTATCGCATCTGCCTGTCATCTGGTCTGAATCAGGGTGTCAGGGCTGATGGCCGGGAAGCTTCGGAAAGTTTTTCAGCTCGCAGATAAACAGCAGCAAGCGTTCTCAGGACAACACATTCTGGAGCCCCAATCTTATCAGGGCACTTAGGACGCAGTCTGTATACATGTTTCAGGCCAGACAGCCAGAGCGCACAAGCAGCTATGAAGACCATGTTGACGGCTGCAGGTTTTGCTTGCTTCTTTCTTTCTTTTTTTGCCATCCTGATATAACAGGGAATGGTCTGCAGGGCTGGCAGGAGAGCACTGATTAAAACCAGCTTTGCAGAGATTGATGCAAAACCTAATAGCACTGAGTGCCTTCACAGCTAAGAGGGGATGTGTCCCGTGGGGATGGTGGTAGAGAAAAGCAACCCAAGTCATGTATTCAGATGGGAGGAGGGAATGTGAGATGGTTTTGGGTCCTGTGCTCCCTGCACTCATCTTAAAGGGAGCATTGCACAGCATTCGGGGAAGAAGCTTGCAGCATTTCTGGCGTGCAGCCCCAGTTCACCCTGCATTGCCCAGGTGAGGGTGAGCCAGGCTGGCAGCGCAAGTGTGGCCATGGGGCTTCTGTTACTTTTTGGCTCAGCTTTGTCAAAGCAAGCTCAAATCTGCCTGCAATGTTTATTACAAACTTATCCTCAGTCCTCACTTTGTGTTCACAAGAAGTTGTTTGTGTAGTTTGTAAAAACTCATCCCACTGCTGTGACTCTGAGGGCTCAAAACCACAAGAAATAGAAATAAGCTCTTATTAAAAAAAGTTTCAACAAGAACAAGCCTCTTTTCATGGCTTTTGCTTGGGTAAGGTCAGGGAGTTATAACAAAAATATGTGCATTGCAATTTGGGCTTGGAAAAATCAATGTGTTTCACACCTACGTGTATGGTGTTACCTAAAACACCTCCTCCTCCTTCCTGTCTCTGCCTGGAGACTTCCCTGCTGCTCAGTTCCTGCTAGCGGATCTCTGTGATCTTCCTCCTTCAAAACAAGCTCCCCCGCTAAATTCATTACAGCCAGAGGATGTGATGGGTATGAGCCCACACCTCAGCTCCAACTGCACATTGAAGTCAGATGTGAACATCAGGTGAACTCCCACATATGGTGAGAGAGATGATGCCAGATGCCAGACGCCTCTTTTCTACCCTGTCTTCTCCAGTTTGGGCAGGGCACTGTCACAGCCAGGTCTGTTTAACCATGTCCCCACCTCCCCTTCCCTGCTGCTTCAGGATGGAGTTGTGGTCAGGATCAGGTTGAGCAAGGAACATGATGGGCTTTAGGCAGATTGCCAGCAACCTACCTTAGACATTCAAAGGGGCAACAATATACTCAAAGCCTACTTGTTTTGCAAGCAGAAGGGACAAGATTGCGAGGGTAAAGGCTTCATCTTCCCATTGCTCCTCACACCTTCTTCCCACTAAAGGCAAATATAATTTTTGGTACATGTTTGTAACTTTGTTGCTGCAAACACTTTCTCTGATCCTGCTCTTTTTGGGGCATCTGTGTGATGTGGGTATGGGCTAGCTGCTGAAGGAAATCTGAGAGTCAAATAAAGAGTCATCAGAGCTAAAACATTGGATTTTTAGGTGATTTTTGTGTTACAGTGTTTTGAGTTGGATGTAGGCATGACAGGACAGTGCCTCCAGCAGTGCTGTACTGTTCCTGGTGTTAAAGGTGCTGCTGGGGAGGTATCTTTGTAACCAGGAAACCGAGCATAAAAACCCCACTGACTTTTATTGGCAGCTCTAGACTTAGTCATGATTTTCGTGTTTTTCCTTTATTACTTATATTAAGGCATTCTAAATTTGCCAAGTCCTTTTATCCTAACCAAAGCAATCCCCTTGCCTACGAGTCTTTACAAGCTAAGAATCCGATACTGCCAAAACGTGCTCCTCAGTACCTAACATAAGGACATATATGGGTAGAAAAGGATGTAACATAACTCACTTTTCCCTGCACTTCCCTCTTCTCTTCACAGCATACCTATATAAGCCTAGCCCACACGCCTACATTGTCATCTTAGATAAGTCAGTCTAATCCTGATTTCTTTTTAACCCTTGTGTCTCCTACTTTTTCCTACTTCTCTCTCCGTCATCTACCCTCTCTCCTTCCCTTCCCATTAACTGTTTGCAGAAATCAATACATGCCAGGAATTCTCCAAGGTCACAAGGACTCGCTCTTGCTACGGCCAAGGTCACCTCTGGGGGTGGGTGTCTCACGGTCTGCAGCCTCCTCTGCCCGGCGGTTGAAGGGCTACAGCGTGTTGCTGTCAGACTTTGGATGTCAAGGATGGCTCAAGGGTTGCCAGTTTCCTTTCATCATCGGAGAGATGGGTATGCTCTTGCAGTGGACTCTTCACAGTGTTTTCTGTTGCTTATTTTTGATCTTCATCACACCAAGGGTCTTGCACCATAAGCAGAGACCTGGCTACCCACGCTGAGGCTTTTTTTATAAGGTCACTTGACATCTTATCCCAAGTTTCCATTATTTGGTATGAAAGCACACTTAAAGTAAACATCTGTCTGAGGCTTTTCTGGGGGAAGATTATGTTCACAGAGAGCAAAGATTTCAAACTTTTCCTTCTGTTAAAAATTAGTCTAAACTATACATAATCTGAAAAAGCAGAATGACAACCTAAATTCAATGTTCAATGAAGTTGTTTAAAAGATTTCTTCCTGAGGTATGAGCCGACCTTTTCCCAAATAACAAAATGCCAGTGGCTTCTGTCAGAGGCACTCTCGAAAATGACAGTTAGGTGTTTTTATGACATGTCTCTCCACAGTTCCTATAGGAGCTGGTTTTCTGAAGGCCTGACTGTATCTTTCCTTACAAAAACCCTGAAGGGAGTGGAGATGAAATTGTTCCTACTTTACTAGTTGGGAACTGAGACCTAGAAGAATAAATCTTGAATTTTTAAGCCACTACGGAGCAGTTTAGCTGGGCAGATAACAAATTGCAGGCATGAGTCCAGACATGGAGTTCACAGGTGCAGACCCTCACGTCTTTGGACATGAATGTATAGACAAGCTGTCCATAGGGTGGCCATGGTGAATTATCACATGTCAAGGACACAGCACAGATGTTGAGTCTGTGACTGGATCTGTGGCTGCTCTAAGAGCACAATGGAGTGGGCAGAGCCAGGATGAGACTCTCTCGCCAAGGGATCTCAGCTGAACTATCGCTCCAGGCTGTCTTCAGGTTAATGGAGAAAAATAGGTGCCTCTGTAGAGTCATTTGTCTTCTCCTAATATGGTTGTCTATGGGGAATTGCTCTCTGAAATTGCCTATTTCTATTGACTCCCACTGGAAACAAGGGATTCTATCTGAGACTGAGACATCAGTTTTAGGTGAGAAACTCAGAGCAAGGAATTGAACCGAATTCCGCCCAGTGCCACCTAACCCCTGGGGCAACCTTTCCTACAACTTTGCATTACCCAGGGCACAGCGTCCTCGTATCTCAAAGCAGCTGGTAAACTTCAAGTGCTCTAAAACCTACCTCTACAGTATAAACCAAACTATAGTCCCCAGGAGAGACACCAAGCAGGTCCACGAAAGCCTTCCAGAGGGTTTGCTCCTAACATTAGACCTTGATACCAAGCAAGCCAGCAGACTCAGAGAGAAAACTGCCCTGTATAAAATATTCTGAATTTACTTTTACAAGAATCTCAGTCATGAATAAACCACAGAAGGAGGAAACACTACATTGCAGTGACATAATCCATAGGCAGAATGACAGTGAGCATCCCTGAAGGCAAGCACTCAGCTATTCAGACTTAAGAACAGCAGTAAAAAGAAACATGATCCGTGTCTGAATTTTCTAATTCCCTTAAAGTTTATATTCTCCATAATTTAATTTCATGAAGACAGTTAAGTGCTTTCCAGCAGGAGTTGTGACGAGGAGGCAAAAACTTCCAGCTTACAGACACTGGTGCAAACTTTTATTGTAAGATTAAATAAAAAGTCCTAGACTACATCAGTCCAGTTCAACTCCCTGTCTGTGTCCAAGAAAGAGCACTACATGCTGCATTTGCAGAACTTAGTCCGCCCCTCTCCCCATTTAGTCACCCTGTATATCACAAACACGACTCACAGGAGACAGCTGTGTGCAGCTGCTGCAAGGAGCACCAGCTCTTGGCTGCATCTTCCTGCAAGTGAGACATCACAGGGGCAACTGAAGATGAGCTGCTGGGTCAGCCTGCCGCACCCCCACCCTGCAGAGAGCAGAGCACCCAGGCACTGAGGGTGTTTCTGGGGTCGGAAGGGCTCATTCTCCCCCATTCATGGGTGGGCAGTGCAGTGTCGTGCAGCTGGGAGCTGGGGTCACGCCCCCAAGGCCGGAGCAGGGAGGTCAGGAATAGCTGCCAGCACATGCAGGAAAACCCGCAGCACAAGATACCAGTGCCTTGGCAGCCGTCGTCTAGTGAGGCTCCATCAGACAAAATGGCACCGAGAGATACCGTGCCCCCATTGTCTTGGTAGCCAGCGGGAGCTTGCCGTGCTTGCTCATGCTAATTAGGATATAAATAATTCTTCCCATAGTCACGGATTCTGCAAGAGGCAACCCTCACTGCTTGTGAGGTTGTCCAAATTCTGGACTCCCTTTCTTATACACAAGCATTTAAGTGATGTTCAGGAGACTTGATATACAGAGAAGGACCCAAGAGGTTGCTGCCTGTACCTACTTTTCTATTACCAACATGAAAAAGGCTGTTATAATATTCCCAAACAGCAGGTTCTTCAAGTACACATGACTGTCCAAGTAACATTATTCTATAGTACTTCTTTCCTGTTCTATCACTTTTGTTCTCTTGTGAATCACTTTATTTTTAGCAGGAAAAGAGTCATACAGTTGAAATGAGCCTTGCCAGGACACCCTCTCTGAAATGATAATCCAAATACTGTATAAGCACCCACTGGCCCTGAGAGAAATGACATGAATGGGATGGGAAGTCCTTCATCTTTTTTTTTGTATGAGGTAGATGATAAGTTTCTAGATGAAGAGAGCCTGACTTCCATCTTGCACGCATGCAGTGAATTTGCTCACATTGAGTGGCTAACGAGTCCTTTGTGTTTGCTAGGCAGGACAACTTTCCCAACCCTGTGACCTTTGGTTCTGCTAAATACGACAAATATGGGTCAATGGCTTTTGGAGACGTAAAACTCCAGAGCAATCCTGTACTGACACTGAAATAATTCTAGTGTATGAAAAGTGAGAGCAGCTGTGGCCGCTTCCACATCCACAAGCAATGCAGCTTGCTCATTGCCAGTGATCCTTAATCCTCTTTGAACTCCTGACTTTACATATCGGATGGTTGCTCCATGGAGTAATAGCTGTGTATTATTGCCCATTCACTGTAAGTATTTTACAAGGTGATACGAAGTTGGGAAATGTATTCTCAGGAGCCACAGGCACAAAGGTTACTGAATGCAAATCATATTTGCATTGGCACCGGTATCTGACATGTTTGTAAAACCAGGAGCAGGGTATCAAGTGTTAAAATGGGAAAAATTCTCTCTGCATCCTGTGAAAATGCTGGCAGCCCAAGGGCAGAGAGCGCCCGCGGGTGTGGTAATTCAGTACGGGCACTGCTTACTAAACAAAGTAATAGTTTCAGCCGCCAAATAAAGGGATAAAACTATTTCAGTGGGCAAAATGGAGTCTCTCTTAATCTGGGGAGAAGTAATAGAAGCCTTTAGGTCTGTATGAGAGCCATGGATGAAGGAACACGCTCGGGTAGTGCTTATTCGTTACCTATTTTGTAGCAGTCTGTGCTTTCCTCAAAGCCCTGCCTTTGGGAGACTAGACGATCCCTGAGGTCCCTTCCAGCCTGTGATTCTGTGATTAAGTGTTTAAACCTTGTTTTAGAAGGATTTTTAAATATCAAAATTTTTGTTTTACAGTGGATAAAATGCCTGTCACATTGCAGCCTGAAAATATAACCTGCAGATACTAAAAGAGTCAGAAGCAAAAAAAAAAAAAAATAAAAAGAAGGAGGTTGAAATTTTTATTCTTTTTAAATACTGTTTCCTTCTCCCGCCCTGCTGCTGGGGGCAGGAAGGGAAGAAAAAGGGGTAGCCAGTCATGATTTGGGAGCATTTATGTTAGTGATCCCAGCAGCAAGGGGGTTGTGCTCCCATGGCGATGGATGCTCCCTCAGGCTGGAGTCACTCACTGCTGGGCAGAAGGGCATTCCTGCATGTATTACACAGAGATTAGGAATAATTTTTCTTTTTCTGGGAGATATTGATTGCTTTTTTTGCCTTTCAAAAAGTTTTGTGGTTTTTTGTGTGTGTGTGTGTGGTTTTTTTATTAAAAAGATTTAGTTTTCTTACAGGATGAGATTTGTTAATCACAAGCAAACACTTCTTACAACAGATGGCTTCACCACAGAATAAATTTCTTGGTAAAAAGGGATTTTGACAGAGGAACAGTGCTCAGCTCTCGCTTCCCCAATCTCCCTCTTTTGCACAGGAGCACTGGCACTAGAGCTACATGGTCAGAAATGTCAGCCACATGAGCTGCATCCCAAGGCAAACCTGCCTTGGAGTGGATACTGGCCTTGGGCACAAGCTGATGTCAGTCTAGTGAAAGTAAGTATGGTAAAATTAATCCCCGTGCTTTAGGTTGCCAGTGCTTTTAGGGGTGCTGTGCTGTAGGCTGTCCACCAGGACCCGTAACCAGTCCTTGCCAGGCAATGTCTCCATGAGCCTTCCTTCAAGCCTGCTTAGAGCGGCCTACATCTTCAGTTGCAGAAGGAAGGCCACTGATCACCAGCTTTCTCATGGAAAGCCGTTTGCCTTATTTGCTTGTATTTGTGTCAGCTGCAATATCGAGGTTGGGTCTTCCACAGAGAGACTGAGGAGGTTCCAATGCCCTTCTGTCAAACTTGTTGCAGGGAAAAGAGTTGGAAGAGAGAAGAAAGTCTGTTTCCTCCCACCAAATTTGCTACAGAAAGCAAATCCTGCATCGAGCAAGAAGAAGAGATACAAGAGCCAAGACCCTGTCTGGAAGCTACTTGTCCTGTCAGCTGAGCAATATGTCACTGTCAAACCTTTCCACAACCCTGCTGCTACTGGCTCTTGAATTAGGTGCATGCAGCATTAGCATCCAAAAGTCCTCTCTGGACTGAGCTCATACTCGGGAGGCCTGGCAATAGACCACACCAAGGACCAGCTCCACATCTGCATCCCACAGAAGGCATTCTCTTAAACAGAGCTGGTGCAGCACATGGGGTCAAGTCTGTGTCCTGAAGCACTCTCATTGCAGTTGACTTTTAACTGGAATGGAGATGACCCCTGGAGTCAGAGGCAGAATAAGCTCTGCCCTTAGTTGCATCTGAACCACTTACATAAAAAACTGGCAGAGCCCTGGGAGAAGCAACCTGAAGGACTATGTAAAATTTTATTGAGGGAGGAGAAACAAGAAGGATTTCACTAGCTAGCTACCAAATATACACGAGAAGAACACAATCCCCGTACTTCAACTCAGATTTAGAAATACTGTTTTGCCCTGAACTCCACTTACCCCTATTTTCCCCAAATAATAGAAAAATATGAGGTTTACAAAGGAAGAAGGCAGTTTCCTGGAATACATCAGCTCCTGTCCTCATTTTCTATGCAGTCACGGTCTCAGTCACTGAACGTCTTCTGAAAGCAGGTATGATTCTAGCAGCAAGAAAAATGATGTTTTTCTACAGTTTTAAAGTTAGTTCCTGAAGTTTACAATCCATGCTGGGGCAAGAGACAAAATTAAAATGTGAATTTACCATTCAGCTACCAGGGACGTTCTTTCAGCTCAACACAAATTAAATGTCAAGGAGATGCAATAAAAGGGGTACAAAGCCGGAAGCGGTGAAACTGTATCTCATTAACATCATTATTCACCAACACTGTAACCCATTGATGTCCTTGCAGAGCTGGTCACATACGGTGTAGAAGAGATTTCTTTCATTAACAGGGCAGATAAGAAAAAATGAAAAGATGCTGGAGTGCCGGGGCAATGGTAGCTCGAGGCTGCCTGACGTGATACATCCTAGGGATACCTGTGTTTGTGAAACAGGCAGGTTGCTTTCTGTCCTCATAAGGGTGTGCATCTGTCTTGCCAGATAAATGGCAGAGAAAAGCATTTATGGGTAACAAATGTGGAGAAGGGACTCACTTGGAAGCCATAAGCATGGGCTTCTTACTAGGGTGTAAGCAAAAGAGAAGCACTGTGAGCTGCCCCAGCTATGACTTGTCTGTGCCAGGGTGTACCTCAGCCTCACACAGCATCCTCCCGGAAACAGCTTTCCCAATATTGTTAGGGGTTTTCTTCCAAATAGGAGAAACACATATTGCAGACCTTTCTTAAACTGCGTTTGGGCATACCCTGTTAAATGGGTTCTCTGACAGGGCTGATACTGTAATTATGGCATGTGTTGTGCGGTAGCTCTTCCCAGTCATTCCTAATCTGCTGGGCCAGAGGGGTAGGGAGAAGCTGTCAGTGGTGGTGTGCAGCAGCATAACCCAGCTCCCTGGCTGCCAGCCAGGGTGGATAATAGACATTTATTCAGTAGGTGTTCCTCTGACGGACCCCAGAGAAACTTCCCAGCGCATTTGTGGCACTGGAGCAGCAGTTTTCACCACCTCCACTGTCCACAGGTATTGCCGCCTCTTGCAACACCCTGCTGCCACCTCACTTTGGAGGACAAACCTCCAAGACTCTCACACTGCACAGCGAGGCTCTCAGCAGCCACTCCTCTTCTACGAGGACTGCTCTTGCATCTAGTCAAGTGACCCTTGCTTGAAGATGTGGACTCCAGCCAGATCATGGATGAGTTTCCATAGCACTGTGGATTTATTGCTTGAATCGGTTGCATGCCAAAACCCATTCCTGCTGCAACTAACAGGCATTGTTATAAAGGGAGTAAAATTTGGCCTTGCACACTCTTTGGTGAATTTCAACAGGAACATTCAGCTGATAGCAGGTTACTTCTCTGCAAGGATTTCTCCTGCACAGGGAAAAATCCCTCTTCCACAGGATTCCCAGGGAGCACCAAATCACACCAAGCTCTTAGACCTTATCTCCAAGGTGCCAGCAGGTCTCTCCTCCTCTCAGAGGTCCAAGGGTCGGACGTCAACAGCTGTGCTCTCGAGGCATTGCAGAGCTGTCTGTGATAAGGGTGATGTTCACACATGCATAAGGAAGAGCTACAGTAGAGGCCAAGCCCAAGTTCACCAAGGGTATAACCCAGGAGCTGATGGCCACCTCAGATCTCAGTGCCTTCTGCTCAGGGAAGAGCATGCATCCTTCACCTTGCCTTTGCCATAGCAACAGGTACCCAAACCCCACATTTGGTGTCCTCAAAACAAGCTTGAGAAAACCCTATGCTGCTGTTGTCGAGGCGGCTCTGTGTGGGTGACGGCTACCATGCTGATAACGGCTAATGAGTTTACAGAGTATCTCCAGCATGATAGCAGCAGCTGCAGCCGATCCCAGGGACATTCCCCAGCCACTCAGTGAGTCGGCAGAATTGTTAATCCTGGGGCATTAGTAATCTGAGGAGGAAACGATGGAAAAGACACAGGCTGGTGCTTGGTCAGAATTATGGGTTTTTTTTCCCATTCCCACCCTCAACATAAAACTCAAATAGAGGAGCTGTAAAGGCTCTGCATGTGGCAAGCTTGGGAGGAGTGACGGCAAACACTACACTTGCTGCATTGTCTTGGTTTCTAAAGCTTCTGGCAGATTTAAGACAGGGTTTTGTGAGGCAAAAGACTGCTCAAGGGCGGTGGGTTGTCCAGGGAATGCCCAGACCCAAAGTTTAGAGAAGGTGGGTGGGGATGTTGATCATGGTTGGGATGTCGATCATGGCTGGGGAGGTCTTGGCCACAGGTCTCGGGATACCTTCTGCTGTTTCCAGACATCACCTGCAGTTTCAAAAGCAACTAAAATACCAACATTGCAATTCCCAGTCTCTCCTCTAACATGTAGGGCTCTGTTTTTACATGTCAATGACTGTCTTAGACACCACTGTAAGTTTTGAATTCTTCTTATTAAACACATATTCCCTTCAGGAAGCTGATGCACGTGGAACTGTCAGAGCAAGCACTCTTTTCCCACAGGTCATGCTAATGAGCATTGCTGAAACATCCTCACCCCTGAGCCACCCCAGCAGGTCACTAGCCATGCTAAGTAGTATCATGCTCCTTAGCAGAGACAGATGAGGGCCAGGCCAGGCCATAACATTCAAGTTAATGGATTTGACCTTCAGCTGATCTTCAGGACACCCCTAACAGCCCATGGAGCAATGCTCTGCCATGCAAGCTTCAAAGATGCTGTAGCCTCTGTTGTAATCCAAAATATTCCCAGCATACTTCTTCGGTAAAGCTTAACACTTCAGGGGATGCCTGCATGGTGTGGCTCTACCACAGCTTTCACTTTCACCAGGTGTGACATCTACTTGACAATTTATTTTCTGAAAAGCCTCAATCATTTAAAATCCTAGGGTGCTGCAGAAAATAACTAGGTGGGTTTTTTTTCTTTTTTTTCTTTTTTTTTTCTTTTCTATGGATAATTAAACTTTGCTTTATTCAAAGCATTTCAAAGAACAGCTGGCAGAAAATAAACCCTCAAACTCCAAGAAATTAAGGAAGGGTTGCTTTTACAGATACATGTAAATTACATCCACTTCAAAAATGGAGCACTGGAACCAGCAAAAAGGAGGCATTAAAATAGGGATCCCTTGTTCTGTGGTTGCTAACAAAGATGTTACTGGACAGTGCTGCAAAGCCCTTTTTTAGCTTAATATAAAGAGCCTTGTAAAATCCAAAGAAGTCTTTAAAAGGTTATCAAATTAGGGTAAGAGAAAAATTGTAGCTACATTACATTGAAAGCTGCTCTAAAAGCCAAGGGGAATGTCTCATGTTTTTGGCTGTATTTGCTTCTACAGTTGTTACTCGTCATTTCTGGCTTACCATTAGTCACGCTGGGATGCTGTTCCTACCAGACGCATCTGCTGAGAAGAGGCAAATACGAAGGGCTTCCCCTCCAGCACGGTGCCCGAAGGATACCTCACCATCTAGCTATGTAAAAGGAAACCTCACCATTTTCAGGTAATTCCTGCATTTTTTTTTAAACTCTGGTGGTGTTCACATCAAGCTTGAGGAAGAGGAGGTGGATTAGACACAAGCTTTTGTTTGTGGAAAGGATTCTTCAGACTCGTGAGCCTTTTTCCATAGCTGTGTCCCACAACTGACTCATTACTGCGGGTAAGGAGCATGGAAGAGATGTTCAGTAACACAGCCCAGCTTGATTTAATCAGCAGCATTTTTAATTAAACTTTACCATTAAAGCTGTAGCAGGAGCACACTTATATAAAAAACATTTAATGAAGATTTCCTTGGCATCAAAGAGGAAAGGTGTGACTTCAGCATAATTACTTAGCCGAACAGAGGTAGAACGTGGATATATCTGAGAATTGGTTGCAGGCAGTGTTCATAATTCAACCACTAAATTAAAGATGCAAGCAAAGGCATTTGCCTTCACCCCGTGGCTGTCCTGCAGCATTTACGGGCATGGCAGCTGTACAATTTGATGGCAGCTGAGATACAGCTCTTGGGACATTTTTACTGTTTACATTAAACGATTTATTAGACCCACAGTTACATGGTGATAATTGCTAGCCAGGAAGAGAGACTTCTGCTCTAAGCAGGCAGGTAATAGGACATGCCATAATATTACGTTCCCTTTAAATTCTTGAACCAAGAGCCAGATTTAGGAGTTACCCAAATCTTCCTCAAATGTAGCTGGGAAATTTAAACCTCATGGATCCTACCATGACCAAGGTCCATTATCTCTGTTGGAGGGCCTTGTTGCAGAAAAGAGGAGCTGGTGAAGTTCCCCCTTCCTAGTTGTCCTTCCAGAAAGGGGGCATTTGTCTGATTTGTGACTCATTGCATGCCTGCAAGTAATGTCTAATTTTCCTGCTCATTGCCAGACACATCCCCAAGCTCGTCATTTTCTACCAGGAGGCAGAGGGAACAGCCATTAAACCCAGCAGTGAAAGAAGAAAATCACATGCACAATTTGCTGCCTGTGCCTCTCCCCTGAGACTCCAGAGTTTAATGCAATTTGGTGTATCCCAGCCAGTGGTGCTTGGCTGCTTTTAATTAAAAAAAAATTAAAGGATTTATGTTGGGATTAAATGGGATAATTATTGATTGATCTCTGCCTTCTAAATTGAAAAGCATTTGGATTAATCAGCTTTTAAGTAGGAAATCACTCAGCTCTGGACAGGAAGCCAGCCTCAGGCCCTGCACTTTGCCTCTAGCAGTGCTTTATTTTGCCCTCGGCCCCCAAACCCAATGTGAAATGTTTCCTTTCTTCCCTTCTTCTTGATTCATACTCACAGCTCAGAAGGAAACTGCTTTCATTGAGACAGGCTCTAGGTCACAAGTGTTAAGATCACCCTAACTTTGCAGGTTACCATGCGCTACCCACAGAGAACATGTGCCAGCCTCTGTAGCATCCCGATGCACCTGGCCAGGAGGTCTGCATCCTCCAAAACCCTTGTGCTGGGAGCTGGGCAGGCTGCCTCCCAGACTGGTCAAGCCAGCCCTGAAATACTCCATGGATGGAAAGAGGATGTTTGTACCAACAACGATGCTGGTAGTTCTGCCTTGTAAGTCAAGCAAAGCAGATGGCCAAATAGACAGCTCAACAGTCATAAGGGAATTTTAACTAAAATGGTGTAAAACTTGCTCTTGGTTTAGTTCTTGGACTGTGTATATCACCCCATCTCTTCAAGCAGTTGGAAATTAGGTTAAGCAGGTGAGGAAGGTGGTAGGGCAATATGAACTAAAAATAATAATGGCACACTCAAAATAATAGTGTTCTCCCTCTTCAGCTGCAGAAGTAGGCTGCTGACCTCAGCACTGTGTGTTCAGGTTTCCGCATTTATGCTGGAGCAGAAATAGTGTACTTGTGTGACCCTCATCTCTACTTGGATTATTCCACCTGCATGAAAACAAGTCATGTTATCTCCCAGGAAACCCCAAATGGAGAATTTGGAAGAAAAGATTTGTTGTTTCAGGAGAAATATTATTTTTTTAAAAAATGGGGAATTTCAATGGGATTTTTCAGCCTCTGGATAAGATTCTTAGTTCCAGTGAGTCATGTTTCCAATGTTAGAACTTACAAGGAAGTTCTAACTTTCCCCTTTGTGAATGAGGAGAGTAATGTCCACATCACAGTCTTTGTTTTCTAATTTATCTAGTGTTGGGAATTTTTCCTGTTTTATTTTAAAAGGTTCCTCTTTCCTCTAAAAAAAGAATCCTCTTTCAAAACTTTTTTTTTTTTTAAGATTCCCCATCAGAAGAAAGGAAGATATCCATCCAGGAAGACTACATTTTTCTAGGAAGCATTTCTGCTGAAGTACTCCAGTCACTGCGATGCAGCTCCAGCATTGATTCTCCCGCAAACCTCCTCCACAGCTAATCTACCAGAGGTAGGTGACCTGGCAGCACAGTGGCACGTTACATCCCTCTGCAGATGTAAGGTAATTCATACCTGAAAGGATTATTTGAGTCCCTCACACAGTAGTCAGCTCTATATTAATTGGAACAAAAGACCTTGCCTCAGCTCAGTGAAAGCCTCTTCCATGGACAACCAAACTCAGAGACCAAAGCACCCACATTGTTGCAGTCCCAGTCTCTGAGCACCCTGAAATTATTACTGCCCTGGCCTTAACCCCTGAACAGTCCCTTCTGCAGAGCTTAATTAGGAAGAGTACTCAGAGCCGATCAGCCCAGATCATGAACATGTCAAGAACTACTGATGAGATTAGGTAATGATGATATAAAAATGGGTGACCTGTTAGTTGAACTCTGAAGTCACTTGTCTCATCTCAGTTTGAGTGAACAGCTAGTGCATTTTCTAAAGCAGCCAGATCCTCAGACTTCACACATCTTGGGTACAGGACTGCGATAGGTTCCCTTCTAATGGACGTCAAGAAATAAACGAGCTCTGCCAAATGTTGACCAACTCCTGCTGTGCCAGTCAAGCCTCTCTGTATCATAGTCCTGCTTGATGTACTGGTTTGCCTTTGGGGAAGAGCACAAGGGAGACCAGTCTTGTCTACACGTGTATGAATATATGTATAAGTCTATACGCACAAGTCTATGCAGGTGCATGAGTGCCTTAAGAAAGGGTCCCTGCATGCCTGCGTGTAGCCAGCATGTCTCACCACTCTGTCATATAGCTATTTCCAGGGCTAATTTGATCAGGTGCAGCACTCAGATGCAAAGCTGCACATGTCTCTGTCCCCAAAATGCTGTTCTCCCCAGCCCTGGTGCTGCAGAGCATGTGGTGTGGGATGCAGACCCCAGAGGGTCTGGAGAAATCACTTCAGACTCCGGAGGGCTTGCTGGGCCCTGTCGTACCCCAGCTCCTTCTGGGCAAAGCAGCTCAGGTATTTTCACTAGTTTCTGTTTATCCCATGATGGTGACAAAAAAAGGGACTTTGGTTATCTTTCTAAGAATAGACTAAATAAAACAGTAAGGCACCATAAATTGAATTGTTTAGAGAAGATAGTTGAACATACTTTTCTGCATAAGAGTCAATACATTAAAAATATGTACAAGCCAGTAACATAAAAAATTGAAGGCTAGACACTAGACATGCGACTTCAAGCAGGCAAGAAGGTGTGAAATCGACTCCTTTTCTTGTCCTTTTTCCAAAGTAAACAAGTGGAGGAAGACTAAGGAACTTGGATTTTAACATCAGAAGAGTGCAGAACCAACATGACCACCTGCTTGAGGGAAATAATCTTGCTCAGGATCTCTTCAGACCACTTCACTGTGCCATTCCCCATGGTGAAACTTAAACCCACTCTCAGAGCTGTCAGTCAAAAGTAACTGTCCTCATTTAACACCTGATAACCACTCATCTAATGACCTCCTGGGCTGACCAGGGGGAGGCAGCACATTGAATCCTTAGTCCCAAATCAGCTCCCCTGCCTGTTTTGGGAGATTAAAGTCACCTGGACCACCCAGGCAGCTCTTCTCCCAGACTACACATGGCAAGGAGAAGCTGAAGCACTCCTTAGAATCTTCATTGGACTTGTCCTGAGACTTAGGAGACTGGGACCGAATTTTACTTTATCAAACAATGTGTAGCAGAATATTTTCTTAAGTATCTTAAGGCATATTTTGTCCTCATCCCCCCAGTGCTTGCTGGGAGCCTGGTGTTGTCACCTCAAAAAGAAGCGGCACAATCCTACCAGTCAATCAATGACCTTTTCGAATTTCCTGCTTTCCGATCTCAGAAGCTATACATACCAGGCATCAAGTGCCGTTTAAAAGCCTGCTCATGTGCCAGCTATTACTTTCCCTGGAAACAAGGGGAGCAGACAGCATGCTGGAGGTCAAAGCTGCCATTCAGCCAGAGAAATGGGCAGACAGGACCCTCACAGATTGCAGCAAGAGCAAATGCTTTTGCAATTTGCTCAGCATGAGCAAATGTCCCAGTCCTACATCTGGGGCAGAATAACTCCACACAATCAGACCAGCTGGGGACTGACCAGCTGGGGGAAGCTTTGCAGAAAGGGTCCTGGTGGGTAGCGAGTTGAACAGGAGTCTACAGGGGTCGCTTGCAACAGTGAAGATCTGCCACATGTTGGGCTGTATGAGCATGAGTAGAGTCAACACGCCCCGGGATGTAATTGTTTCTTTCTCTCAAGCCTCATAAGATTATCTGGATTACTGTGTCCAGTTTCAGGCTTCCCAATTCAAAGGGCATATGACAAACTGGAGCTCATCCAGTGGAGGGCCATCTTGATGGTTAGGGTGCTGGAGGGCACAGCATGTAAGAAGAGGGGAAGAAAGCAGGTTTTCCTCAGCGTGGAGGGAAGAAAAGACTGAGAGGGGAACACACTCCTGTTTTTATCTACCTGATGTGGGATCAATGAGAAAATAGAGCCATATTTTTGACCAAGGAGCACAGCAAAACAGTAAGAGTCAACTGCACAATTTGCAGCAATGAAAATTTCAACTATATATAGGGGAGGAAAAAGTCTCCAAAAGATTGATGCAACCTGTAACAGGGTCCCAGGGAGGCTGTGCCTGCTCTGTCCTTGCTGATATTCAAAACCTGAGTAGACAGGGCTCTGAACAACCTGATTTAACATCAAACGCTTGAAGCAGACCCTGCTTTGAGCAAGGCATTGGACCTCCAGAGGTCCTTTCCAGACTAAATTATCCTATGATTTTATGGCATATTACTGACTTCTACTGCAGAAATCAAAGTTATAAACAATGGATTTTAATGTAAGAGCTTCAGGCAATCTTTCACATCCCTTCAGTTCATCCTTTTAAGTGCCTGTGAGGCAGGGACTAGAGACTGTGACTCTGATCTGATATTCCCTGGGCAGCATGAGAAGCAGAGGAGACCTAATGTGTGTGCAGGAGCTGGTACCACCGGGGAGACACGCAGCACCCTGCAGTCTGGGATTCCCCATGTGCTGAAGCCTGTGTGCTGGGCATATTGCACTACAATAGCTGAGAGGTAGTAAGAAGCATTAGCAGACGAGCTGGGTCACTGGTCCGTAGAAAAGGATATTTGGGCAGAAAGAAAACAGAAAGACTAAATTTCTGGGTGATGCTCATTGTGGGTTTAGCAGGTGTTGCTCATGGTAGGAGGACACTGTGCCCAAGGAGCCTTCAAGGCAGCAATGGAACTGCTCCTGCAAGTGGCTGTAGCACAAAAAAAAAAAAACCTTTACACTTCCTTGCAGGCAGAAATTGGGCCAAGCAGCAGCTACAGACATCCCTGCCCACATCACTGTAACCTGCTTAAGCAACTGCCTCTGCATTTAGAGCCGGCTCCAGTACAGGTTGGCTGCACGCAGAAGGTAACCTTCACCCATCTCCTAGGAGCCTGGCAATGCATTTCTTTCTTCTCCTCCCCCATCACTTTTCCATGACCTCAAACTCCCCCTGGGGACTGTCAGAGTTCTGAATGATTTATTCCAGTAATGGCAAAAGCCCTGCAGAGCCCAACCGCTTCCTCTCAGCAACTGCTGGCTGCTTGGGACAGCTCAGGTCACCAGAGGGTGCTGCTGGGGCCCTCCGAGAGCCGGCCTGGCAGACTGAAAACAAAATAAAGGTGCTTTTCTGCCCCCGCTCCTCTTTTTCTGTGCGGTGACCCGTGTGTTTTCAGGCAGGTTGACCTTTTCTCCTGCGCACTCCCCAGTCCTGCGAAGGTAGGTTGTGTAAAACCACCTTTCTTTGCAACCTCAGGGTTGCAGCATCCCGGGGAGAGGTGGTGTATGCTCTCCTGAGGTTTTGCTCATGCTCTTTCAAAAAGTCACCTGGCAGCCCCTTGGTGCGGGAGGAGCAGGAGGGTCTGTAGGGCTGAGTGGTTGACCAGGGTTACACATTAAGAGGGTCTTCCACCACCCCAGAGAGGAAAGGAGAGGAGGTGTGTGTATCTGTGCACGTGTACTGTGCACAAGCACACCCAGAATCACTTAGAGCCAGTAAAAGCCAACGCATTAGTTCATGGAGCGGCAGGGAAGTCCGTCTGGACCTTTTGGCTTCTCATGCCTAAAGCTGCTGTTGTGACAGATTATCCTAGCAGTTTCTGAGGCATGCTTGAATTTAGTCTTACATGCTTCTATACAGTTTGGTTTCAGCCAAGTTAATCCTGGCTGTCACTTGAGTACAGTTAATGATGTTCTACTCAGGGATTTGCAATTGTGCATAATGGGGCTAAAGTCCCTCCCTTCGTTCTCGACGCTGCTTTCAGAGAGCTTCTGTCGGGCACGCAGGAGTCACCAAGCATTTTGCAAAGGAGTGCCTGAAAATGAATTCTGCAGTCCTAAATGAGCTGCTTTATAATCCTTCTATCTGCTTCAGGCTGTCTCAGATTAATGCTATTTGCTAGTCACTTCCCCTTCTCTCTAAAAAAGACACATATTTTTAGCCTCTCAACAAATCTGACACATTGGAGTTTCCCTTGCGTGTAATCCCACCGTCATCATTTCTAAGTATTTTTTTTTAAACTCTTCTTCATGTAGTCCAGGACTGGGAATTTAAGATCAGTAGTTCGAGCAGATAGTGCCTATGGATACATGTACGTTTATAATACATGCAAGAGACACAGTCCCCAAATTGCACCAGGGGAAAAAACCAACAACATAGGTTTGCAGAGTCACAGAAAGGCTCTTACTCCAGACAAGCTCTGCGGTGGAGTCAATGGCTCCCTCCTGCCCATGGTTTTAACGTGTCCAGCGCAGGCCAATTGCGGTTATATAATACTGGCTCCGGAGCAGATGCTGCCGTGTTCGGGCCGGGAGATTATAGCTGGCATGCACGACTAATGGAAGCTCTCTGACAAATGCAGCCATCCCTGCCAGGCGGGGGATCGCGGCGAGGCAGCCGCTCGCCAGCCTCTCGCTCGCCGACTCTTCCCCGCGATCCTGTGCAGCTGGGATGGAGATGGGGAGCGGAGCCGGCGTGGCCACAGCGGAGGTTGCAACGGGACAGAGTGCTCCGTTGGGCAGCCTTCCAAAGCAACAACAAAAATCCCCCAATAAATTCAGCAAATACTGTCCTGCTCGACCCGTGTATGGCTGGAGGTGTACTAGGGGCTGTAACTGATGGACTGTAACAGTTGTCAGGCACGGGTGTCTCATTTGGAGGAAGATGATATACCGTGTCCAGGATGGTTAGTGTGTTCCTGTGGTTGAGTATCTGATTGAATATTTCTTTGTGTTCCTTTGTGATTCACCACATGTTTGGTGTATCGGGTGTCTCATTACCTTTTTCAGCACCGTGACTTGGCTTTGTGGCATGTGCAGCATAATGCCACCACGAAAATGGAACAGGCCCTTATCGCAGTGTTCTCGGTGCAGCTCCGAGACAGGCTTTAACACTTAGGTATCAAAAGGCTACCGTAACAATCCCAAATCCGCTCTGACTCTGCTTCAGAAGATCTCATGTGCCATCTTTTGGTGGCATGGGCTTTTTCCAGGCAGGTAGGAGACAGGAGGGAAGCAGAAGGAGAGCCTCCAGCTGCTGTTCACTACAGCGCTACTCCTGTCCCCATCCTTGAGAGACTTTCTATGTCTGATTGATCAATGCCAATCCCTCCTACCCTCCCAAGCATCCCAAGCGTCCTGCAGTGTGACAGACATGGCCGTTGCGGTCTGCTGACTCCCAGCACATCCCTCCAAAACCCTGGGCTGCTACATCATGTTAAAGTGATGGACAAGGAAGACCTGTACCCAGCTGTACCCAGCAGATTCAAAACACTTCTTGTTAGTGCTTCCTTCACATCTGTATCCCATTAAGAAAAACCACCCAGTTTGGATACCCAGTAAAGCTCATCCAGGCATAAGACTAAATGAGAAAACATTTCTAGTAAGACCAGTATTGTCTGGCTTGAGATATGTGCTGCCAGTGATGCCCTTATGCTACCTTTACAGAAAAAGCTAAGCCATAGTAGGAATAGCAGCAATCTGGATCCTTTTCCTCATGAAAAGAAATAACCAACAGGCCACCTCTTACTTATCCCCATTTAACCGTTTCCAGTTTCACCTTTTCAGTTGTTTTCTGATGTCTAGCAAAACAGGCCTTTTGCTGTCACCACCTGCATCTGAGGAAAGCAGGGACATGGGAGGGGGTGGTACATCCTCACGGCTTACACCATGGGACATACAGAGCTGTGGGAGAACTCCCAACTCACCGCATCCATTTCCTAAATCCCCACTGAGAAAGGGTATTTCTGAGAAGGAAAGTAAAAGGGGATCTGAAGGCATGCAAGTGCCTTAAATTTGCCTAATAATGTCCCTTGGACAGGTCTGCCTAGGAGATTCTTCCTGCCTTCTAGGCTCAGCTGAGTAGCCACTTCTCCATTTAAAGGTCAGATATTTTGGAGCCTCAACCAAGGGAAGATTGGACCTTTCTGGGTTGCAGACACATGTATTAACTTTTAATTAACACTTCAGTTATTCCTTTTTTCCCTTCCACCAACTCCAGGCACCCACACTCCATCCACCTATTTCACAGAGGGCAGAGAAAGCAGATAGATCCCTCAAGGGGTTTATCTGCAATGTAATTCTTTGGTTGCACTTCAAGATCTTCTAGGGCTAGGTACCAGTGGTACCTGAGCTTGTTTTAAACCTGCTGGCTTGCAGCAATCTAGTTAAAACAACACAGAGGTCAGAATGGGCTGCATAACTTACTCAAGAAAGCAGATGAATCAGTTTGTAGAGGGGTCTGTGCTCATGTCTCTGGTTACATTGCCACCAGCACCTGAGCTATGTAATGCCCATCTTGCAAAGGCATGTCTACATGATGCTGCAGCTCCCAGCAGTGGTGTTACCAGAATAAAATCTTGGGCTCCAGCCACTGTACAAACCACAAAGCCTCCCTTCCCTTAGTAAACAGCAGCTGCTTCTCTTCCCAGAAGTGACCACATTTCAGCAATGGCTGTTGCAATGTAAATGTTTTCTAACCCACTAGAAACGTGTGGGCAGACTGTACTTAAGGGTTTGTATTCTTAAAGTGAGAGATGCAAGAGTGGAGCTGGATGGTCTTACTGGGTTTATTTGTCCACAGGGCACGCAAGAACAAGTATTTGCTGTTTAAGAGCAGCACTGTCAGCTGAATCCAACTACAAACCATTCAGTCAGTTACTTACGCAATAATATTAGAAGCATTGAACCACAGGAGGAAGAGCAGCGACCCTTTCATGAACTTAATTGTAGCAGAAGAGTGGCAGCTCCATGAAGCCCACGGCATGTGTTTGCACCCCAGCTCTTGTGCTTCACTTGGAAAGCAACAAGAGATGGGATTGCAAGTCATTGTGACTGCATAGGCTCTGACAGTCCCACAGCCACAGCAATACCCAGAGGCAATATTTCCCTGTGTAGCTGGAAGGAGGCTACGAAAGAGATTATTAACATGACCACTACCACCAAAATCCTCTAGGACTGTGGTCATTTTCTTAGGCTTTTCTGGGGAAAGAAAACATGACAGAGGAGCCAAAAAATGTGATGGTAGGTCAAGCAGTCTTCAGGTAATAGCTTTCAGTTGCTGCTTCACAGCAGGGTACTTAACCCTCTTTTTCAAATTCGTACAAAGCTGGATGTAGTTCAATTGTTAATAGCATATGAAGAATATCTCCAGTCATTTGAAGAGATATTAGATGACCTTGGTTCTTCATAGCATCAGCCACCTAGGGCAAAGACTGTCTTTATTCATGGCCAGGGCCGGGCTTGACATACGGAGTCCAGCGGTGCATTTGCAAAGGCACAGGCTGGATCTGGGCAGAGCTGGGGCAGCTCACCTGTCTCTGCAACCAAGTCTGCACAACGCTATGCTGCAGCAGCTCACGGCTCTCCGCTCACTGCTGCACTGAGCAATGTAGGGGTGCTCTCAGGTGCTACAAAAACCCCAATGGGCAACGGAGACTTTCACCTCCAGGACATGGTACAGCTTCAGGCTGCAGAGCTGCTAGAGAGGAATTAAATTTTCTGCCCTGTAGCACTGAGAGTAGCACCAGGGACATCTGACGTGGGCTGAGTGCCCAAGCCCCACTAAAATCTAAAATTCTTTTAGCCTGAATCTTCATGAAACAAAAGGCAGATAAGGAAACTGCGTATTCAGAGACAAAACTGAAGAGTCCAACTATTTGTGCATGATATTTCAATATGATGTCTTCAGCCAAAGCTGCCCTTAATAAATATACGTGTAGTTTTGGTTCAGTCAAAATGTTTAATATAAAGTTGACGGAAATATTTGAATTTGGGACTTCGTTCAACTATTGAAAGAAAAATGTCTTTGGCTGCACTTTTCTCACTGAAAGGCAGGGAAAGTCCTGGCAGAGAATCATTATTAACCAGCAATAAGCTGGAGACCTCCATGCTGAGAGCTGGGGGGACAGAAAGAGAAGAGGAGCTACGATGTTTCTGGAGAGCACGTCAGCATGGCTGATACCCCTGGGCTGCCATGTGGCCTTCTGGGAAACATCCCATGGCCTCCTGAGCCTCAAACATCATCCCTTGGCAACGCAGGACTGCATCTGCCCCGTGGCTAGAGGACATCAGTTGTCAGTGCTCTTTGGAAGGCATCTTGCAAAGAAAAGGGGAATCCTTGACTTATTTCCCCATCTCTTGCCGAGCATGCAATCTTTATAGAGATTCCAAGCGTCAGCAGAAAGCTAACTCCTGGAGCTTGCCCACTGCTTCTCACGCTGATTTGTGGCAGACGATTACAGTTGCTCTACATAAAAGCCTTTGCATGTGCACAGCTGAATGATTACCCATTTTTAATGTGCTATGACAAGGACGACTGGGTCTTGAACCTTTTGGCCCTGCTGCAAGATCACTTTTAGCCTGCAGTGCAGTTTGAGTTTTCCTGCTGAGTGTGGCAGGAGACATACCAAGATTTCTTAGATGCCTCTTTGCTCTGCACAGAGGGACAGCTGCTGTTACAAGAGATGCCCAGAGCATCCTTTATGGATCAGCTGTAGTCGTGCTGTACGCGGGGAGAGGAGTAAAGCTGATTTACTGCTGAGTCAGATGCATTTGTCTCACTCTGGCCTTGGGTCCTGTGATGATGTTGCTGTCACTAGCAAGATGAGTTGTCTCTAGCACAAGGAGCCTCTTGCCTCCCGCTCTCATCCCCTGTAAACAGAAAGGAAAGAGATTTAGCAAGCAAAAAACAAAGATAGCAGCAAACTGCACTTACATCTTGGGTTGCCAGCTGCTTGGGGCAGGTTTCTAGCCCAGCAGGTTTTCTCCCCAGGAGTGGTGACAGCAGTAGCCAGACCATACTTTGCATTCCTTGTGGTCATCTTCTTGCAAGCCAGCAGACATGTGAACTTCACCAATATCAGATTTTGTGGTGACTTTGTAATACAAGTGTAATTGAGCTCTTCTGTGGTTTTGGCTTCATTAATGTTGCACTCATTTTTAGAGTATAAAATAGCCTATCTTCTCCATCCTCTAAAAATGAAGAGCATGTTTTGGCTTAGATAAATATCCTCAGATGCAGATGTGGAGTCTTCTCCAGGTAAATTGCTCTCAGAAATTCCTCCTGCAGCCATGCATTTCCATGTACACATATACACACGCACGCATGTACAGCTTTGATTCTCTGGATTTATTTTTACAGTATGATGAGATTGGTGAGACTTCTGGGGGGAAAAAAAAAGTCATCAGACATCCATTTTCCAAAGTCCGCAATTCCAAGGAGCCTGCCAAGGAGAACTCTCAAACCAGAATACCCCACACTTCTTGGTGACTTGACAAAACAACCAGGTTTCTCACTGGGACAGAACAGATGGAGAAGCAGCCTGTCTGGGGAACTTCCCCGGTTGCTCCCCAGGTGTATGAGCCCTTTGTCAAAGTGGCTATTCCTATACCACTAAATGAGACATGGCTAGGTGCAGACCTCAGTGCTGGCATACTATCATCTGGACTACAAAATTGCTTTGAGCACTGCACCTCTTGCTCCCTGTGTGATTTCTGGTGGCAGTAGCAGCTTGGCAGCGTCCCCAGGTCATCCTGTGCCACCCATATTTAATCCCCCTGTACCCTCACACCCCTTCCTGTTTCTCATTCATTGTCTTCCATCATCAGCTTCCTATTCTACCTCCATTTCTTTTACCAGCAGCTGTTTCCCCTCTTGGGATGTCTTGAAGCTTTAGTAGAGGCTGGTCTAGCAGCAAGCTCTGACAGGTGAACAGCGAAAGATCCCTAGAACTGTTCTGATCTGGGTCAGCCTGCACCTCTCAGACATGTTATTCAGGGTTTAGACTGGCCAAGGCCTGCTCCAGCTAAACAGGTTGGAAGGTGAGACCCTGCCCAGGGAGATCAGAATTTAGTCCTGCCATGGTAGTTAGCCTCTGTGACTCATTGGGGTTACCAGCATGGATGTAACCTCTATGAGTTGGAAACACAGCCCAAGGTGTGGCCCACACAGATAAACAGACCTGCCTGGCTCACTGCCCCAAAACTACTGATGTCTGAGGTTGACAGGGAGCACCTTTTGATTGTGTTCACCTAAATCCTACAGCCAAAGTAAAAAACCCAAGAATCAGAAATTAATGTATATCCTTACAAACAGGGAAATCGACAGAAAACTAGTGCTTGGAACCATTGCAGGGAATCTCAACCATTTTGGAGGGGTGGGGAAATGAAGTGTGTCTCATGCTGGATGTGTGGCATTGCTTGTGCACAGTGGCATAGCGAGGGCTGTAAGCCAAGGAACGCTTGATTCGTATTGAAGGGACCACCTTCTCATAGCTTTTGCCAGTGATATGACACCCTTCAGAAAATCTATGTCTTGCAGGCAGACCTGTCTGACCCCGTTAGCTTGGGAGGGAAATGAGCTTTTGGAATGGAAACTCTCATCCTGACTCTTTCACAGACCAATAAGACAGAGCACCAAGGTGCAAACATCAGAGTGACTCATAGCAGGCTGAGCTGAAATAGAGATGATAGCGAAGCATTAACAACTGCATCTTTGCACCGCAGCGTTCAGAAAACCAGCTTTTGTGATGGCAAAGCAGAGTAGAAAGCAGACTTAGAGGGTAAAAAATGCTGCTTGGGGGCCTGGCTGGAGAGCATGAAACCTCCCTCCTTCAAAAAAGGGATTTATTTGCTGAGTAGGTGAAAACATCAAACCGACAGCCCTGGAGAGACAGAGCATCCCAATTTAGGATAGTGTCACGAGTGTGTTTTGCCAGTCGCTATGAAGGTATTTACATGCATTTAATCCACGTAGTCAGCTGGTGTGAGAGTCAAAGCTCTCAAATTAGAGCTGGGTAAGGACCTTAAGTTTCAGGCTTCAGGGATTTGGACACAGCTCTGCGACCAGAACCGTGATACTTGCAGCCTTCAAGTACCTACACAAAGAACGGAGAGGATTACTAAAGCTCAGATTGCTAATTGCAAACATCATCAGATAAAAAGATTCCTATCAGATCATGTTTTATCTCATTCTTTACTCTGGGAAGCTCCCTTTAACTTTATTTGGAGTTTGCTCCAGGACCGATCGCTAAGGAAGACACACCCTGGCTGCCTTCATGGAGGCGATAATATGGTTTTACTGAAAATCCCATTTTGCCCCAAACAAGTTCTGAGCACATGAACTAAATTCCTTTCAAAGGAAACTAAGGAGGATGGCCCACTCTGAGCGCGAAGGGGTGTGCTTTGTCCACCCTTCCCAACTCACGTTGTTGCGACACTGAACTGACTGGAGAGGTGTAGCCAGCAAGCCATCCCCCGCTCCCCATGTCACGTACAACCTTATAAAGCAACAGCCCTTCTACCCCTGTTAGATTTGGACAGGGGCCACGTTTACCACCTTCTGGAGCCTGGGTAGCCCTTCACCTTCCCCCTGTCAGTGTCTAGGAGTGTTTCTACACCAAACACTCCAAGAATGTGAAGGCCAAGTAATCTTCAGGCTGATCTTCCCACTCTTCCCAGGGAGGCTGAGGTGTGAGGAGATCGCAGCTGCCGGCTAACAGGTTCACACTCTGGCCCCTGAAGCTGTTAAGTCCTTGAGATCTTACCCAAAAATAAGCTTTGCAGCCTTTGTGGATTACGGTTCCCAGCACGTGCACACCATATATGAAAGGTAAGACCTTCTCCTTATGGAGCACAAGAGCATAGGTCAACAGCAGGGTGACAAACTGGGCTTTGTCCCTGGTGGGCACACCTGACCCGTGGACCCTGACAGGCTCCCCCCTGCACCATGCAATCCTGTTTTCACAGGGGACAATTTCTTTTCAGCTACACTAAGGCAACCCAACGTCAGGCTCAGAATAGGATCAGAAACATCACTTCACCGAACTGAGCATTTGTTTTTTGGGTTATCCACTAAAAGCTTGTGGCAAAATGAAGACGACCTCCCTGGAGTCTAGCAAACCTCCATGTGAGAGAGATTAGATAGTTTCTCTGCTGGCCTGTTGTCTTCTCAGCGGAAAAAGTGGTATCACTCATTTAGCCCAGCCCTATTGCAAATGCTATTGCAAGGAGCTGCTGTTTTTGCCAGGCACACCACTCCTGGCAAAAGAAATTTCACTATGGCTTGAATGGCAAAAAACTTAGGCCTTAAAAGAGGGCATTTTAATTGTGTTTTCTCTTTCTTACCATATACCAACATCCATCCAGCTGTGCAGTGTGCCCTGTTATATGGAAAGGAGAGAAACAGCTTGGCTTACAACTAACAGGAGTACCAAAACTGGGGTTGAATATTAAAGGGTCTCAGAGGGGCTTCCCTCTGACAATGAGGAGAAAGAGGACTTGAATCCAAGTACCCCAACACAGCCCTGAGTTTAAAGAAGTAATGAAAGGGGATCTTATTTCCTGTGCATGTTTTCTAGCCCAGCTCACCTTCTCTTTTGACTTACTGTATCACAGTACTTTCTGACACACTTTCTGGGAGGTGAATCCAGCCATCAGAGCCCCACAAGCAGGAGCACATCCAGACTGCTGCCCTCTGCACCTCCCCACTGCCTGGAGAGGACAGTCAGGGCAGCCTTTTGTGCAGTGAAACCCTCAGGCTGGAGAGCCTGCCCAGCTAAACCCTGCAACATTTCTATGGGGATAAATGAATACTGGAGTGCCAGCCATGCAGATAAGCAGTTATCTGTGCTGTGCACACACAGAGGCATCCGTCACGGCCCTGCACGCAACCCTGAGCTGCTTACAAGTCTTCATCGCTACTGATGTTATCGAGATGAACATCGCCTATTGCAAGCGATTTATGCCAATGCCATCACGACGGAGGCACCGCTTAGCTTGCCACCACACTATTCAATAACTGCCTGTACCAAAGCAAATCAAGGTACTGGTATTCTTCTACCCCCCACCTTGCTTCTCCCCATATTTTCTCAACTCCTCAAACCCTTGATGAGAAGCACTTCACAGAATTGTGGTGAGGGAGAGAGGCACGCAGGCTGATCTTACTCCTAAGGTGCACAGCCATCCTCCTGGCTCCTCACAGAAAGCAAAAAGTACAGTAGGTTCTGCCTCAAGCAACTTCCCATTCAATAGCAAAGGCAATCCAAACAAATGTTGAAGTACCAGAACTAACAGCGTCTGATTTCCTGTGTTTCAGGCCATGGAATTGATGGTCCCTGGTGGTTAACAAGTGCAAATTAATTGTTTCCCCCACAAATTGAAGCAATTATAAGATCTGCCCTCTCTGTGAAAATGTTCTGTCTTTCCTTAAGACATGAGTTCTTCTATAACCTTTCCAGCTTGCTGAAGCCTCACAGTGGATATTTCCCCAGCTGCTGATTTTCACAAAACTTGTAGGAATTCACCTATCTTTGAGACTCCCAGCCTTCCATCAAACCAGATTGAAACAGGCCAGGGGGAGAGACCCAGGCAGATGGACACGGACCCTGTGAGCATGCAGCTTGTCTCCACAACAAGCCAGACAGATCCTCAGAGGCACCTGCCCTCCTTTGAGAGCTGATATCGCCATCAGCCTTCCCATTCTGGGCAAGGGTACCCTTCTATTGCACAGCAGCTATCTTCACCCCATTAAACCACCGGCTTTAGAGAAGACCCTGCACACCTGCAGCACCTCAGCACAGTACTGCAGAGGCACTTTTCCCAGCTACAAACCTCCTCCTGCAACATCCAGAGCAACCCACCTTCAAACCACAGCCCAAACATGTCGTCACAGGCTCAGGAGGACCACCTTCTCTTCTGCTTCCCTCAAACCAGCAAACCTCACACCAACTCTAGACCCCACAAGAAACCCAGCTAAGCCCCAGAGCATCCCTTCAGTCCTCACTTCCATAATAAGAGAAAGGAGCTTGTTTAAAGCTGCCTAGCTTTCTCTGCATTGCTTAACCTGTAGGGTAAGACAAGCACAGGTGGAAGTGATTTCCACTCCTCTTTAAAGTTTAATGTGGCTGTGACTGCAAGTTGTGGTCTGCAGTCTTCAGCTGAGTAAAAGAAGATTAAATTCCTTTGAGATCAACAAAACACCCTTCAGAAACAGTAGGTATGCCTTCCAAGCATCGCCGTGCTCTGCTGTGGGAGAACGCAGCCCTTTGCACCAGCCTGTGGAGCAAAGCAGCCCTAGAGGTGCACTGGGGATTTACCCTTCCCTGCAGACCTCGCCCCGCTGGGGCGCAACTGGGGAACAGCTGCAGGATGGAAAGCATCCTCCGTGACATAAAGTTGCAGAGCAGACATGGGGATGTGTGGGAAGGTGTAGGGCTTTTTGGGAGAGCGTCTGCTTTAGAGCACAAAGCGTGAATGAAAGCTCTGCCTACCCTGAAGCTCTTTAGCTCAGCCTGTAGCACTTCCACGTCCGCTGGGAGCGGGTTCAGAGCAGTACCTGCGGTCACGCAGCAGGTCTGCAGATCCTGCAAAGAAAGGGTGTGAACAGATTTGCAGTGGGCATGTGGTTTTGTCTGGAAAAGGGCCTGTATAAAGGAGACTTAGGGTCAACTTTTTCTTGTGCCTGTCTGTAATTGCACAAATATTTCCTAAAAAGCCAGCCCTGCATGATGCAGTGGAACTTTTCTCCTCAGACATCTCCAAGACAAACCATGCTCCTGGTTTACCCCTGGTAGGACTTAGGTGGTCCTCAAAAAAAAGCCAAAAATTTATTTGCCCTCCAAGATGTCACGGAGGCCACCAAGGTCTGAACTGTTCTATGTTGCCTTGGGCTCCATGACTCCAGGTTCGTATCCTCCGTAGAAACCTTTATCACCTGCACAGCTTGTCCCTGAGCTAAAAATTAAAATTATTTTATTTGTGCTTGACCAGCAGGTCTGGGAAGATTAAAAATTAAGACAAATATGAGCAACTGGGACAGTTTACATGAAAAAAAGGGGTTGGAAACCTGGCTTCCCTAAGGGCAACAGCTAAATTCCCTTTGGTTTTAGAGTAACTGAGCTTTTACAGAAAACACAGATATTTTAAAGTACAGGTACATCGTTCAAGTAACCTTTTAGCAGAGAACAGTGTTTTAATTCTTTTTAGGAGCATTTTGTGTGGTTTTATCATAACTGTCTCAGTCTGTTCTTTTTTTTCTTAAAGCCCCAGTATTTTTCTTAACACAGTTTTTAGGAAAAACAGAAATATGAAAATATGACCAGGACATACCCTTGAAGGAAAAAAAAAAAAAAAAAGAAACAAAAAACCCCAAACCAAACCAAGAGGCATTACTTTTGAATTAAAATCTCACTTTTTAGGCCACTCCGGTGAAGTCTGAGCACTGGATTGTGATTTCTGGGGCAGTGCAGTATTCAATATAGTTATTTTCTAGGGGAAAAAGGCCTCCCTGGTGCCATGGCCCAGCAGGGACTCACTATCCAACGTACAGCAATGAGATTCCAGGGACAACAGCCATGGCAGCGGTCTCGGAGACTTTGCCGGGGCGAAAGCACGTGGCCAGGAGCTGCTCAAAGTCCTGCTTGTCAGCTGGCTAAAATAGCTCGGGCAGAGGTGCTGACAAACCCCTACCCACACTGCAGCCCAACACCTCCAGCCCTCGCGGGGTTATCGGTGACGTTTGACTCCGAAGCATTTTTTTGCTCGCTGCCAGTAGCTATTCCCCTTAGACTATTTGCTTTCACATGCTTTCCCTTTGACACGGCTGCTATTTCTTTGTAATATGTAAACACTCAGAAGGATTTCCATGTTTGTTCTTCACCCAGCATGGAGAGTCTTTCGCAGCTCGCTGGGAGATTTGACGTGAAGAAGCAGCCGTTTCGCAGGTGTTTGGTTTTTGGGTTTTTTTTCTCGTGTTGCGCTCCTGTCTGTTTTCTGTTGTTTTAAATCCAGTTCTGCTCTTGTCTGAGCACCCCGGCGCACAGCAGAAAAATGCATTGCTGTTGTCAGAAACATGACACTTACTGTCATCCTGCATGGGCGTCCTTTAATACTAGAGCCCAGCGGAGGCTTCGTGCAGCAAAGCATTTATTTTTTCTCTCTCCTCTTCCTACAGAAACTTTTGATGGTTATAAAAATCCTCTTTAAATCGAAAGCAAGCGGCTAATGTGTGGCTTTTTCTAAGAAAACTGCCTGAGTTTGCCTGCGCCGCTGTAACTGTCTATCTTAACGCAGACTTGTTTCCAGAATGATCCTAGTATTTAGTAAGATAATTTGCTTTGAAAGTAAGAAGGAACTGAAACCACTGAAAAGTCGCAAGACGAACATGGAAATTGCAGGCCCTGACTCCAGTCTCATGGATTTCATACAGACTTGATTTAATAGCTTTGAGGCTTTGAAAAATCAACATAATTCGACTGATTTAAAAAAGAAAACAAAACCAACCTATAAAAATTAGCATTTACAGAGGAGCCAGTCCTCCAGGTTCCTTGCTAGAGCTGGAAAACAAGAAATCCCTTTGGCAAAATTGTTTTAAAAATTTCATCCTGAAAAATGGAAAATCTGAAAGCTTTTAGAAACTTCCACAAGATCTGTATGAAAATAAGGAGAGTCCTGTGACCCAAAGCAGCCCCTCGCAAAGTGATGGGAACACATGTATAGGAGTTAGGTGATTCTGGTAAACATCTAGGCGTGGACGTTTTCCTGGTAGGGATTATGGCCCTGAATTTCCTTCCTATGGGAATTTTGACCACAAATTCTAACCAGAGCTTTCCTTAACTAGCCTGACGTGTCTCCGCAGAGAGGTCTCATTTCAGCAAACTGCTCCTTCCAACCAAAAATATCTTGCTGCAAAGTCTTCGGGCAGATTGTCCTATACACACGATTACTCAGAAGTCATGTTATTATATGACATATTTCAGCAAGTGCTTATTTAAAAAAAAAGTCTTTTCCACAAGTCAGACTGCCCCAGGTTAATGTAAAACATGATTATAAACTGATTTTATTAAACCAATTCAAAGGACTAGGTGGATTTTTTTTTTTCATTGCAGTTTAAACCAGCTCAGTTTTGTTCTGTTTTAATATGATTAGGAACCTGCCACATTTAAATAAAAATCAGAGCACTGAGACAGGGTAACCAAATTGGTGCTAACCTGGGTGAAGATAAGGCTGATTCAGTCAATGCTGATAACAGCTAAGGGTCGTCTGTGTCTCTTCTGAAGCTCTTTCCAGAATTAAGGCACGCATGAGTTAGGAAGGATGTTACTCTTTGTTTAGTATGAATTTTAACATATGACTAATATAATAATAACCAAAATGAAAATCAATATAATTAAACTGGAAAGACATACATATTATCACTAAGAAAATCTCATTTATGTATATATTTTTTAATCTCTAGGTGTGATCCCAAGTTTCCAGTAAAACCCTTCCTCCTCCAGCTAATTCTACTGGGCAGCTTTGGTTGAAATATCAATGCCGGACTCATCCTATAAATTACATTATTTGAAGAGCAGCTTACATGCCTGCTTCAAATTCACTTGAAGTACTCAGAAATTATCCACCGATTTCAAAAAGCTTCGGCTCAAGCCTTTAATGCCCCGTAGGTAGCCTTACAATGCAAGACGAACTGGAGGGGTTTTCACTGACAAGCCTTCTAACAAAAGTCACCATGCATTTCCCAAACAAATGTGCTGGAAAAAAGTCAGAGAAATAAGAACATAAATGTTGATACAATAACAAAACAAAACAAAAAAAGCACAGGAAATATTTGTTATCCTTATTTATTTAATAAAGAAACATAATAAATTTGATTTTTTTCCAGGTACAAACAGCTTAATATGTCCTATGATATTGGCTGATATTTTCCTTGCTCTTTTCATAGCTTGAGTGATTCATGTGGTAGCATTTATTGAACAAACCAACAGAAAAAAATGGTAGCACTCACCATGCTTATAGACAGTGTGGGCCAACTATTGAGTTAGTATCTTTAACTAAATCACTGCACCGGGAGGTTGTATCATTGCTAGACTTGGATCGGCATCTCCATTAATAAAGATCTGCAAGTGAGGTTATTTGAAGTTTTTGAGGGGAGCTCTGCATACCATACAAAGATACCATTCCCTCTTCAGCTCTAAAGAAATGTGCCACAAAACAATAGAAAACACGATAGAAAACCAACCTTCCAGTTACAAAGGTTTTGAATGTAATTTACAATTCGGTTTTAGAAAGTTGCACTGTAAACATCTATAGTTAAGACCCTCTTTCGGATTTTTTTGCATTATGTATTTTTTTTTAATACAAGTTTTGGGTAGAAGACAGAATCATTTGTAACTGCATCAGTACTATAGGGTCTCACAGCAATGACAATAAAGTGTTCAACGCAAGGGTGAAATGACCAGGGGAAGAGCTCTTATCTACTATGATCAGTGACCAGCTCATCGTCCCATTACATCCCGTTCATTACTGGGCCTGACTCTTAATAAGAATATCAGCTGAATATTTTCTAATTAGCTGCAAATAATTAAAATATTTTTAATACAGCATGACCGACACTGCACTGCTGAGTGCAGGCTGGCTTTTCCCTTGGGTTTTGAGGAGTTTATATTGTATGTGAAAAATTGCATAAGAAATGCTCCTTTTTCTTAGTATTTTCCCCTCTTTCTTACTCTAAAGCTTTGAAAGAAAATAATTTTACCAGTTGTCAGCCAATAACTGCTTGTTCAGCAAGTAATGAATGTACTATTTCCTAATTAAACAGTTTCATTATAGGCAGCAGCTCGTTGCTAATGATCAATAAATCCCATTGAGAAGAAAACATTTTAATCCTTAAGTCGTGTCCTCTGAGTGTCAGCCACTCTATAAACTCACAAGATACATATATATGTATAGATATACGTATGTGTATATATATATGCATATAAATATAAAAATCGCATACTCTTTCTGGGTGATATGTACAGTCAGAATAACATTACAGCATAAATACACAGGGAATCTGTATAAAGTTTCTCTAATTTGAGAAGCTTTGAATTTTGTTTTGGGGTAGGAGGTTGGCGGCGGGGGGAGGGAGGAAAGAATAAAGAATGTTTTCACTTCAAGGAACAAAGAGTAGTTCCCTTAAGTTAGAATCTAATTACATACAAGATTTAAAGGCAACAAAATCCCGAGAGGAACAGCCCTATGTTATACACCATAGACATGGGGTTAAAAGGGCAAGAGAGCATGATTATAATAATACTTATATAGTACGTTTCATTCCCTTATAGCACTTTGCAACCAGAAAGTCTTACAACACCCCTTTGAGGTAGGTAAGTATTATTATTCCCATTTTACAGATGGGTAAACTGAGGCACAGATAGGTTAAATTATTTGCCTAAAAATCATGTAGTAAGAATCAGGAATAGACCCCAGGAATCCTGATGGCAAATCCTCTGAATTAATCGATAGACCACTCTCAAGTGAATGCCTGAGACACCTCTCAATGAATGGAGAGAATATATTAGCCCATATTTACACAGATACATCGTCATCCTTTTGACTTGTTGCTATTACATATTCTGACTTGGGACACATAACAATGGCCACAGATAAACTTGACTGTAACATGTTGCTTTAATTCTTGTTGCCAACCCCGTGTGGATTTTGACTCCTTTACAACCTGGGATGTAACTAAATGTCAGTGACAATACACCTTAAATACATTCTTGATATCTTTGCTTCTCCAAGGTGAAAAGCACAATTACTCTTCCTTAAAGTGCAATGGCTCATTACAGAAATCTCAAGAGTTTCCATGAAGTCCAACCAAACCCAAGTGCAATCAGTCTGAAGGTGAAAAAGAAAGAACTTGTCTGTAATGACGGACTTGTCTCTATAGTCCATAAATACTTTCTCACATTCTATCGAGGCTGAAAGTTTAATAATAAATAATAATCCATTAGCACGTAAAACCTCTCATACTTTTCTACAGCCACACATCCACCTTTCACCCCGTTGTCATTTCTTTGGCCTGAAGCTGATGGACACATCTACAGTAAATTTTACTTTGCCTACAGGAATGAGGATATATCTATGTTCTAGTAGATTCTTTTTATTGGTTCCTGCACTTCTTGTCCTTCCCCAGTAATTTAACTGTACCATCTGAGGAAAGGAAAGATGGACACTGAGTAGAAAGGATTCAAAACCTCAAAATTTACATACAGATCCAGAGGCAATTCCCCTCCCACCTTCTTGATCACACTGTCGCAGCCGTTCTGCACGGTCCAATTAGCATTCTTTTCACTAGCAGTACTTTTGGAGTAATATTGATGCACAGAGTTTCCAATAAGGCTGCTTAGCTCAGCGTTCCTGGGGAAAACGGAACCTATCCCACTACCTTAACAGAAACTTTGCCAGCGTAGATGGTGCTTTGGAGCACTACACACAGACGTGATGCACTACTTCTATGGCGAGTTTGATTGCAGTATTCAAAGCAGATTCTTGAAACATACTAAAAAATTAGTGCTTTTATTAACAATTTTACAAACAGAATCCATTACTGCCTAGTTTCCTGAAGGATAGAACAAGCCATTTCTCTCATTATTTTGACATAATTTCCTTCTCTGGTTTTTTGTACTTCTGCTGATGAGCAGTTGCAAGTCCCAAGAGGGAGGGCTTAGAGTAATAAACAGTTTAAACGTTGCTAATTTGGTAGTTTACTTTGCAACCACTTTCCTCTTGAAATGATGGGGATCCCACAAATTCCTATTACCTTGACTCAGAGTTCATCATGAAGAGTGTAAGGATCATTAATCTTCATGGAAAAAGAGACTTTTTTTTTTTTTAAGTAAAAAAATATCAAATATAATAAATTTATGAAAGACCATTCACAACATATACAGTAAGTGTTACATTTTGCTACAGCAGCTGTGATATTTTTTTTTTTCTTTTTAGAATGCAAGGTCATACATCGCCGTAAGTAAACACACTAATATGAGTAAGACCTTAAATGAATGTATACAGCCAGGCTTTATCTGTGGATAGATATACACTGTGTTTACTGTTTTACAGTCTAGAATATTCTTATTCACACCATTGATATAACAGCTGTGACCCTGCAAAGATTCTTCCTGTGCATGTATAAATATAAATATTGAGCCAAGTCAAAAAGAGCAGGGTCAAAGGTTATATGACTTGTTAGACTCCTGTAGTTAAGGGTAAAAACTCCATTGTTTCTTTTGCAACTAATTTTTAATAAGAAGGCTGCTTCAATCATTGTGTAGTTACAGCATTACATTCTGTAAACAATATTTTAAAGCATTCTAAACAAACATTTAAACAATTGATTCTTTATCCTTGTCTGGTGAGAGAAGACAATCTATAGCCTCATCACTTTTACTTGAGTCCGTCATCTTCAGCTGGAGATTATCACTCGTACCTCTGGTGACGCTGTCATAGGATGGAGGGAAAGATGTCGAGGATAGAGTTTCTGATTTGTCTATTGGCCTGCCGTAGTTCTCGTTCATCATGAACGCAATAAGACCCTCCTTCTCAGGTGCATCGTCCTCGAGGATGCTGCCGTCAAAAGTTCTGTGCCGGTACAAGTAAGATGCCTGCTTCATGGAGCGCCGAAACAGATGTCTCCTGTAGGCCCGCTGGATGATGGTGGCGGAGACCTCTTCTTGTTTCCGTCTGAGAGTTGTTGTAATCGGTTCATAAGAGATCTTAGACGGATTCGCCGCCATGAACTTTTCTTCCATCTGTATTTTAAGGGCATCCATCTCTCCGGATTCTCCTAGCACCCTTTTTGTAAAAGCAAACAAAATATCCAAGCAATGGATCCTGTCTCCACTGACCATGGGCAGGTCCATTGCTATGAGTTTGATTTTGTTTGGTTTCGCTATGCGCAAAGGTTCTGACAGCGCATCTGCAAAGTCTGAAAGTGCAGAATACTCAATAAACTGAGTGGCTTCAGGGTCAAACTTCTCCCAGATTTCATAGAACATATCAAAATCATCCTCGCTTAGAGGCTCTGTACTTTCCTCAGTGGCTACACTGAAGTTCTCTAAAATAATGGCTATGTACATGTTTACAACAATGAGAAATGATATAATGATATAAGTAACGAAGAATAAAATCCCTACGGCTGGGCTTCCGCAGTCTCCCTTTGAACCATTTGCATTCAGAAGGTTTGGGTCGCAATACGGTGGTCCAGTATTTAAAATAGGGTTGAGAAGACCATCCCAGCCAGCTGATGTTGTGATTTGGAAGAGACAGAGCATGCTGTTAGCAAAGGTTTGGAAGTTGAACATGTCATCAATCCCATGCTCCTTCTTAACATAGGCAAAGTTAGCCATGCCAAAAATGGCATAAATGAACATGACCAGAAAAAGCAAGAGGCCAATGTTGAACAGAGCAGGTAGGGACATCATTAAGGCAAACAGGAGAGTTCGAATTCCTTTGGCTCCCCGGATGAGTCTTAGGATCCGGCCAATCCGAGCCAAGCGAATGACTCTGAAGAGTGTGGGAGAGAAGAAATATTTCTGGATTATGTCAGAAAGTACGGTGCCTTGAAAAGAAGAGAGACAAACAGTGAGTTATTACATGGGAAATAATCCCAAGCTTCCCTTTAAAGCAATTGGTCAGGATTATGGACAAAATCAATGAAAAATTCCCCAAACGGAAGACCTATGAAAACAGAACGGCATTGTTGTTAGCATTTTCATGCCCATTTAATCCATGCAAACTTCTGAGACTATGAGCAAAGATGTCAATTGTAGACATAGTTTTATTAAGAGAAAGTCAGTCAATTGGGAATGAGAAACCAGGATCAACTCAGCAAGGACATACCGATCTGCAGCTTTTGGTCATGCCTTTTTGTCACCTGAGCTACTTATTCTGAGTGTAGCTGGTCAGAAATTTTCTGATTTGACAATAGTTTTGTCTCTAAAGTGTTTGTGAGTCAGCACTGAAAAGCTGCTAAGCTGGCCCTGTTTTTCTGAGCCACCACCAGAACAGTGCAGGTTTCTACTGGAAATCCACTTGGTTGGTTGGTTGTTTATTAGTTTTTCCAGTTTCTCTGATGTGCTGGGAGGGAACTAAGGGCTAAGGTTGTACTAGCAAAGAAATGAGCTTGCACCCCTGTAGCTAAACTCTTCCGCAGAAACAGAACGGCTTAGTCCAGAGTACCTAATGCCCAGAGTGCCTGGCTGCACTGAGCCATGCTGAGCTCGTGTCTCCCAGGCCAGCCTGGGAGAGGGCTCACTGGCATGGCACAAGCCCTCTGACACTGCAACAACCTGGTTGATCACGGGGCAGCGCTATGACCAACGTGACAGCTCTGGTTAACTGGCTGCTATGGGCATATCCTGAGCATCCAGCATCAAGGCTCTGATGACAAGCTGTATCGTAGTGATGTTCGCATGGGTGACCCAAATCTCTGAAATTCAGGTGCCCTTGGCTGATGCAAGGCCCCCGAAGCATGGGCTGCTCCCTGGCACTAGGGATTTCCTGCACTGGGACCTTGCAGGTTCTCCAGTCCACCAGAGAGAGTTTAAAGTAACAGAAGCATCAGTCGATGAGAAGATGGCTCTGTTTTCCTACCATGACATTTTTTCATTCACCTATTCCCTCCTTCAAAAAGGAAGCTATATTGGAAAAGTCAAATTTCTGAGTTCCTTCTGCTCACTGGATCAGTTGATCATCTTCCAGTTGCTACTTTATTTCCAACCTCAGTGAAAACTCTTTTGGCAGGAATTGAGATTCATATTCGACCTGCACTTCTGTAGCACCTGATAGATGATCTGTGGTCGGGGCTGCAGGACAGCAAAAGGCACAAATCAACAATGCAACCATGTGTCTCTGCTTTGTCCCTTGGGCTGACAAGGATTTAGAGCTCCAGAGACAACAGGGCTGCGAACAGCCACACTCACTGCATCTGCCCACACCTGCCCTGAAGGGCTGTTTCATGCTGATGTATTAAAAGGTAAATAGCAAACCAACAGCAGCCTGCATGTGCCCTTTTCATGCAACTCCTTCACTTCTCTTTCTTTGGCTGTTATGCAAAACTGGGGTTAAGTGTATGGTGCCAGTTCTGGACCATGTTTTATCACCAGGAACCATTAGGTGTACAATGAACCAATACTGTGTACGACAAACCTCATAATTTCACTGATCACCCAAGTTATTGTTAGGCAGTATTATGTTGTATTATTTAAATGTTAAAAAAATATCACGAGGATTGAATTCTCTGAGTTAAAGTGTATTTTATGGCATGAAGCCTTCAACTTTGTATAATTAAATTTATGTCTGCCTTTTTAACTTCGGAGTTTGAGTGAAAATCCAGATTCACCTACCTACGATAGACAGAATCACCACAACAAAGTCAAATATGTTCCAGCCATTGGTGAAGTAGTAGTGTCGCAGAGCCAGCATTTTGATGATGCACTCGCCAGTGAAGATGGCAACAAAAAGCATGTTGATTTTATGGAGGATGTTTACTTTTTCTTGACTTTGGTCATCTGTTTCCACCATCATGGTAACCATGTTAAGGCAGATGAGAATCATGATGGAGACATCAAAGGCTTGTTTCGAGACGACATCAAAAATAAAACCTTGGTATTTATTCTGGAGGAAAGGAGAAGATTTAGTTAGGAAATGTGAACTGTGTCAAAAAGATGACATCATTGTCTCCTGATTATTCAGAAAGTAGAGGAAAATAGAGAAGGTACTACTTCTGATTAGAACTTCATAAACATAAAGATGATGATGGATGGTTGGATGATAGAGTTTTCAAACCCATTTACTCTTAACGTTTCTTGAAACTACTATAAAAAGAGCTTGGACTGGGGCATGAATTCATTCAACGCAGGCATGTGGCCACTGCCATGACGGCATATGTAAATTGGACTTTTAGTCAACATTGCAGAACAAAGGGAATTTTGTACCACACAGGTCACTGGACTTGCAAATGCCATCCAAAATCAAAACATGTAAATACTAAGTGGCTTTCATCCGGGAGCAATCACTCTTCTTACACTGGGAAGTTGAATTGCATTCATTCTATTAAATAAACAGCTGTTACATGTAGTTCAAGTGAATTATGCCATTCTTACCAGTGGCCTTGGGATTGGTTTTTGAGGTTTCTTAGATCCCAACTTTTTCATTGCATTGTAATACTTTTTCTGTTCTTCTGTCATAAAGATATCCTGGCCACCTAAGTATAGGGCAAAAACAAAGCTATTACTTTTGATGAAAAGAGGTCCACTGCCTCCATCCAAAGTTCAGGGCTTCACCCTCTTCTGTTTTCTTATTTCCCTTTCCATGTAGCTTTCATCAAAGTATCTGAGAAAGGCTTGATGAGGTGCAGCGCTGGGAGCTGCTTGTCGCATGGAGGTGAAGGGCAGGAGATGCAGAGCAGACGAGGCAACCAAGGAGGAGCAAGGCTCAGATTCTGTCTGCACTCAGGGTGGGTCCAGGGCAAAAGAGGAAAATAGAAGCAGCTCAACCCTTTGTTTAGAGCCTACAAAGCAGCGAGAAACACAGCTCTCAGGCCAGGCTGCTCCTCCCTGACCCTGGCTGCACCCTGGGACAGGGAGGTGATGGGCTGAGGAGAACAGGCTGCCCTGCTCTGAGGGATGGTGATGTTTGTGCATGGGGGACACCAGGGTGGTCTGTGTCTCTGTGGCGGAGTTTGTGCCAGAGATTCTGCCTGGAGCTGCTTCACTGCTTTCTGCGGGGAATAGAATTCCCCAGCCTGTGTTTTCAGGATGCTCATCCAATGGAAACATTAGAGACTGCTACAACTGTTTCTGTAGAAGCCCTGAAAAGTGGTTGCTGTGTCTGCTCTGTCAATGCTAATCTCAAGGCTGAGGTGACAAAGCCACTGCTTGTAAATCTGTCCCTTGCCCTGGTCTCTGCAGCAATCACAACGTGATGTGTAGCATATGCACTACTTATCTTTTTCTTTTGTTGGTTAAAATTGTCAATGATGACACCAATGAAGAGGTTCAATGTGAAGAAAGACCCAAAGATGATGAAAATCACAAAGTACAGGTACATGTATAAATTACATTCCCATTCAGGCTGCTCCTCACACTGCAAAGGGAAAACGCAAAAAATGACACCATCTCTGCACATATCACAATATTAATGCAGTTAAAAGAAAACTGTCCATCAGCAATAAAGATGATGAAACAGGAGAAACAGCGTAACTCCCACTAGCAGAGTCAGCACTCCATGGTCTCTGAAGTTTACTACTGGCACCTGCGATGTCACAGTCATTTCAGCTACATTTCACATCATCACAGCGATCACACTGCTTCAGGAAGTGCAACGTGAGAATAAATCCTATAAAATGTTCCCAGTCTGAACCCAAAAGGGGAAAAGAATCAGTTTTCTGGTTACCGCTTATCTTACTTGAACGAATGGTACTTACAAAAAAACCCCAGTATGATGGCAGGATAATTAAATTCTACTTAAAAACACTGTATTGAGAGTCAGTACATTTAGAAGTAAGATTTTTCTTTTATGAAGGGAGGAAATGAATAAGATATCTTGCTGAAGGACCGAGCCTCAAAGCACATGTACCACATTTGGCAAAAATGCTCTAGGTATCTAACCAAAATGCCAGAAGCTCGCATTTCCCTAAATGCCACATTTTCTCATGGGTAACCCATGTGTTTCGTTCAGTAGTGGGGAGGGTACACACACCTGTACATGTAGTTCAAGAATAAATCAACATCACGAGCTGTGTTATGCAGAGGTACTTCTCCACTCCTTTGATGTCACGAGGGGTTTTCATCCTTTATTTATCCATTTAGGGCTTGACTCCCTGTTACCTAACTCAGACTGCTAAATTCCCAGTACCCAGTGCAATCTTGTCCCTTTAATATTATTAAAAGAGCTATAACATCTCGTTCAATAAAGACCAAAACCAAAACCAAACCATGCGTGATACAGCAAGGGAAAAACCCTATTTTAATTTTTGTGCTTGTTTGTTTTTAAAGGAAACCTGAAAGCTGGATGGGATGTAGGTGGGAAACGGTTGCCCACGCAGGGCAGTGACCAGCACCCAGAGCTCCAGCACGTCTCAAGCCAGAGCTGGGAGTTCACACCATCCCCTTTCCCTGGTTACAGACAAAAAATTGCTGAAGGTGAAGTTATAGGGGGGGTTGAGGGTGGGAATTACAAGGGGATGTAATTTAAACCCAGTGCTTTTAAAGAGGTTCCAGTTATCACAAGTTAGATCCGCAGAAAATATGGCAGTCAGAGGGGAGAGTGGAAGAAACAGAGAGGACAGTTTAGGGTTTTGGTAGACTCAGTCTCACTGTGGAGGTGCCTCTCTGTGCTGGGAGCTTTGCAGTACGAATAGATAAATCAATTCTGTAGAACTGAGGGCTGCATTTATTTCAATCTCAGGGTCATAATACTTCAGTACCAGCTGCTTAAAATGAAGGTCTGCAACTGTCTCAACCAGAGTAAGACAGGGACTGGCAACCTGCATGTATTTTGTTGTTGTTAAACACCATGAATGCTGCAAAAAGCAATGGAAAATAATAATTAGTGACCTACCTCCCGTGAATCCACTGCTGCATACATAATGTCCATCCAACCTTTAAATGTGGCCTGAAAGAGCCCCACAAAATACATAATTAGGCATATTAAACAAGCATATCTTGAAATGATATCACCTCTGTGATGAGTTTTCAAAATGCAATATAGAGCATGCTCTTCACAGTTAATGAATTGCCTTTCCTTTAAAGCAATAGGTATCCATGAGTTTATGTTCATTTAGACATGTAAAACCTTTCCAGTTTTCTGTTTTTCTGCAGTTGTAGGGATAAACCAGAGGTTTTTAAAAGAGATTTTAAAAAGGAAACATAGCAATTAAGCCTTTGGAAGTTTTGACCTTAAGAAATTCAAGTAATGAAGAGAGATGGCTACGCAGGACAACTCAGAGTGCTGTCCTGCACAAGTCTCAGACCAGGTGAGATGGGGCCCAGCCGTGTTGCTTGCTCAGACTGATGGGCAGTGGCTACATTGCAGGATCCCACTGAAGCTTGGATTCTGCCCTCTTTTAAAATGGGGTAAATCAAGGCAATGTCAAAGCCCAGGGAGATGCATAAATCACAGCTGATTTGAAAGGAGCAAAGGCAATAAACACCTCCTGTGAGCCTGGCCCTGGAAGCTCCATCTGCTTTACTGCCCAGAATTGCTTTAAGTCAGGGTTTCTGATTATATTTTTTTTTATTGTTTAAACAAGGAGGGACTCCGCAGAAGTCAGTGCCTGTTACTGGAACCTGGACTGGAGAAAGGGCAGTGACAGTGCTCCTAGGAGAAACACGCAGCAGTGATTTTTATTACTCTGTAGTAAAACCATGACTTTTTGCTCTCAGTATGTGCCTCCCATTAGACCCAGCCTGATGCCAAACACACCTGGCATTAGGTCTGACTCTGGCCTAAGCCATATTGCCTTTTGTTAGTCCTCTGAGGTTGTTTCTCATTTGACTCCTGACCCGTTTAGACCTACCCTGGATTTAAAAGCAGCGTTAGCAGATAATGAGGCATTTTTAGATTTATTGATTTAATCAGATTTACACTGGCAAGCATGAAAGATCCATGCCGAGTATTATTTTGAATCCTACTGGCACTTAGGTTGAATTTTCTCCGTGGTGTGCAGGCACGCAGTTCCAGGTAACGTTAATAGGAATTTGGCCAATGGTTCCTAGGAGAAATCCAGGCATTTGTGTTGAGCTTGGTACATCCAGCGGTTTTAGAAACGCTCCATTATACGCTCTTTATTATTAAATTGAATCCTGGAGGTAATGCTGCCTTCCAGTTTGCCTCTGAATGCTACTGAGCCAGGGGAAAATGTTGTACAATGATCTTTCTCATGAAAGTATATATAAAATCATGTTTGAAAGGTCGCATTCATTTTTATCTACTGGTTAAAAAAGATTATGCCTCCAAAATCAGAACTCTTTGGAAAATCTGTTCCATGGTACTTTGTGTTGGAAAACACTTCAGATGTAAAGTATTTATAGGAAGGATCAGCAGTTTTATTGAAACAAAAAATTATTTCAACCTCTCCTGCTACTCCTCCTCAACTGTTCTAATATTTTCCTTTTTTGCTGTTCTCTTTCTAATCTGATGAAAGATTTTCTGGTGTCATTAGTGTCACTTGCAGCTTCCAGCTCAAAATGCCGTTCAGGAAGTGTGGATGGGATGAAACAAGAAATCTTTTTCCCTGTGCAACAAAACGATATGATCTTAGCCTGTACTTTTCTCCCACTTGGGAGGAAGTCTTTTCTCTTGAGTAGCTATTTTACCCCTTGATGTGTACCACAGGCACAAGAGACTCTACTGCAAGACACAGTGGTTTATAGCAATAACAGATGATGAAGTGATCTGACAAAAATTAATATTAAAAGAATGAAGTACTGTGATTTTCTGTTTTTCCTAGTTGTCCAGAAGTAAGAGAATTAAAAATCCCCAAGGCTTCTGGAAAGCTTCCCTAGACACTTCATCCGCAGAGGGTAAAACATACTGAGAATGAAAGAAATACAACACTGGGAAAAGAAATTATTTATCTGGAATTAGTAACCACTTACGCTCTGGATAAGGAAGTGACAAAATCTTCATGGGAGTGTTTGTGATATTATCCTGCCTGGAAGCTATCCAGAGAAACACCATTTTCTGCTGAAACTGTCATGTGATGAGATTATCTACTCATAAACTCATCTTGGGATGGGATTACATTTTGTTATTTGACTTGTGGTTAGAGCTGCTATGCAGTAAGTGAGTGGGGAGGAGGATAGGTGGGATGTCTCTGGCTGCCCTCAAACCATTTATTGTATAACCAAATGGTGCCTTAAAATAAAACAAGCCCTTAAATCTGTGAGGGGATTTTTTTTTTTTTTTCGAGAAAAGGACTGCAATAGTGCAACAAAAATGGTTGCTTTTGACGGCAGAAATACCGGTCTTCACATTTCTGAAACGTTTCATTAAGCATTACTATTGGTGAGAGAAACTTCTTAAAGCTAAAACAGCCACCAACAGCACAGCCGAACCGCACACATTTAAGCTGGCTACGCTAACTCCACTATCTGCTGGCTTTTCTGTCAAATTTTTCAGTTTTTTCAATTTCAGCATGGCAGCAATTTTATACTGAACATTTGTTTTATGGGATTTTTTGTGTCTGTGTTAAGATGATTTTCTTGGGAAGGCACCGCTGAGCATTGGACCCGCCAGAGCACCCCAGAGGTCTGCACCGTGCTCGGTTACACGGGCCCCAATGGCACTGCCTCTGCTCCCCTTGTATTTCCACCAGTAATTCCTCATGGAAATACTGCATACCCCTGATCTTTGGACACATGGAGGAGTCTACCCTGGTGCACCAACTTATGGTTTGTTCAGAAGTGCAGAATTTTTTTTGCACATTTTGCATCCACAGTGAAAGTAAAATCTAGTATTATAGTTTACAGAATTGCAAGAGATCATGTAACTCAGTAACTTTAGACACACACCGCTGTCTCATGACCATTTTGTAACTGATTTATGAGCCCAGTCACGACTTCAAACCTGGCATGAGGAGTTGATTTAACTCTACAGCTCCTGACTGCTGTACTGGTCTAGGAGTGCTTCTGTTATCTTCCCATTCCTTATCTGGAGTCCCAGAGTGACAAAGAATTGTAGGACATATTAGATGTAAGTCTGTTCCTGTCCAAGAAGAACTTTTCCAAGCAAGCCAGACGCTGCCTGAGAGACCACTTGTTTGCTTGGTGTACTTCAATAGGTTGCTGAAATTTCAAGATATGTTGCAAAAAAAAAAAAAAAAAAAAAAAAAAAAAAGGAGGTGATCATAACGTGAAGGGAAGGATTCTGTGACAGAAATGAAAAACACCTATTGGAAATTTAAGATATTTCTTTGTTCAGCTCAAATATCAGATTTATAGAACGCAGGTGCTGTGGTCTACAAGGCAATTCTGGGAATATAGAAAAAGCATTACTGAAGCACTGGGTTGTAGCAATAATTTTTCCTGATAGATTAGGGTGTTAAGGGTGTTAAATCCCCAGAAGAGTGAATCATCCTTCTTGCAAATTAAAAAGTCATGGTAATAAAGGTCTTTTTCTCCCTATGAATGAGGCATTTCTCTTGCTTGTAGAGCGAGCAGAGGCTACCTCCTAGTTGAGTAATCCGTTGTGAGACGGCACGTTTGCTAGTTGGAGAAGCCTGAAACTTGACCGGCCGCTTCACATTAATGTTCCCTCAGACTCATTAATTCAAAATGGCATCTTGAGACCAACATGATGGGTCCTAAACAAGGTAGGAAGAGAGCAAAGGATATTTGGGGAAAGTTCCGTGAAGCTCTCAACCGCATTGTCTGAAAGTTTGCCTCTGGATAGTAGTAAGCTGTGAAGTTTCCATAGTAGGAACTTCTCATTTCTTTCAAGGATGGCGTAGAAACATAGACAGACCATTAGGCAGCCAGATTTGTTTTACGTATTTCCATTTGGATTTTCAGACACATTCAGTCATCCAAAGGTAACTTCAGAGTCATTTAAAGGGTGCGTTGCAGCAGCTGAAAATGTCGAAAGACAGTCAAAAGTCAAAGTCCAGCTTAAAAGCTCCTGTTTTGGATCCCAGAGGGTTGTAACCAAAATGCTTATCTCGTCACTACTACGCACTGTCTCAGCATGCACCAAGATGCATTGCTGTGTCTGTCTCTTTAGGAGAGCTGAGCTGTTAACTGATCCCCTGCAGCTCCTATGGTAGTTTGCTCATGAAATGCAACCCCACATGGAGGATATTTGGCAAGGAGCACCTGTAACTGACACTCCTCAGCTCGAGTCTGGCAAAAGATATCCAGATGTTTGAGCCCCTTCTCTATGGGTGTCATCTTTACACTTTATTGCTTAAGACTGTCATTAGCAGCAGACATAAGAGCTCCAGGTGCAGGATGAAAGTTAAAATCAATCCCCTAATGGCATCTGGCTCCTGCCGTTCCTCCTGGAATAAGGAGCCAGCACCTGCCATAGAAGCTGAGCAAGGTTTTAGGGCTCCCTCATTTCCTGTCATAATCAGTTTGTCCAGCCTGCACAGGCTGTACATTTATGGTACTTCTTTTGTACTTCTGCAACTAGAAAGCATACTTATCTGCTACCCAATACAGGATCACAGTTTTGAAAGAAACCTGCAGGGTCGTCAGGTCCATTTTCAGCTGGAAAACAGCAGTACTAGACTGTCCCTCCATAAATGTGCTGAGATCCGCCTTACGACGAGTTATGTTTTTGCTGCCATCACTAATCCCAACAGAAGGCAGTCCCACCTGCTGAACGCAGCCAGTATCACCAGTGTCAAGTGCCCAGGAACTGATACTGCAGAACAGCAGAAGAGGCTGCCTCAGACACTCCTTAGGCAATGCCAGTTTATGAAAAGTTCTAGCTCTTCAGAAAGCTGGAGCTTGAGTCTTATAAAAGAAATGGTGAAGGAATAACAACTACTCTGATGGAGTTTTTTCATCAAACAAACTAGGCATCTGTTATGCAGTCATGGAGGAGATAAGAAGGTGAGGCATAAACCTGGAAATTTTTGCTCAGCTAGATTGGATGTTTAAATAAAAGACAAAGAAAGCACTGTATAGAACAGAAAATCTAATTAAAAGACATTCAGAATGAATTAATCTACCCTGCATGCATGAACTGAATATCATAATTACATGCAGAAGATAAAAGCTCTTGCTCTCAGCAAGTTCCTCTTCATGCCATGGAAAGAGCCAAAAGTGGCTGTGCCCATTCACACCTTTCTGCTTTCCGGAGGGTATGAAAGTGAAGACTTGATGGACAGTGGTCCGAAGATCTCAAACTTAAGCCTAGGCGTACCAGAGACAGAGTATATATGGATAAGCATTTCTACAAGAAAAGAAAGCTACTTCATGGAGCTATTTCATGTGTCTGTGACAGAGAAAAAAAAAAAACTGGGAGAAAGCAAATTTGCATCATAGGAAGGAGAAGGGCTGGCAGAGCTGATGGGGGACCTGTGGGAGGCTCATGCTCTCTTGGAAGGGCAGGTGGGGGCCTGGGGCAGTACCCTACTGCATTGCAAAGGGTGCATGACTATATGTGACAACTGAATTGAGCTCCCAGCATGCAAGATTTTATCCCAGAAGCAAGGAATACCATCACAGGTGCTTCAAGACAGTAACCTCCCTGTCCAAGATGTAGTGAGGGACTTGTTTCACAACAAACAAAGCAAACACTTCTAGTGCGTATCAAGACCTTGTCATCACTTCAGAGCAAATTAGGAACAATAGAAATAAGTATCATGACCACTATTTCACATGAGGGCCCCGTGGAATTGAAACACAAGGCAATTTATCTAAAATCACTCAGCAGTCCAGCAGCAAAGCCTGGACAAGAAGATGGCGTGTCCTGTGGCTCTATCCATTAGGTTGCATTGCATCACGACGCAGTAAATCTCTGTACACACAACCCGGTTATCTGTGGTTTACATTTGCTGATGAAAAAGGTGGTAAACATGGCTTACTTCTGTAATATTGCCACCATCTTTGAACCTCAACGGTCCCTTCTCTGGCGTGCTCGTGCCACCTTTCCAGAGAGAGCAGGCTGCATGGAGCTACAGCTATATGAGCACCACCGCATTTCATAGCTAGGTTCAATGCGACTCATTATGTTTAGCAGGTGGAAGTGAGGTGGGGAACCAGAATGAGAGGCGCCAGTGGCCTCCTTGAACATCTCTTTGGAAGGTAAGCAAAGGACTGTAAATTAAGAGTCCCCTGTGACTCGAGCTTTAGGCAATAACTTCATCTGACTAACTGAAGGTACTGTAACTTCATTTTTTCCAAGCAGGGTATAGTGAAGTCCCAGGCAGTTCAGGAGGGCCAGTGTGACTCTGTCTGCATCAACAGTCCTTCCTGGGCTGTCACTTTTTTTTTATGGAACTGTACTTTGCTCTGGATTACAATACTGACAAAATGGTCTTTAATCCACCTCAATATTCCAGTCACCTCCCAGAGGACTACATTAGTGATGCACCAGAAACTCAGATTAAAACCACAAGCTGCCATAAATATCTCTAGGCCAAAATAATACGCCAAATATGACTCATTTACACTTGAGGAAAGGCATTCCCCTAACAGGTAAGGCTGAAAAACCCAGAAAAACATAGAGGTTAACCTGAGCCTTTAAGCTGATTATTTCAATGGGAAAAAGGAACATTAGCCCGTTAGTTTAGTTTCTGGTTGGTCACACTTACCACTTGTAGCAGAGCCAGGTAGCCAGCACCAACATTATCGAAGTTAACTTTAACTTTTGTCCAGTAAAACGTGCCTGACACATTATAGAGTATACAGTCACTCATATTGTTTATAATTTTAGAGTCTAAAGGCATATCTCCTTCTGTCTTATTAATGCACTTCCCGAATTTCCCAGCAAACAGGTTCACTCCCATGATGCTGAAGATGAGCCAGAAGATGAGGCAGACGAGCAGAACATTCATGATGGAAGGGATGGCTCCCACAAGGGCATTGACCACCACCTTGGGCGAAACAGGAGAGAGAAAACACAATTAATGCCAGCACTTGTACGGACACTTTCCTAACAAGCTGTTGTGCGCCCTTGGTTAAGAAGGCTGAACCCTCGCACAGTGACAGGCGGCTAACTACTAACCCTACCTAAGGAGCCAGACCACCATTAAAGGCTTCACACATGATCATTTTTTACCTTCTGTAATTGAAGAGCTAATCTGTTGGCATCCCCCTCATGGGATGATGTTTTTTCAAGAGGAATCTTTTAATTCAGGAGCAATCTGCGAAGTCATCATGACCTCTCAGATCCTACTGGATAACACACTTCAGTCGAATCATCTCTAATATTCATACGATTAATTGGAAATGGATGGGGTACATCACAGTTCCTCAAAATAGACCAAAAAAGATTTCTGAAATCTTTTACTGAACCATAGTCCTTGGGATATGAACTCTAGCTGTGATAAATTTCACTTATTTAAATAATTACTGATTGAGACATACTGTACTAAGCCAACTTCCCCTGTGTGATCAGTGTGCAGGATTAAAACAGTGAAACCATTCTAATTTAACAAAAAAAATGTACTTTTTTTTCCTGTGGCACGCTGTAAAGTTCCTGCGCACCAACCTAGGCAGGGCTGTAAATCCCTGTGTAAAACCATACATTTCCTGAGGGAAGCACACTGTCATAAAATGTAGTTTTCCCCTTCCTATGTCAGAACGGTTTCCCCATATTCACAGCTTTTGGAGATGCTGCCGTGGCACGGTCCAGGCAAAGGTGCCTGACAGCGTTGCTGCAGACACCAGCCCCACTACATGGATTTGTCTCCATCTCCGTCTCATGCTCGGGAGGTTAAAATCTGATAGGCAGACACTAAGCTCTTCTTCTTCTCCATCTACATTTCTGAAACTGAGACAAGGTGATATTGATCCATAAAAATTAAATTTTATTCAATTGTGAAGCTGATTATGGAAAATGTCAGCTCTTGTTTTCTCTCGTATTAGTGTCCAATTTTCTGACAAGCTAATAATGTAACATTCGTTTCCCCATCATTTTTGCATTGCCGAGGAAGAAAAATACCCGGAAGAGTGAAACGGTTTTCATGCATCTATAGCAGCAGCTTCATCTACAGTACACAATACAAAATTATGTAGATCTTTCAAAACCCAGATTTATATTTTGTGCTTTTATGAATGAAGCTAATTTTCACACAGGAAAAGCTGCTTGACCAATTTCTTATTTTTTCTGTATAGGCCCACTCCTGATGACTTTTCAATTTCTTTTTTTTTCTTTTTATCTAATTTTATCTCTTAGTTTTGGATGTTAATCAATTTCTAACTTCATTGTTTTAAGACCAAATTTACTGAGTTAACCGAAGTGCGAAATAATTTCCAAATCAAGGGCTCGTTTGGATATAGCCTTGGCCCTTGTCAAAGTAGTTTTCGTTTGCTGCTGTGCGGGACAATACTTTTGTTCAGTCTTACTCCATGCAGCACAAAGGCACTGCACTTGTGTTACACGTACTGCTGAGCCCAGCTCCCACCCGCCAGCCCTGTGACAGGACACAGACGCCCAGGTTTCAGCAGTGCAAGCGATGGCCATGCCTGCATCCTGCTTTTTCCCTTCTGCTGCAGTATGTTCGACGGCGTGTAGATAACAGGACACGACATGAGGCTGGAGCAAATCCTGTAACACCTCTCCAAATGAATTATTAACAGGGGGTTTCATTCTTCGCTCGCTGCTTCTGCTCTTACACCGGCATGATGCCATTTGGTCTGTTGGAAGCACTCCTGACTTGCACTGAGACAAGTGAGGGGACTTAAAGACCTGAATACATAAAGGCAAGTTGTTATCATAAATTTGTGCTAAAAGTTCAGCTGCAAACGTTGCCATGGAAAGGACTGAATTTCTGGTGCATCTAGGAACAACAGCCATGTATAAGAAAAAGTTACATACCTCTTGATTTCCATCAATACCTTTCTAGGAAAAACCACCTCCCAGGCCACTTCTTTAGGGATAGCTGAGAAACTGAGCCACCCTCTGCCCTAAGCCACAGTGGTGAAGATCTGTAGCTTGTGGCCTAGCTATAGATTTGGTGGCCCACCTCTCCTGATCTCTTGGCCCACCTTTTCAGCCAAAGCTGATTCAGATTTAAAAACCAGAAATAGACTTGCACAATGCGTTAATCTTCCCTTTGCCACAGCAGAGCCCAGCAGGCTTTCCTTAGTAATTTCAGGCCCAGGCTTTAACTCCTACCTAAGCCTGGGCACAGCTTTTGCAAAGACGTCTGATTTACGGTGCCATGATTTCAAATAAAGAACAAAAATTTTATTATTAGATAATCTATTCCTGGTGTCCTTTGCCCTCACTGATAGAAACAGGTGCTGTATATTTAGGTTGAATTTGTTGAACTTGAGACAATAGTCATCTGCTCTTAGACAGCTTCTCCTATCACACCAGGCTTCACTGCGGGTGAGTTGCCACTGAACATTACTTTGGGTAATGAAAACAACAGAGCTTCTTTCTAACTGTCATCATTCCTCCAGGTTTCTAATCATGCTGCAGAGACTTTCCCATCTTTAATACTCCATTTCCAGCAGTTTGGTGGAATTCCAATACTGAAGCATTGCTCGCTCTGTCTGTTTGTTGGGTTATTTCCCTGTGTATTGAGCGATTGTATTAGTTTACATTTGTTGAGGGATTGTTTAGTTTATTTATCACATCTGCCCAAAAGCTTGTGTCCCGTTGAACAGTCATCCCGATCCCTAAGTCCTTCTCAGCTGCTCTTTTCCAAGAAATGTCCCCCCAAGTGACCTACTTTCCTCTTCCCGAGACATACGATGGATGTGGTTTTATTAAAATGCATGTTGTACCATTGATCTGTTTCTCACTGTGATCCAGATCAGTCAGTATAATTCCCTTATCCATAATATCACTTACTTCTCTGCTCACTTTGTGTGTTGTCAGCAAAGATTTTATATTTTCTCCCAGGTGCTGTTAAAGTCCAGATTAAGGACAGTTCTTATTCTGAAGGATCCCTCACCCTGAGACACTCATCACCGAATTTACAGTGTCATCACTATTTACAATTACTTTTCAAGATCCATCACCCATTTTAAATTAATTTAAAATATGTTTACTTGGCTTGGTACAAAGCTCGTGTTTTCATCACAATGTCCCGTGGTATCAGATTCCTCTCTGAAATCTAAGGATATTATATCAGTGCAGTTACCGTCATCAGCATAATTTGTAATCAAATCAAAGGACCATATCAGTTTTACAAGAACTATTCCCATGAAATCATGCTAACTAGCATTAATTATGCTATTTCTTTCCTGCATGTATCTTGTAGCAGCCTCACGATGACTTTGCCTAGTATCATTTTCACATTAAATGGTCTATCATCATCCTGATCATCCTTTTAAAATACCACAATAACCTCCCTTGCTGGGAAGAAACTTGAAGGGAAGTGGCACCTCTGAAATAATTCCCTGATGGACAACAAATGAGGAGACATGGGAGACTTCATGATTTGGGACAGACAGACCTAAGTTAATTTATGCTGGGCTCTAATATGGCCTGGAAAGTGGTGGGTGACACAGGGTGGTGGCACGTGCGTGGCACCCCCAGGGTCTGCAGTGACTGTCAGGTGGGATACTGGGCTTACTGGGGTCTTTTCTGGGGACAGAAGGGCAAGATGGCAACAGTTCAGCCTTATTTTGCAGACCATTCATGGGATTGGAGCTGCTGAGACTTTTCAAACTCAGACAGGCCCCAGCCTGTTCGAGATGGAAAAGACTGGACTCTGATGGTAACAGGTCCTCTTGGCCATCCAAGTGCTACTCTGTGCCTTTGCCTCAGACCGATTGTTTCCAAAATGTAGGTACAGCATCAATGAAATAAGTCTCTTACTGCAGTGCAAATGAGAAGTTTCTTGTACTATTCTAGCCACGCAGAAACCTTTCAGTTATTTAAGAAAAATACATTAAAATAGAGCAAACTATTATTATTTTCTTACTGTCAGTGTTTGCTTCTCAACATTATCATTATTTAATCCATCACTGTGCTGGCAATTTTCCTGTGCATTCTGGAGCATACGAACTCCTAATAATGAAAGGTCTAACTGTCCCTAGTCATGTTAAGTGTGGTTAGAGAAACTAGAAATAAAATTATTTGATTTTCCAATAGCACGTATTCTCAATTACACTTTATCATAGTTTACAAGCTAATTCACTACCTCCGATAGCTCAGAAGGACTGAATATATTTCAGCTGCAGCAATGGTAAAAGGGTAAAAAAGGGGTGTTGAGTCAGGGACCAGCAAAGCCTACAAGTATATGTTAGAAAGAAAACTTCCTGGCCTGATCCGTGTGTCTGCGCCATGTAGGATCTCCACCAAGCCAACCTCTTGCTATTCGCAGAAAACCTCTCGACAGAGGCGTGAATTTTTCACATGATTTCTTTCCTATTTCAGTCTCACTTTTCCAATGCTTTGGTCTAGTCTTCCCACTGCTCTTCAGGTCTGAAGCCAATTTAGTTAAACTGATGCAAAGTCATGAGTGAACATTCTTATGTCAGCTTAGAATATGTTAAAGGGGTTTCACTTGAACTCGCAAATCCACCAGTAGAAGCTAAGCTTTCATAAGCCAGATTTAAATTGATTTAAGGGAGTCTGTGCACAAATCACTCTGGTAATTAAACTAGTGCAGCTTTTGCTGATATCAACATTTGCCCAATTTGTGTATGTTTAATAAAGTCTTGGAGTGAGGTCATCAGATGACATAGGAGTGAGAGCTTTAATTAATGTCAGTAGTGCAACATCGCTTTGTGCCAGCTGAAGATCTGCAGATTGCTTTTGTTTTATTTTGTGAATAACCTTTAAAATATTGCCCGTGTATGCTGAAAAGATCATGGTGAACAGAGCAATGCAGGCTCGGGTGCCCAGATTAATAGAGCTTCTCAAGTCTTTTTGTCTTAGTACTAACACAAAGGAGAGTGGTCTGCAACTAGATTTGTCTGATTTTCATCCACAGAAATAATGTGATTTAGACAATCACAAGGTCTGTCAGACAAAGCCACAGATCCCCAGTTCTGTTCATCCACAGAACAAAGTATGGGTACGGGGTCTGCATAAATTGTTCTGTCACCATATTTCCTGGGTTATCTCTGTCATTAGGCTCTCTAGCCTTCCGCCTGTCTTACTGCAAGGTTATTGCAATGAGAACAGTTAATTGTTCGGAGCTCAGCACATGAACTACACATTTTAGTCAATGATGATTCAGACCAAAATTTTGTCTACAGAAAGCTTTACCCTGAATATACCTCAGCAGTAGCATTTTCTTTGGCCTAGTAGAGAGATTTGGGCTCATCAGACCATGTAAGTTGTTTTACGTGTAATTTTGTCACAGATTTGCTTTAATTTACTACGCAATCTCAGGATTAGCAGTAACCTCAGCTCATACAGAACACAGTTGTCACCATCTGCAAGTCATACATGGTGAAAGGAGTTAAATAAAGTGTTTATCTAGACAATAATTGATTAATGTAGCAGGTAGGCTTAACAAATAAACAGATGTGCTATGCTGATATAGCCACTCCGGCAAAGGAATGCAGAAGGGAAAGAGATGGGTGCAGAAGATGGAGCAACAAACACAAGCTACATGGTTTTAATGTTAATCCTGACACTCCATATTAAAACTGCAATCTGTTCAAAGTAAAGATTTTATATAACCATTCATTTGCTTTCCCATCTTTAGCATTTCTAATTTTTGCTTTAATTTTTAGTGAAAAAGTCCTTAAGAACTTTCCCAGTCAGTTTTGTTTTAATGCATGTCAAAAGCAGGGAGCAAACTTGTAGCTTGGTTATTCCCCGGATACACCTTATAATTGAGAGGTAATTGTTAGCCAGATGCTTCCTTGGCCCAAAAAGCTGTTTTTTAAAGTGCAATATGACAAGTTAGGCAGCAGGATTAGTTTATCATTAAACCCACCAGAGGATAAAGCTGTAATGATACAATTGCAATCAAGACAAAGGAGTGATTTCTGATTTTGTTGTTTTGGTACAGCATTATCATTCATTTCCTTTTGCAGACCAAACAAAGGCAAAAGCACATGCAACTGTTCCCTGTTACATGCTTGATGTCACACAGTTGAGCTTTGATTGATGCTTTATATACTCTTACCCTCATCCCTTCAAATCGTGACAATGCTCTTAATGGTCGCAGGGCTCGCAGGGTCCTGAGGGATTTAATGGGACCCATCTCAGAGTATCCAAGTGTGTTGGCAATGAGGCTTATTAAAGAGACCTGAATGGAGACACGAAGCAAAAATCAAGACTGTGAGTACACTCCTGCCACTTTCTTTTCTGACTTTCCTTCCTGAAAAGAAACATCCAGTTAGTTGGAAACAGCTGGAACAGTGTGGGGAAACAAAAAAAACCAACTCACCTTAAATGGAAGCTGCTAATTAGACCAGCACAGAAAAACAGAGGTTTTTACAACCACACATACACAGAACCCTTACCAGCCTACAAAACCTCTGTTTCCAGTCTAATGCAAGGTTCATAGAAATACGGGCATTCAAAGTGTCAGTTTTCTTTTAACTAAGCACACAGAAATCCTCTTAATGTCAGCTTGCACGAAGCTGGTGAGAAAAGAGATCACTGTTTCAAAACCACCCCTCTGTGACATCCGTGCTGTAGGTTGCTGTACACTCCTCGAGGTGTGTGTGTCGTCCGCTATTGAAAATATGATGAGTCATGTAAGTGTTATAATTTAGGGCTTTCTAGTTGAAAGCACCTGAAAGATCCAACCACTTCCAGCAGAGATAAAAGATTTTAGCATTAACATTCAATTACCGATCTTAGACTTACTAATTACAAACAAGTCTTCTAGACTGCTGATAGACATGACTTTATGCCATAGACTCTAAAAAAATGATGTGCACGACTCTTTGATTCTGTACTTTTTCACTTTTTCTGGTTTTTACACAGCCTGTAAGGGACAAAGAAACTTGACAGGTGCTCAACGTTGAGGTTCATACCTCTCAAAGACTATTTCTTTGAAGTAAACTATGTATTTCCAGAACTGGAGACAGCATGGATGGGTTCCAATGCTCTTCATGGTCTCAGAGCTTTTGTAGTGCCCAGCTGGTCAGATATGTCAGTGCTAGAAGGCACAGGACTGCAGTCTGGATGAACTGAGTGGCAGTGGAGATTACGGGTCAGGTTAACCAACATGTGGAACAACTGCATTTTGCAAGCTCAACTCGGTGCTCACAGCCTGAGAATTTAGGGAGTGAGAAACAAACAGCTTTCCAACGCCATAGGAATCATGCCAATTTGCATGGATTAAAAAAGGAACCAAAATTAATCCTCACATATTATAAAATACCCTTTTCTTAGAAGAGAGAGCCTATGCATATTGCTCATCACAGCTCCCTTACTCCCATCTTTAGCTGTTTTCGCAGCCCCAGTTATCGTGGTAGCGGATTGCCTCGCACTCACCAATGTGAGTGTGCAAAGCTTACCCGGAGGGGGTGTGCTTTATTGTCATTTTAAAGATAGAAGTGAAGTCTAGAACCAGGGATTCTTGTACACTATATAAAGAACAGATGCTTAACATAAAAAGAATCTCTACACTCTCCCATGAAAACAGACAGCTCTAGTGGGAAACCTTCCTTTCCATTTTAGAATGGGATGATTTTTCCTCTGGACCCCAATGCTGGCTGACCAGCCCAAGCATCACCCATGAGGTCTGTGATAAAGCAGGGTAAGATGAGCCTGGTCCCCTAAGTCATGACCTGTTCTCTACGGAGCAACCTTTCTCCTGTGTACTCATTTATTTATGCTCCAGCACCGTCTGCACAGCTAAGCATCTTTGTAAAGCTTACCCAATTTGTTAAATTATTTACCTATTGGCTTTACTGCAGCATGTGGGTGACAGCAAGCCTAAGGGCAAGAGATCTGAGAGACCCCGAGCCTGGGCTGGATGCAGCGGGCTGGATATCTGCCAGGATAAGGCAGCCGAGGTCTGCAGATGACGAAGTGGCACAGAGGCTGACTGTCATGCTTTAACATGTCACTCTTTAACAAGGAGTGACACAAATTCACCTCCCATGTACAGACCCATCAGCTGCTGTGGAAAGAAGGTCTTTATAAACACTTCTGCATTTTATTGGTGAGTGTGCTATAAAAACGTCACGCTAGACAGGCGGACTGGATTCAAGGTCTCATGTCTTAGGATCTTTAGACACTGGGAACTAAAAATCATCAGTGAAGCTTTTGCTTCCATCTCTAAGAAAGCAGATCTGAATTCATGATGTAAGTATGCCTAAGAAGTTACTTTAGAGTAAGGAATGTTAGAAGTTTGACATATATTCACTTGTAATGCTTTTTTCACCTAAATCCTGCTCAGTCAATGCTCACAGATGAAAATCTGGGTTTGACTTCAAAACCATCCTAAACTCACCAACACTTCCAAACTGGGGCAGCACCCATATTCTGTCTCCCCTGTTTCTTACCAGCCTTCATTACATCCTGTACTCTAAAGATGCATTAACATACAGTCCAAAGCCATCTCCTGCCATTCACTCTCCCAATTGACTTAGTTGCCTAAATAAGGAGAAAGGGCTGAAGGATTTGTCTAATGGCGGTAAGCAAACGCACAGCATACTTATACACTAAAGCCATTCAACTAAGGCATCTTAAAACTGTAATATAATTGGCATTATTGACATATTATAGGAATAATGGTGTGGCACATGCTTCTGTCTTTGGTCAAAAATTTAGTGTAGAAAATGGCCTTAACCCCACAAGGCCTTGGAGCTCCCTATCCAGAAAGGCTGGAGGTATAAGAAAAGCAGCCTAGCGACAGCATGCTCAGTGATAGAAACCAAGATCCATACGCTCACATACCAAAGGAAGCTCATTCATTTGTGAAATAAATGTAGAGATTTAAAAGAAAATTAATCAAATACAGAGCACCCGACACCCTTCTTTGCCAGCTTCACCCACAATGTCTGAAAGTCAGACCTTCTCAAGGTCTTCAAACTGCCTTGGTTGGTGCATCTACATGCTTCCTCCCTCATATCCTATAAACCCCCTTTCTCTCAAGGCAGAAGATATTCTGTTCAAATCCTGCAAGGCCAGACTTCAGGTCTGAGTGGGTTACCATTTTCTTTAGAGTGCCGTAAATGTCACCCTGAAACTCATCACAGGTGCTGTTGTCCTCCTGACACAGATTTACACAGCATTAGATATCTCTTCAGAGGATTAGGTCATGAAGCTGTGTGATACCTGGCAATGATTTACAAGGCTGGAGTCAGAACTGAGTTTGAGACAACTTGTTTAAATGCTCGGCTATTGGTTTTGGAGGTATCCCCATCGAATTTTATTCATAGGATAATTACTGACGCGGAGACTTGGCCATTTGGACTTGATTAAAAGTGACCTGGAAGGCTATTTTTAGGGAAAAAGTCAAGCAGTTTTCAAAATTGGTGCTGACTGCCCCACATAATCACAGCAAACGGTGAAGTCAGCTGTTTCTGTTACTTTTTTTCCCTGTTAAAAGGCTGTGCAGCCCAGAGCTGCTCAAGGTTCTGCTTTGCGCTCTTCTTGGTATCAGAAACTTGCTGGTACCCAAAAAACACCTCCAGGGTCAACTTAACCTCTGGATTCACAACATGGCACATGTTTCTCATGTTTTCTCTTTACTGGTTTTTCAGGAAAACAAAAATACCTCTGAAGACCGAGCAGCACTGTAACATTGTGGAAAGCAGGAGAATCCTAAGGAATCACTATCACTTAGAACCATTTCCCATAAAATGTACAGCCTGCTGTTGGGCTTGAGCTTTCACATGGCATGTGTGCTAACAGGTTAAGCTACACTCTGTCATCCTCCTGTGCACTTCTTCTGACCCAAGAAGCCTTATTACTGTTCTTATATGCAGATGCTTTGCTTCTAGCTTCTCCCTTGAGGGTCTTTGCAGAACCTGCTAGGTCTTCCTAAGAAGCTTTCACAGCTTTCTGGCTAAACCTTCCTTCCCTAAACTTAATCAAGTAATAATATTCTCCATATTAGGTCTAGATGGTTCCTTATCCCCTTGACTTATTGTTTATTCGGCTCCTCTGAAGTCCTCAGGGTGATGTCCTCTCTGCAATTTGCTATCCAGCATAAAGCCCACTGTACAACCTGGCCAGCAATGAGGGTCACTAAGGTGGAGAGTGCTCCTCATAATTCAGTTATACAATCCTGCCTCCACAGACATTAACAGCAAAACTCACCAACCCCATGGGCTAGGATTTCAATCACGTGGCAGCTCTTCCCTTTTGCTTCCCTCAGGCCATCTCAGCACACCCAACAAGAGCTCTGCCTTAGTGCTGTCAGTGACTTCCCAAAGTTTATTCCATCCCGAAAGAGTGGGAACCTTGAAAGAGTCAACATCTACTGACTGCCTCAGTGGAAGGGTTTCCCAGCAAAGCCCAGCTGCAGGCAAAGCCATGTCGATGCTACCTGCACACCTTGGCCTCTTCTTGTCATTGTAGACACACAGGTGGTGTTGAGCTCTCTTTTATGCTGGCATTTAAAGAAGTTTGTTGCCCCATTCCTTACCTTCTTTGCCCAAATATAGATATCTATATATCTATATAGCTATCTATAAATATATACTATCTGTATACCTATATACCTCTATTTCTATATTTCTGTACTCCTACATGCAAGTTTATCTGCACAGATTTTACAGTGGTTTGTATGGCAGCCCCCTAGAGCTGGGTAAAGGGAGAGATAAATGAACCCCACAGCTTTCATTCTTGCCATTTTCAGTGTTATGCTCAAAGGAAAAATGAGAGCTTTTAAATCTTGTGACTGCACTGAACACTAGTAATACGAGCCATGGGGATTACAGGCCCTGTGGCTGGTGTTTTGAAAGCCAACCTCTTGCCATCTATATGGCTTCGCAGCTCGGGTCTACAGGGCCCCATTGTATGACTTTCATATGTGTTTCCAGGGCAAAACCAAGAAGAATCAATGAATTTAGACTTCTAGAATACAGGCAATGATCTCTGAAAAAAGACTAGCCTCACTGATAACTGTTCAAATTATTGCTAATATTTTCTAATGAGATTAATGCCTGAAATTCTTAATTATTTTGACAATCTACTACTAGATTATATTTGACAAAAAAAAAATATCTTGTCCAGGAACCAGGACCTTTTTTTAGTAAATGCCACTTTTTTCTTATATTATTTTAGTAGAATATTTTCATTCTTGAGATGAGAAATAGACTCACGTTTGTACGCCGGCAGCACCCATGTGGTGTTAGGTACCCGGAGTGCTCACTTTGGCGCTCACAGCTATGCAGCATTTCTGGGCAATTAAAATCGTTCACTATGAACACACAGAGGTAAACTTATACAATGGGTATATATGCGTTCGCTTTCGGACAGTGACTTAAGAAATCAGTGCTGTAAACCAATGTAAACCCCAGTAAAACTGTCAGAAGAGAATTTTAAGGCTGCAGAAAACCAATTATAAAATAGGAAATGCAATAATGCAGCTTCTTTTCAGCGCACACAGGGGAAAAGGTCTTTAATCAAAAGGTCACAGACTTTTCTTCAAAGGAGCTACTGCATTTATAACAGTAGTGGGGCTCCCTCCTATATAGATACATTTTAACAGCATATTAGTAGCACGCACAGACTCCCGAGCCATGAAATTGTGCTGGCAGCCGTAAGCCGAAGGGTGCAGCCTTTGGGAGCGATGTTTCACCTGAGTATGACAGAGTTTCCTATAGCGAGGAAGTGGGTTTGAGCTGGAATAGGGGCTGCTGCTTTGTTTTTCATGTCCCTTCCCACCAGCCTAACAGCACATCATTTCAGATAACAAACGAGCATCCGCTGGACCAAGCTGGAAGCAGACCTGGGCAGCACCATTTAAAGGCACAGGCTACTTGGCATATACTGCATTTTTGAATTAACCCCAGATCACCACTGAGATGAATTACTAGCAGAGCCCAGGGAACAAGTAGTTCTGCCCGGGCAATGGTCAAAATCCTCCTTGGCTGGCCATATACAGACTAAAACCCATGAGAACAGAAGAATCTCTACTAAAGGTCTGCCTGTTGCAGCACACATCTGTAAGCGATATCCTGCAAGCTGCTGTCTCAGAGAAAAAAGAGACCTCCTCCCTGGCTTGGGCCACAGCATATGTTTTATACAGCCAGGGATTTCATCAAATTAACCTGCTTGTTCAAAATAGAGGGGAGAGAGCGGGGAAAAAAGGGCATCTGAAAGGGAACACAGCAGCTGAGTTGAAAGCTCTGACCACTTACTTAAATAAGCAGTTTCAGCTAATGCAGGCACCCAGTGCTTTCAAATAGCTTTTTACATGCTCCAGGAACACCTGTCTCTCCCTCTCCCTAATTGTGCTTTAAAAAAAATGTAAAAGAAAGAGAACTTGGACTACTTTGGGTGCCTCTTTTCAATCCAGTCTGGTTTCTCCTTTCTATTGCTGCCAAGGATGGCATTACCCAAGGAAATCTTAGCCCAGGCAGCAGCCCAGTGTCCTTTAGAGCCAGGTCTGGGGTCCCAGGTTGCTCCCCTTGATTTGAAAAGGGGTAAAATTAGGTCTGCATCCCAAATTCAAACTGGAAAAACTACAGGGAAAGGGGAATTGCAAATAAATTGAAATACATGGAACCTCTTATTGCCACTGTGAAACACTGTTGGGAGAAAAGGGCTTGTAATGAGGTGGTTATTCCCTTTAGTATCTACCATTTCCGAGCAGATGTTTATTATCAACATTTTTTTTTAATATCTCTTTATCCTTTCACTCTGACATCGCATTTTCTGCCATATAGATGCCGAACTGTATGATTATACCTGCCAATCCAGAAATTGCATTTTATGAATGAAGGGCATCAAGTTAAAGGAAAGTCTTAAAATTAGGACACTAGAGACAGACTAAGGTGACCTAAACCATCGCTGCTGCCTGTTTCCTTGAATCACAACCCTCACGTCCAGGTGAAGGCTACAAACGCCTCAGGGCTGCTCTGGAGTTAGCCCATGGCACGGAGATCAAAGCATGTCTGCAAACCAGTTAATGAACAGCTTCCCTCACCAGCAGCGGAGTTCATTACTGTTTGTGGAGTGCTCTCATGTAGTATAATATGATGGGCTACGTGAGTGCCTAGCTTAATTATAAACAAAAATTATCTCCTGTAAAGCCTGACACTACTTCTTATAACTCAGGTTAAAAAAGGGTTTTACATCATCCACTGACATTTTTTTTTTTCTCCAGGATATTTCCTCTTCTTCTTTTATGTTTTTGTTTCCCCATCTACTACTCAAACTAAGGCTGTGAAACTTTGTTAATATTCCATCTTCTCAGCTTGTTTCCTGGCCCTGATGTCCACACTTTTTGAGGCAATGTTTCCTTTTCAGAGGGCAGCCTTGTTACAAACAGCATGTGCCACTCTTGTTGGCTTAAATGCTTTTAAATAAATCATTCTTGCATCCTAATTGCTTCCTGGTGGTTTCCAGAAGAACCTCTTTACGTCTCGCTGTTCTCTTAATCTGTCACCTCCTTTACACCTGCTTAGGCTTTTCTAACACCACCAGTCAATCCCCAAGGCAGATGGCAGCGAATCAAGAATTAAACCTCAGCTAATTTCTGAGGGCAAGTCGAATAACCTGCTGCTGCGAGCTTACATCCAGCGAGACGGCAAACTGACTTATTGATCTGCAGTTTTCCCACCCCACCCTTTCCAAATGGATTTTCAGCCTGTCTCAGTTGACCTTTTCACCACAAACAGACAACCTTGCCAGACCTCTGAGTCCCATTTACCAGCACTGGGTTGGGATGGATGAGGGATCACTGTGACTTTTGGGGACCACGTGGCACTCCTTGATCAGCCAAACTTTGGCCAACACCCAGAGTCTTTCTCCTTCTTGCAGCAGCGGTAGCTGTGTGGGTGCAGCTGCCTTGAAAAGTATGGTATTTCCACCAGGATTTAGAGCAGAATTTCTTCATCATCAACTACATTCTGCTTCTCATCCAGCCGCCATGCAGAGGCGGCCTTTATTTAGGGCAGCTGAAGAAGAAAGGTATTCTCCCCTTAAAAAGCTTTCCAAAAACACTGCACAATTCATCCCAGGGTTCCTCCTTGATGCTGAATGCTGTTGTCGGGAGTAGATGGGTATATGCTTGATTATTATTTATTACTTGAAGATAGCGTTATAATGCCGGGGTGTGCACAGTGATTACTGAGAGAACATTTCCCTGGGGGCTCAGCCCCATTGACTCTGATCCATTTCCATCACAGCCGGTGGGTTTAGGTGCTGAGCTGAAGGGATGCTTATTTCTGGGCAGGATTAGGATCAAATTTACTTAACATATGACATGATGCAAAAAAAAAAAGAAGAGAAAAATTTGTTTCGGCTGTTTCCACAAGCTCTTGATTTGCTTGATTCCCTAAAGTATTTATTTAATCAAATGTTCCAAATCAATATGAAAAATACCAAGTTGGTGTGGGAAATATGACAGTCTTGGCTTGAAAATCATCTCTGTTTAGTTGTACTCTTGAACCTGAGTTAATCCTGATATTGTATTGAATATGCTAGGATGGAGAGGGACTCTGAAGAATTATATGTTCCTTGATTTCTGCCAGCAAGGACAATGGTACAAGTTGGAGTACATACTACAAGTCCTCATCTTTATTTGCCCAAAGCCAGCCATACCAGGGTAGGAGGCCAGCACAAAGTCTCTAAACCACTGCCATACAGCTTTCAGGTTACATCCCAGTTCCTTCAATCACTCACCCCACTAATAAAGAATCCCTGACCCCTCTGTGGGCTTCATCTCCCCCTTCCTTCTCCCTTGTCCTCCCACCAGTCTCTTGAGCAGCCCCTGGCCATCCTGGATGGAGCCACAAGGGTGGTGGGAAGATGCTTTGCAGTCTGCAACAGTTGGGATTGTAAAGGTGCTGGTCTTCAGGGAGAGGAACTGTAGGGGAATCCTCCTCGGTCCCTGCAGAGAGTGTGGGACGTCTGGACAGTTAAATACAGTGCACATGTCTGTCCCAGGTCCGATCCCCTGTGCAAGGGAGAACATCTCTGTATAAGGAATTTGGCTGCTGCACTCCCAGCAATGGGAAGGGCCAAGCAAGCTGCATCCAAGAGCTCAAGGGTTTTACTCATTATTTTCTTTTTAAGCATATTTTTCTAAAAAGGATATTGAAATGTGTTCCATCTTTAAATAAATTCAGGAAATAAAAATGGCTGGTAAACCTAGTTCAGCACAATCTGAGCTGAGATGGGTCTTTTACACCACTTTCAAAAGTTGAATTTCTCCCTCGGTAATTGAAATTCTTCAGTAATTCCAGTAATTCTTCATATTGCACCCATTTTGCAAGGCGTAGGCAGGCAGTGAGCTAGGCCTACTGCTGGACTTTTCTCCTCACCTTCATTTACTGTCCCTTTTCCTCCAGCTGCAGCATGCTCTGCCCTGCTGTGCCTTGTTTGAATCTGAGCTTGTACTTCCACTTGGCAAAGCCTAGTTGCTCTCCTTTTAGCATCTATGCAGTAACTAACATGAGGTGCAAACCAAGATAAGACAAGACATTTGGATGTTTTTGCATGTGTTATGTTGAGATAAAGCGTGGGGAGGCAGAAGGAGATTTACAGCATCCGCTGACCTGCTAACACACATTAAAACCGCTTATCTCATCTTCATGGGGAATGTTTTTTCTTTCACTTATCCTGAATTAGCCAATATGTAGTAAACCAGCATTTTTTTTTTTTTCTTTCTTTTTCTGCAAAACCAGGCTCCCTGGCTTCTGGAGAGATATTCTATTTCCTATCAGTTGTCTGCCATCAGCAGAGGCCCAGAAGATTGAGCACTGAGACATCTTCAGAAATCCCACGAGTATTTGCTTTGAGGAACTGGAAGAAAACTAGTAAAAAATGAACTCTGAAGTAATAATTCTCTGTTGTTACCCGTGGATTTTTGATAACTCACAGAGAGCACTAATAAGTTCACTCTTAAGATGCTTCTCTGAGTGACAAGCTGTATTTTTTTTTACTTTGCCTCAGCAGTATTCTTGTCATTCTGTTCCTGTGTGCTTTCCTGAACAGAAACTAGATGAAATTCACATGCTTTTAGGATAGCTTCCCAAGAACACAAATTGGATTTCAGTGCTGTTTGGGAACAACTCATTACAGCAGATTGTGTAATTACTGGTAAAGCAAACAGAAATCACCTTGCTAATCAACAGGGGCTACAGATGGAAAAAAACAATTAAAGTAATCAGAAGTCATCAATATTTACTTCACACAGCACATTTTTAATTGTCACTTAAAGACAATCCAACACAAGGGCATAATTTAATTCAATTCCATTCAATTTTTAACTAGGGATAGGAAGATTGTTTTAAATTGTTCACCTCAAACTCAAAGACTATTAGCTGCTTTTTAATTTGCCTGGCAGAGAAGTATCCTAACTAGAAGTCTTAGAGGATGTGTTTTCCAGGAAACTATCTTGGAAAATGTAATATCTGTATTTTTTTTAAGGATTCAGTGAAAATGCTGGTGCATGTAATGACTGAACATCCATGAGAAGTCCTCAAACAAGCAAACAGGAAATTTGGCAGCAAACGGGAAATTTGGAAAGCTGCTCGCTGGGGAATACAGACCTCTAGGTACAAACCCAGCAGCTCCAACAAAACACCAGAAGCCTGTTGCGTTATAACCACTCACAAAATGCAGGGGGGGAATCCTACATATTATTTTACGTTCATAAAAGCATTTACAAAATCCTGCCTAGTGGACTTCTTGAATAGCTCATTTAAGATGTCTGGCCTCAAAATCCACTGCTGAGCCTTGCCTGAACTATTCTGCAGACAGATATACTGCTTACGGCTGCTGCGAGCCCCTGCCTCCACGGCAGCAGAGCAGGCTCTCTGGGAAAAGGGATGGAAGGAGCAATCTTGCTGCATGGTGACTCAGCTGGAGAGAAACTGGTGGGCATCAGGGCAAAAACTGAGAACTGGAGATGATCTTCCCCTCCCCGCTGCAGGACGTCGCATTAAGGCCCATTGCTGGAGATGACTGAAGGAACAGGCTGCCAGCATCTTTTAAAAAGCAATTGCTTAAAAAATTACCTTTCCCAAGTATCAAATCTTGAAAGATGGGCTAATCTGAGAAAGAATTGGCGGAGAAACCCTCACCTCCCCTCACCTCTGAAATCAGGAAATGGCAATCAGTTATTTTTAAGCCTGGGTTGGGACTAACTTTTGGTCAATTAAATTGAACCTAAAAACTGCAATGGAGACGATGGATTTGTGATAGTGGACTTTTGTAGAGAGATGACATCAGTGCCCATTTAAGGGGATTTTTCTGCGTATGCCACAGGCAATGAAACTTGTCTGTGACTTTTTTTTCTGAGCATTCTTACTAAAGAGTTTGGGATGTTACGTCCCTTTCCCAAGAGCTTTCTCATGACATCTTCTGTACGGTACTGGTGTCTCCCCTCTGCCTTCAGTGCATGAACAGTGAGCAAAGAAGCTGTTGACTGCAGCACCTCCCATCTTTGAATGATGCTAAGCTCCGGATTGTTGCCTTTCCCAAACTGACCACTGCAATGGAATAATCCATCCCCTGTCAGCAGAGACTGGGACATAGCTCAGAATTAATTGGCTGAAGCTCAAACTAGATAAGCACAAGATAATATTTATAGGTCAGAAGAAACAATTGAAAGGAACATCAAACATGAGACCAACATGCACAGCCGGAGGAGTTTATCTGCCCCCCCCAACTGTCTGCCTGTCGCAGAACAGGCCTGGTTGGGAGCAGTTTTCATAAACATTTGTTTTGAATGCCATGTGCCTCTGTGTCTGGCCAAGTTCAGGCTCCTTGTTTAATCTGCTTTGTATGAAGAGGTTTTGATTGCGTGAATGCTTGGAAAATATCTATTCTTTGTAAAAATATTTGCCTGTGCATCCTAGTAAAAAGGGTTGTGCATAAACACCATTCATGATGGTGATGTTGATGTCATTCCACGCTTCAGATATACTACGTTCTCTGCTTTTCCCTGATTTGAAAAAAGCAGTGGACTGAGCGGCCATCACGCCAGCTCCTGTGCATAGAGAAGCTATATTTGCAGTGTAGAAGGGGGTTCCTTTTAGTAACCTTAGTTACTTTAGTAACCTTTTAGTACACTTGCTATTTGCAGGGAGGTAACATATAGGTATACATTAATGCTTTTTGTTCAGTATATCCAAATTTCAGCAGATATCTAAGGCATCTTTCCCAGGTGCGCCAAGTTGAGATGAGCCTGTATTTTGTGGTTTGATTACTCCTTTCTCCCTTCCTCCCACAGAAATCTGTTGCAGCCTTGTTGATAAGACTTTATTTTATTGCAATGTATTTAAAAGCGCGCTCTTATGGTTTTGCTACACTAGCACGCTTCTTTGAGATGCAGAGAAGCCCATTATCAGAGATCATCCTTTAGGGATTCTACATCCAGCAAAAATAGCTCTCAGTTTGTGGATTACTGGGTGTTTTGATGTTCAGGCTTTGCAAGACAGAATTTTCTTTAGTAATTGTGAGATGGAGCCTTTGCTGCTCCACAGGCCCAAACCACTGTCAAAGGTCTCTCACGGGCAGGGTAAGTACAAAAAAAAAAAAAAAAGAAGTAGCAATATGCCTATACCCCCTCTGGGTTCACTTCCCATTTAGAAATAGTGAACACTTGCAAATTTTGAGCTGGTTTTATGAATTATTCACAACAGAAAAAGGATTCTGAGCTGCATTTGTAAAATGAGAAAACACAGATGATAGATGGTTTCACATGTCCAATGAAAAATCAACCACCACAGCTTGAATTTTGAATACTGATACCAAACTGCTAATGAATAATTTGCAGATCAGGAATTTTTAAGTGAATAATTTTAAACAAATAAATTTGAGAAAATCAGACAAGTGGTTCATCTGCTTCTTTTGGAGCAGCTAATTCACCCATTCACTCCCTTCACTGCTCAGTTGCAGTGATTTGGTTCTCAAAGGACCAAAAAGAAAATGTAAATTGAAGTAAAAAGTGTGCTCGAGAAATGATAGCGTGTTACTCTGCCAATTCAGAGTGACAGGGTGGGTGAACAATAAGGTAGGAGAAGAGCATCTGTGAAACCCGCTAAAAATATAGTACCAGGTTCTCATCAACTGCATTGGGAAATGACTGAAGAAAAGAATGGAGCATAGGCAAAAGTTTTATTCACTGAGAACACTAAAGGGCAAGAGATTTCCTAGAATCAATAACTAAGACAACTCAAGGGTGGAGCAAAGTTTTGGCTAGATTGGGAGCCTGCAAAACCAACATTTAAATGTGCGTTAAGAAAATAAAAACCTCTAGGTCAGTAAGAAAGCTCTGGGGTGGATTTGCTGGGGATACGGGGAGTCGCAGGGGCCCCTTTCCCCCATAGCACTGTTTTATGCCATAAGTGCTCTGGATGTGTGTGGGGGCAGGTAAAGCCCCTTTCCCCAGCCCAGCTGTGGTTGCCTCTACAATATGCCATTGTACTCACAAGCCCCACACTTAAAAAGCAAACGCGTGCCTACATTTTTGGGTTACGTACTGACTTTGCATTCTCATGTCCCTCCCAGGGGGGCTTTTTGCATGGAAGACAGGATTTAGCTTAGTTACTGGTTTACTCTCTTTGATATTAATTAGCTGTAATGCTATAAAGTATGTATTTCTAACAAGTGTGGAACTAATTTCAAACTTCTAGTGATTCAGCAGAGCTCCAAACCGATCAGTGAATTCATCGTGAAATTTTTCCTGTCAGGAAGACCCCTACCTATAGCCATGACAATATTCAGCCCTCATCCAACCCTTCTAGTTTTCAGAAGCTCATTAAAATGATAACCCCAATAACAAATTCCTGGAAGCCCATGTAACACTTCAGGTGAGTCCTATTAGTCCCATTTTACAGATGGAGAAACCAGGAAAGAAAAGCTCTGTCACTCGACCCAAACCGCAGTGAGCACAGTGTTCAGGGTTGGGCTATAACTTAGGACCTGGTGGTTTCCAATTTTGTGGTTGGATAATTAAACCAGGCTTTCCTCTTCTGTTGAATCTAATCTGTGAAAAACGAGTGCCTTCCCTTTAAGAGGTTTCCAGGCACGTATGCAAAGAGGAATTTATGATCTACAATTTATGTAAAGAACTTCCTTTTCATAAATCAATTTGTTAAAGCTCTGGAGGAGCTTCCAAAGGCTCTGGTCCAGCAGCGCACTTAGACATGTCCATAACATCAAACCAGTAAATTGTCCCATTGAAGTGCTTTCCTGGACTGGGGCCAAAGAAAGTGCAGTTCTCCCCTGAGTCAAGGTTCAGATGTAAAATGGGGGAAAATAATTTATCAAAAGTTTAGTAAGTTACACAGTCATGTCAGAGCTCTGCCAGCCTTCCACATTAATACCTCAAGCTAATAAGAAATGGTCTCAGAGAAAGAGTTGCCTCCTTATTGATATGCTGTGGTGAAATGTTAAACCTCACCTGGAGGATGCGGTGTTGCTGGCTTTTCCTGAATTTGGCAGATCCCACATCCAGGCAATGAGAAACTTCAGAGGGGACATGCCTGGTACTGGCAACACTCCTGGAGCACGAGCTCCCTTTTCTTCAACTATTACTCCCTTTTATGGGCTATTCCTCATAAAGGAACTAAGCATTGTGATATTTCAAGGGTTTAGAGTATTTCGTAAAGCTTTGTAATAGTGAAATCACTTTGACAAGAGAAGTATTCACACCTTCTTCTGGACTCCTTCACTGGTAAATACCGGGAGGCGGTACTGAACATACTGTTATGTGCCGCTGGCAGCCTCGGCAGGAAACTACGCCAAGGACAGCTTCTCTAATCTGCTGAAAGAGTTGTGTGTCGAGGTCATGAGCGGAGCAGTCGGAGGTAACCGGACCTTGTGCTAGCCGGGAGCGTGGAACGAGATGTTAAATGCTAAAAGAAAGAACGAGTTCCTAGGGACGAGAAGGGAATGTGACTCAAATTAGCAGGGTGACACCTCTACATAATGACACAAAGCTGTCTTCTCTGCTCTGGCACGCTGATTCCTGGGGATGCACGGTTACATATCAAGGCCTCCTTCGAGCTTTGCCTAGGGTTGTTACTCAGAATCAGAGTGACAGCTGTCATTTTGCAAATGCAAAGCTGCCAGACTTCAGAGCCCATTCTTATGCATTATAAAATCCAACTCAAGAAGCATCACAGTTCCAAAATGATACTTACATCTACAATAAGGAAGTCAAGCCAGCACCAGGCATTGGTGAAATACTTCTTGAAGCCATAAGCCACCCATTTCAGGAGCATCTCCAGGACAAAGATATAAGTGAATATTTTGTCAGCATATTCCAGCATGGTTTTTATGTTTTTTCGATCTTCAAGGTAAATATCTTCAAAAGCCTGGAAGTACAAAAGATTGATTAAAAACTTCTCCTAGGCTGTGCTGGAAAGCATCGGTCATGCACTATAGATCTGTAGTAGTATTTTATGGGATATCATGTACTGTCTGTGATTTCTGATATATTTTAATGTTACCATCAGAAAGAGTGCACAGGCACAAACAGGACTGATGCTAATCTAACAGGGATCTGTTCAGCTTTCCTTTAAAATGGACACATCTTAGCTGTCTCTCTCCAGCCTCCACTGGCTGCACTGACTAGATGTCCCTCGAGCGTAAGAGCTTAAGCATCCTAAATTTGGGAACATGAATCTGTGAGCAGGGTGCCACCCAAGCTGCCCAAGGGCATCCTGCCTCAGCTCCCTTTGGCTGTCAGGGCACCTCAGATGTCCCAGGGCATAGGACGCCTGTCTTTAGGAGGCAGAATCTGACCCTTACATTTAGTCCGATACATCTTATTGCTAATGATGACAAATCGGGTTATTAACTTGCCTGTGTTATAGAGTACTGGAGTTCCCTGGCTTCTGTTCAGCCATCACATTTCAGGTAGCTACAACCATCTCCCTCAAGAAATGCTTATTATTATTCACTTAACAGAACAATTATGTTTTAAAGGTCAAGGTATCTGTCTACCCGTCTCATCTGTCTCTCTAACTAATCTTATGCAGAGCATCATCAAAGGACTTTCAGCATCTGTATCAAATACAAGCAACTTAATAACCCCTTTAAAATATTTAAGATATAAAACAATATGCCTATTAAAATAAAACAAATAAGGTTGTCTCATAATTTAGCTTTCACTTTATAATGTACGTCAAATAAAATACAGGCTCCTAGTGTCAGGGTTGCATATATACAGCCCTTTTTGGGGCTTGAGTCAAGCAGTGGTTACAGTCTGCTTCCCCAGCTGCTCTGGCGGGTGTTGTTGCACAGGCTGCTCCCGTACCCCTGTAACCTGCATAACCCCAGCTTTGACACTGCTGTCGTCCCGTCGTGTGACCCAGAGAACTTGGCAGCAAGAAGAAACATTATTTGGGAGGGTCTGTGCTAATCATCTTAATTACCGGCATTTACATATTTCAAGATCTGTATCTCTTTCTGAGGAATTTCAAAAAGTTAGCAAACACCCAGTGCCTGGAGATACAAGAAGTGTGTTACTTGTCACTCGAGCAGTCACACTGCTCTTTTGCCTGCCAGGGAACAGTAATTAAACTGACAAGAAAGCCTTGGCAGCCTGTGCTAAAGCTTGTCCGTTTGTCCCCACACTTTGGGGTGACGTTCTCACTGCAACTCCGTCTCCTATCTTGCCTTCAAAAAAATGATATTTCAAAGGTGTGAAAGAGCCGTTGGAGAAAGCCAAAGAAAACAATACACAGAGCGACTGGAGTTTATCATGTCTCGTAGGGGCTCACTCACTATGTCAGGTGACTTGCTCTGCTTTGCAATTACTGCAAAAATAATAAACTGTTTAAAGTGATTTCCTCCCCTCCCTCCTTTGATCTCCCTATTTTCTACTAACTTGTCTAAAAGTACATTGTGTTTTGTTGACTAAAAGCACACCGTGAGGCAGGAAGCAGCTTAACAAGGGATAAAAAATATGTTACCTGAGTGCCTCAGGTGCACTGTACTTCTGCCCGAGCTGTGGATGTTACCCAAACGACAAAACTCTGGTGCTTTGCATTTTTTCACGGTGACAACGGATGAAATCTTTGCAATATAAAATGTCATTGAGGGTTATTTCTTCTGCTTTGCTTTGTGTGTTAAAAAAGAGTTAAACAGGATACCAGTCTGGGTCCTTACGGCTTAAGTGCATAAGAAGGGTTTTTGGATCTTTTGCGGTAAGTTATAGATATATTTTGATGGTTTAACTACCGCACACAAATATATACTGGCTTTTAAACTCCCTTAAGAACTTAGCATGTCCCAGGGCTGTAGCCAGATGAGCTCAGTTTTTGGAAGAGCTCACCCCAGAATAATAATAAGAAAGAAGTGTGTGTTGCCTCCAACATCTCCAGTCCAAATACTGAAGCGCAGTGCTGATACGTGAGAAAATGATGCATAATTTGCCCTTATACAGAATTGCACTGGCTAAATTTGCAAATCACAAAAAATAAATGAATGCATGCAATGAGAATTAAATGAGATTTATATTGCAGTGTTCAGTATCTAAGGCACTTTTAATTACATGTGTAAGGAAGTGTATTCATCTAAAGTGTATTATAGCAAGCGACATGCCCCCTTTAAAATGTGTTAAAAAATTAACATGCTGATTCTCAAGCTGGTGCAAAAACTGTCAGACTCCATTGATTTCAGCAAAGCTATGGCAATTTTCAGCAGACTACTGTTTACCCAAGTTTTTCAGCCTCTTACTTTTCGTAATAAAATAAAATCCCCTTGGGAAATTTCAGCCCATCCCTGGTGGACCTGGAGAACAGTCCATTCCTTTCCTTTTTGCATCAACATTTATGTGCTTCCACCTCCTTGTCTCCCTGCAGAGACTTTCTTTAAGCTACACAAACCCAGTACTTCTGCGTTTTCCTCTTTTTTTAGGCCACTGATAATTTGTGTTGCTCTCCTCTGGAGTTTCTTCAATTAGCCCATGTCTTTCCCAAAGTGGAATGCCCAGAGCTGAAGCCAGTGCTCCAGCTGAGGTCTCCTTGATGCCAACTGGAGTGGAAGAACATGCTTATTTTTATAGCCCAGTGGGGTGTTCGGCTTTCGTGCGGTGCTGTGATGTAGTTTACCCTGCCTTGTTTGTCACCTGTTCTCTCTCCAGCTCTTCTTAGTAAATCTGCTACCTTGCCAGTCACCCTGCATCATGCCTTTCTGCCTGTGGTTATTCCCGACAAGATGAAGCAGGCACCTTTCTAAGATGATGTTCCTCTTACTGTTTAAGGCAGGTTCACCTGTTTGGATGAATCTTGACCTCCAGAAAAACACTGGTAACCTGTCCAAACATGGCACTGCCTGCAAATTTAGTAGGTGTATTTGTTATTCCATCATGGAGGAGAAGATCAGTGGCCACCAGCCCAAAGCCTGGAGAACGCTTGATGTACCCCTTTGCTCTCTGCCCGGATTAAAACCGGAGCGAAATCCCACCAACTTCAGTGACATTCATGACAGGTACACGAGCAACACAAATATATGCTGCCATTGCTACGAAGGGCCCAGGGCTGATAATACAGATAGGATAATGCCAGTACGCAGTGGGACCTCAGGAGGAGAGGATCCCTTTTCAGAGTCCTGGGCAATGACCAAGCAGCCTCCATACATACGCATTCGTTTGGGTGCAAGCAGGAGCTGTCTGTGCGTGGAAGGTACGGCAGATTAAGCTAAGGAGTATTCAAAACATGACAGGCTCCCATGTGCAGCACTGATTCAGTGCCCCCTGTGCTTTTATGATCTTGCTTTATGATTTTTTTTTATGATTTTGCTTTGCAGGTTGCAACATGTGCCTAAAAAAAAAAAAAAGAAAGCAAAGAAAAAAAAGGCATCCCTGGAAGCACAATACAAGCCTCCAGATGGGAACTACCATGGAGCAGACATGGGATGCTGAAGTAGTAACTCAGGGATACTTCCTCACCCAGACCTTCTTAAGGATTTGCTTTTCAAAACATGTGCACATCATGATTTTATGTTACAAGAGAAGAAAGTTCCCCCCCCCCACTGTAAAGGCAGGTGAAATCAGAAAAGCAGATGACCTGTTTTAGCCCCAAACATGCTTTGCTTTGAGAAGCGAGCAGTAAGGGCTCCTGAGATGTTAGAGATAGCTAATTGGAGAACACCTTCTCTGAGACCCATGTCTGCTTTCAGCCAGCTAGGAAATCCTGTTACATTTACCAGGGCTCCACTGCTCAGCAGGATCATGAATATGATGAAAGTTTCAAACCAGTTGTGTTCGACAATTCTGTAGCAGGTTTTCCGCAGCCTCCACCAAATTTTGCCTGGAAATTTTGTGATGTCCACTAAACAGCATGGGAAGAATCGCACGCAAACTGAAAAGGAACAAAACAAAAACAAAGCAACTGTTTAAAAAGCCAATTTAATTCTTAAAGCTGCAGTAAGTGATTTCTTCTAGCAATAAGTTGCTGTATGGAGTCTTTCCTCCTTGTTTTTCTCACCAACCTCTTCTGCTCTGCCTTCCGTTTCCCCCTCTCACTCGTCTATTGAAAAGATACATACAAAATCACTTAAAATGTTCCCCAGTGATTTCTGCTAATGATTTTTATGATAGAGAATTTATTGGCCATGAGTCACCTGCGCCCTAGGTCGATGACACTGTGTTAGCTGAGCTCAGGCAGCACCCCTGCTCGGGACTAATGACTCTAGCAGGATATTACCAACAGTTTCCACACACTTTTGGATGGAGGAAGGATACTACCATACCACTGGAAGTGATGATTAAAAGTGGCAATCTGATGAAAGGGAGGTGAGGAGAGGAGGCAGTAGAGTGCAGATGGGACCAACATGCTGAATAGACTCAGACAGCAAAAGCAGGAGCAGATTTTGATCTCTTGGACTCTCATGAGCTTAAAGGAGGCATTAGAACAACTTTGGAAATATTTTTAGGTGGTTAAATCCCCTTTGATGTCAGCAGGAATTCAGATATCCAGTCCACAGCAGGTTCCCCACGGGTGCTTCATAGCACTTTCTGACCTTAGTAGCAAAAACTGTGTAATAGTTAAATCCTGTGGTCATAATGGGGACCGCACAAGGATTTCTGATAGGCAAAACCATGGCCATTTGTAGTTTCCTTAGCAACATGCATTTGTAATAGCAAAAGGATATTGTCATTGGCAATGGACAGATCCATCTGCAGTGCCTTGTGCTGGGTAAGAACTTAAAATTGTGTGAGGGGACACCTGGTAGCAAGGTCTCATCCTTTTCCAGGCTGGCCATTCAGCCTTATGTCAGATAATTTGACTCAAATTTCACAACATTTTCTGACGTGAATGACCCTCAGAACCTACTTTATTTTCAAAAAGCAAGCTTTTTACCCTACATTTAATCCACGTGTTTTATAGGGACTTAGCTATGGAGCTTTATCAGTCGCATCATGAGAAAAAAAAACACAGGCCAACTGCTTCCGTAGCTGAAATGTGGCCAAGGTCACTAACATGTCTTGAAGCATACAAGAACTGCTCAGGAGTGACAAGGGAGGACATCTCACTCTAGTGATGTAATGCAATGTTATTGCAAGTAGAAATAATATTTAGGCAAGGAAGCTCTGGAAGGAAAGAAAGTAAGTGCCAAGGTTACGCAGACAGCAGATGCTGCTCGTTCAAGGTGGCATAACAGAGGTGCTTGAGCTGCGTGTGATATGTGAGGAGACCAAATGCGACTCCCAGGATGCTGGAAGTGGGGTTCTGCTGGCAGCAGGCTCTGCCAGGAGGAAGAGAGCTGCTAAGCCTGCTGTGATCCTCCTGGCATTTACTGTAAGTTTTTATTAGCCCAGATCCCTGCTACAGAGCAGGGTGTTTCATACCTGAACCACTCCCAGACCTCCCTTTTCCCTCACATTTCTGTGACTTTTGGTAGGTGTAGGCTCTTGGATTTATGAGGTTTTGGTATGGGACTAACAGGAGAGTAAACTATTTTTGCAAAGGTAATGGTATAGTGATGCAAGTAACTGCCTGTCCTCTAAGTGCCTCCGTCACACGGACCCACACCCATTCCCTGTTTACCACCATATTCTGGAATTGGAGAAATTCTGGACTAGGCTGAAATACACTAATTTAATCAATCTTTTTGAGAAGATAATGCTAGGAGAAGATAGAAGTGTAAGAACCAGCTCTCTGCGTCTTTGTAGGTCAGGTACACTCCAACAGAGGAAAGCTGCATCCCTCTAAGCACTGTTTTATCCCTCTAAGCACTTCCATGCTGAACACCAGAGAATCATGTCAAGGGAATGAAAGGATACCATGTTAGTCACTATTTTTTGCTAAAACCAGTTCAGTGGTCAGAGACAGTAATGAGTGTGATTTGGGTATATTTTAGGAAGCAGATACATGGAACAGGCTTCAGGCATGGATTTCTGCTTGGTACCCGGATCCCTGAGCTAACTTACTCATATGGCAGCTCTGCTTAGAGATGCCATGCAGGACAACCCCACCAGCATGACATGGCCGTGGGAGCTACTAGCTGTACCTCTTAGCAGTGCTGCCAGAAAACTCTTACACTATTTCTCACCCCACAACCTGTATTCAGGTGTCTGGGCCACACTGTGCTGTTATGCAGGTACACTGGCCACCTCATTGTCAATGCAGCTTTGGATCAAGAAGACCAAAGACTTGGGCTCAGATCCCTTATTCGTCAAGTGAACGGCCTAATGAGCAGATTGTTCACTATGCAAGTGGGGATTTCTCCTGTTAAGCAGAAATCCCCTTTTGTACTGGAAGGAACCATTGTTTCTAGCAGAATAAGAATTCCACAAGCTTACCTTGTGCCCATAAACAGTTTCAAGTTGGGAAAAAATCAACTTTTTTTCTGACTTAAAAACATTTCTCCAGAAACTTTCCCCACTTTTCTCCTAAATTACTTCCTAGATGGATACTTGGCTTTTTAGTCTCTTAGATGAATGCCTAGGCTCAGCTAGTAACAGGCGTGACATCCTCTGTGATGTGCTTACGGAGTAGAAATTCTCTGTAAATACCATCGGGAAAGGTTAGGATCTTTGAGGAAGTGTTTTTCCCAGCTGCAAGATGGTTGGATGAATCATTCCCTGGAGGAGTTTGCCTCTGTCTTTCCACTACACAGGGAGCCTACACGATTACCTGAGCCCAGGCACAGCTAAAATTAGGGGATCACCTTCAAATTAAACACTAATGATCAGGTCACCATGAGTTCCAAAGTCACTTCATTTGTGATGGAAGTTATTTACAAAATGGTAAAAACAGGCTATTGCTGATTCAGCCAGCTTCCATCTGATAATCTACAGGTACAGAGAGGTATTTTATAGACAGGGAGCCAGATAGGATTGCTAACATTTTTTTAATGGCTTTCATGCAACTCTGATATGAAAAAAAAAGAGTCCTAGTTACTGACAGTAGTACCTTGAAAAATCCAAAATACCTTCTCAGATGAGTCAGCGCTATTAAATCCCATACTTTTGATTGGGCCCAATTCAGAAATGTTTAGACCTGATTCTGAGACAATTACTAATGTCAAGTAGCACTTCCGTGAATAATCATGCTGACTGCAATTCAGGTGAAATGCTATTTTTAACTATTCATAAATCAAACAGAAAAAAGAAAACTGAAGGAAAAAATAAAACTTACCACAAATAGGTCTTTTAATGAATTAGTAAAGTTCTATTTCCATTTCAGAATTTCTGATTTCCCTCACTGACTGTTATTTCATGCCTGTGCTTTTCTGAACTCTCCTGTAATGCTGGTAGCCTACTGTTCTGGTGACCCTGACCCAAACTTAAATGCTGAATTAGAAGCTTCACATAACCCAACAAAAAAGTCTACCCGACCTTGGTCAGCATTTTTTTTTTGTTTTTTTTGTTTTTTTTTTTCAATTTCTGTGAAATCAAAATATCAAAAACATTCCAATGTGTCTAAGGCGTGACTTAGTGAGGGTCTGAGCAATCACAACGCCAGATGGCTTCTACAACAAGGCAGGTGGTCAGCAGAGCCCAGCTTCAGGTTTTGAAAGCTACTTTATCCACAGGAAGAAAACTATGCATTAACAAGTTTTAGCATAGCAAGCATCGAGGCAGGAATCGACCCTTTGGTATTTCTTATTACAGCATTACTCCTACTGCCTTGTGTAATAGATTTGTGCTGTCCCCCTGAAATCAATGCTTGTAGGGAACAGGTTGTGCGGAAGAAGCTGACCACGTTGTGATTTAGTCAGGACTTAGTTTGCAACCCTAATTCATGTTGGCTACATCTTTTCTGAGAGCACTGGTTCTGAGAACTGACTCATTTCCACCACGGCCTTTTGGGTAGTAGTCTACTGCTCAACAGAAACAGAGGACAGCCGAAAAAGTCCCCCACAAAGGGTCCAGTTATTTGCTGGTAAAGCAGTGAAGCTATACTGAGCTGGCTGCATTAGTGGTGAACTTGTCCTAGGACAATGTCTGTTTTCAATTCATATTTGAACATTAGACACCATTTCTCTCGAAACAGAGAGCGATTAACCAAGAAACCTTTCCAAATGCATCAGTATACTATCATATTATTTACTTTTCATTTGTTTTTCATAACAAGGGAGTTGTTCCCTTCAGTCACAGGGGTGTCTTACGGCACAATCACAAAGTGCAGATTAAAGCGTGTCATAAACCACAAAACCACAGTCTCTACTGCAGGTGTGACAGAGAAAGGTTTTACTGAAGCATCTGCAACAATGATGAGCAAGTTACCAAAAAAAGAAAAAAAAAAAGCAGGAGGAATTTAATATACGATGCATTTTGTGTGAATATTCCTTTGGTTCCACATTCCCATTTTCTAGCCTGGTGCATTATAATCACGGAGCTGTTAGACCTGATTGCATTACCTCGGTGCACTGGGGGAAAAATTTCTTTGCAAGTGGGGGAGCTATACTGCAAAAGCTTTTTCCTGCATGCATGACAGCCAAGCCTATTGATTTCAGGCTTATGAGTAATGACTTTACAAATCCACTACTTGTTCACACCAATATATAAATTTAAATTTACATAAAATTATTAGATATGTTTCGGATGGATTGGGCTGCTGATTCTCTTCAATAAACCAGGAAGACCAATTAATTTCTTCTATACGGTGGTCCAGTAAGTCTAGTACCTTGTGTTCATACTGCAGTAATTTTGTAGCTACTTTGACACAGGAGTTCCCAATTATTGGGATATTCATTTTTAGAACAAAAATATTTTTCTTAGCTTTGAATGCTGATTACAGCATTGCTTGATTTGACACAAAGAAAATACAGCTTCTGCAGCATAAACTCAAGCAGACAGGTATTCATAACATGGTTTTAATATATATATGTCTGCCCAGTTGGGTTTCTAATGATCATTCTGGCTAGCTGTGTATGCTCAAGCACGAAAACAAGTCCGGTTGTGCTGTCCCTTCACAGGCCCCAGCTGTCTCCCCGTGCATGGAGGGAACCGATCCCTGCAGACCCTCCTTATTTAACCCGGTTGTCATCTTCTGGCCCCACTAACCCACTGGCACACATGGCTGGGTTTTAGCTCTAGGGCCAACACAGATTTGCCATCGCTGTCTCCAGCATTCGGGTACCTGAGACACACATGGAGATTTGAGTCTTTTCTCATGTACTACAACCGGGTGCTACCAAGACAGCATCTGACAAAGCCACAGTCTACCAGGTGTTTTTACTCTTCCAAGGGCTTTACAAGGGTACATTTCTTGTTTATCTGCTACTCTCCTCAAAACATATCCTCTCGGAGGTCACTACAAATAACGATGTGATGCCTTGAAGCAAAGGCAGTGGGCAGCCTGGTCCGCCACCAATGTCAGCTCCGCTTTGAGCAAGGGGGTGGATGAGTTGAAATCTAGAGGTCCTTTCCAACCTGAATTAATTTAATTCTGTACATGCGATAGGACTGTAAGGGTTTTATGACATCTGAAAACTGAATACAACAAATAACTAACGTGCCCTTCCTGATGGAAGAAACCCACTGTATCTCACATATTGCAGCTAGAGGAAAAAGATACTTTAAAACTTGTATTTTCCTGTGAATTCTTTACCTAGGATGACAGTTAATACACTTTGTTGGGCTCAGTTTAGTTTCACTTAGCTTTTAAACCTTATCTGGTGGCATTCCCCATAGTTTAGTTTAGATTTGTTCAGTTTAACAGTCTGCTTGAGCTCCTCTTCGCTTTTTTATTTCTAAATGACCGCTAACTGTGGTTGGGAAGGGCGTGTCACAGATCCCACCGTTAATCAGAGTAACTTCGCTGTAGTGCATGGCATTTCCAGCTGCGATAATTGCTCCTACATGGTCACGTGAAAAACTGGTTGCGGGCGTCCTCAGTGTCACGAGTTGCGATCAACCGCGCGTTGAGCAAGGTAGCTCATTCTCGCACGCCCATCTGATGATACTCCTTTGAAACCTTTGCCAGTGGGATGTGTCCGGGGAATTACGCTTGAGGACTTGGTGAAAACTCTCTCCTATTAGGGTCTGGGAGAGAGGAGCGTGCTGGGGCCAGGGGGCTCTCTTTGGATGACCTTCTGTGAGACACAGAAGAGAATGTCCAAACAGATAGCAATTTTTGATGCAGAGAACACATACCAATGGAGGTAACAGGACTGGAGTGTTGCAAGGCATCTGGAGGAAAAAATACCCAAATAGCTGGCATTGCCTAGCTGTTGCTTTCCCGTCAATGGCAAAAAGAACCATCTCTCCATTTCTATCAGGTTTTTCCCAGCAATACTTGCTAGCTGCCAGAGCTGTGACCCTACCTTGGCTTCACATTTCCTGACCCAAAAATATTCCCCATTGACCCTAATCAAAGCTATTTTGAGATGATAATGAATTAACAAGTCTCCCCAAGAAATACGACCTGTGGCTTATCTGGGTCACCCAACTCCCGGAAAACTGTGACCTCAGCAAACTTTCAGCAACTATTTCAAGAACATGCGTTATCTTTGTTGCCTTTGTTATCTGAAAAAGGGGGCTGAATCCGGAACATATTTGTTCAGGACATAACCTATGCTGGATGTGTTTAGAAATGTCATAGTTTGAATTTAGATAGCTGGTGAGCTAACAAGGTAATAACTTAATTCTTCCCCTCTTGCTCTTCCTCGTCATCTCACCTAATATCCTTTCACAAATATTAGCTGTTCATTCTCCCAAATATACCAAATATTGTTGTATCTCTGTATTACAAGACAGTAAAGGCAACACTAGATAAACTTGTGCAGTGCACGCCCCTCAATACTTCCATTTTAGTACTTTATAACCTTGTCATCTTAGCTAACTGGACTGTTGTTTGTTGGTTTGCTTGTTTTTTAACTAGACTGAAATGATAATTGCATGAGGTTTAATTGCAATGGTATGTTTGGGTAAAAATATCGGAAGGTATTTAATAGAAGAAGATTATAGGAAAACACTTTGTTTCCCTGCATAAATAAAAACAAATAATAATGTCATTGCAGTAAGAATCATTTGGACTTTCAGTTTATGGCATTTTGACTTGAAATTTTATGAGCAAACATTCAAATGTCAAGTTTATCCATTTTTGCCAAACCCATGAGGAATGTGATCACATTTAGCCTGCACAGTAGCCTCTGAAAAATCCATATGGACATGTGCTGCACAGGAAAGCAGAGCAGGTATGTTGGGGAGGATGTCACCTGCAGCTGCATCCGCAGTGCCCCCAGACACCCTGCACTGGGCCAAGGACTGGGAGCAGGTTCTCCTTCAATGCCCATTCAGAGCTCAAGGATCAGCTGGCCGTACCCTGGGAGGAGAGGAAAACACCCAGACTTGGACAGGGACTGGTGAGGAAGTAGGAGAAATGAGGAATAAAATGCAAAAGGCAGGAGCAGGGATGTTTAGGAGGATGGGAGCAGGAGCCAGCAGGGTGGATGTAACCCAAGGGTAAGCCTGGGGTTCAGCCCACAAAGCCTTTGCTTCTACTTTTCTCTGCTGCCAGGGTGATGAGTGGGCTTCACAACTGGCTTAATGTTTCCAGTGATGCTTCCAGAAGAGCACCACTTGCTACCCTGTGTCCCGCTGACAGCAAGGATCTGACAAACTGGGTTGGTCCTGACGCGGTCCTGCACGATGGCGTTTCAGGCATTCTGGTTATTCTAAGACAGAGCAAATTACAGAGTGCTAACTGCTCTGGGAATGATCAGGGATGGGCACTGAATGAAGTGATGGGCTGTGTGGTGTCTGTCTTATTTCTTTTAAAAACTGGAAGGCGATCGTGGCCAACCACTGTTTCAGAATTTGTAAACAGGCATCTGACTAGCACTGCTCTCACAGTCCTGGCTTGTTTAAGCAATTGTAATATAATTTCTCACTTTGCAGTGCACAACATAGATTGCTGCTCACTAGCCACATTAAGAAATATATTGTGAAAGAATGAAAACACCGGGTCTAATTTCTAAATGTTATTGTATGGGCCAGAGTAGTTACACCATTCTTTCTTCTGTCAACTGCATTAATTTTTGGCTACTGCTTTTAAGCAGAGCTGCCAAAAAAATGTTTAGATCCTAGGGACATTTGTAAGCCCTGCAGGGCTCCCTTACCTCATTCAATCATCTTTCTCACAGATATAGAGATGCACATTTTTGCTGACTTCAGGGGCATTCATATACCCAGCAAATCATCTCTGTCTGATCCCATTTGAGCAGCTCTGTTTTTATTTAAAATAAACCTTGAATTTACAAGGAAATATAGTACTATTCAGCTAACCCTATTTTTCCTAATCCATATTTAAAGGAAAACGAGGACTCTGACTGAAGTAATATTTGGAATAGAACTCACTCTAAGAAGAAATAACTTAGGATGTTATTTGCCTTATAGATTTACTTTAATAGGTCTCCTGATGTAGCTGCATTTTAAACCTGTGTTTTGGATCAGGTTGGTGTTAAAAATTAATAAAATGATGATGCATTTTGGTATTAAAAGTTATGTAAATGTGAGTTATTGTCATCTAAAATGATTAAGTAAAATACCCTTTACATAGTGCATCCCTGGTCAGATGAAAGTTACTGGACATGCTAATCTCAACACCCTTTAAAATAAATGGAACAGAGTCCCTGGGACTCATGAACTCCCCAGAGAGTTTCTGTTAACTGCCTATATACACTTAAGCAACAGAAACATCCTGATCTGGTCAGTTTTCTGCCAAATTTGATCATGCACACACGCTGGAAGGCAAAAATCTTAATTGGCCAAGTTAAAAAATCAACATTTTAAAAAAAACCCCACAACTCTTTATGGCAAAATTATGACCAAAAAAAAGCCTAGTGCTTTAGAAGCTGCACAGCCTTTTAGAGCATGCTTTTGGTTATCTCACCCTGGAAATCCAAAGACTAATGATAAAAAGTGATTTTGAGTGTGTGTTTGGAGCATCACACTATCTGATAAATGAAGCGCATCTGGTGAAATACTGCTGCAAGCAGCCAGAGCAATGTGGTATGAAGGTGGAGAGATGTTCATTAAGAGAAGAGAAGGTTTCTTGCCTCAGCATTCCAGTGAAATATGCGGGTCCTTACCTTCAGGGAAGCAATCTTCAGGCTCCATCAGCTCCTCAGCAAACTCGGGGATCTGCTCCAGCAGTTCCGCAGGATTTGTCAAATCCACTGTGCTGCCTTCAGAAAGACTGATTTCATCAAGCTTGTTGTCAACAAGAGCAAAGACGAGGAAAACAAATTGATCAATCGCCCCGAAGGAAGTAGCTGAGTTTTTATTCCACTGACCAATACCCCAGCTAAAGCCACCACAACAGAGACATCGCCATGCACTTCACATGGTGCCCGCTCCGCCACTGGCAGCTCTGCCCACGCTGCGGTGCGCCAACAGTTGACCCATCAACAAGAACAACAACAAAAAGTTAACACGTAAAACTTACTTTTTAAAACAAAAGAGAAGCGAACCATAGAAAGATAGTGAACAGCCATGGGCTATCAATGGTAGGTGGAAGCTTGGACTGACAGACCCACTCATGATTTTAAGGCTTGTATATCTTGAAGGCTCATGCCTTCAGGTGGAGGGGACTAGAAGTGGGTCCTGAAATGCTGAAGGATGAATTTCATGACCTGTGCTGGATTCCTGTCTCTGGGGCCTCATTTCTGAGGCTCCCCACCCACAGCCGATGGGTGAAATCTGCACCCTGTCGGTCAGGACCGTGCTGTGCTCCCTGCTGCCACAGCTTCTCCTCCAAGATGAGCAGAAGTCCTTCTGTCTGAAAGATTTGACACCACCATCTTAGGCGCGTTGTTTAAATTCAGTGTTTCTCAAATCCTCCTCTGCAAAATGGGGACAAGAATATTCCCACTCCCTAAAGCATTGGTTGTCTTATCTATTTAGAGCAGGAACTCTCAAGCAGATTTGGCTAAAAATTTCTGGGGAATATATTATTTAAAAAAAAAAAAAAGCTTTAGAGGCTGAATTTGCTATTAAAAGAGATATGATACATGATTAAATAAGCCACCCAAAAATGAAATAGAAATTTCATTTCAGGTCAAAACTTCCTTTTAACAGAATCAAAACGTTTTCTTTAGAAGAAAAGAGGAATTTTTTTCCCCATATTTTATTTCACTAGTCAAAACATTTCTATTTTGTGTTAATCTGAAATTGCATTTTACTTGATTATTCAGCTTGGCCACTAAAGTAAAAGATCTAATACCTGCCCAGCCCTGCTCACAGTTTGTTTCTGACTGTATTAGAGCACTATCTGGCATAAGTGGGCAACACCAAAGCTGGTATCTTCTATGGGTCATATCAATGCAAAATAGTTATAAGCAGGAGTCAGGAAAGGTGGGTTATTTGTTAACTGCCTTATTCTGTTCTCTGAGTACTTAAACCTTTTTGTGCTTTATCTTGCATTTCTATTGTCTCCATTTAAAAAAATGAGGACAGTAATACTTACCCAAGCTTTTAAACAACCCGTGAGATAGTTATATGAGAGACGGCACGTATACATAAAATATTATTTTCACAAGGATGATGGTGATGGAGTTAGGGAATAGGTACAGCTTTATATATTTATTATTAATGTGAAAATGGGCCCTCTGTTTTCCAGTATACACAGTCAATGCAAAATTTATAGCTGAATTCAGAGAAATGCTGAACCTGGGGTAAAATGGGCAAGACTGAACATTCCAGCAATGCTTGCAAGCGGGGATGGAAGCTACTTGTTTGCAATTAGCTGCAGCATCCAGAAGGTCATAGTCTTGGCTAGGGTTTTTAATGCTCTACTCAAAAGGACTGCAAATAATCGAGAAGAGACCTTTTAAAAAGAGTCAGAACAGAAAGCACAGGTCAAAGACATGGATAAAGCTTCTAAAAAATCTATATTCACAATGCAGCTGTTGTACGGAGCCCATTTTCTACAGACTACCAACGGCATATGATGGTGGAAAAAATATCATACCAAGTTTTAGCACAGTCAGAACTTTCTGATAGTGTTCATTAGGGAATGCATTTAGTCATTATCTATTCTGTTATGAAGACGTCAAAACACAGATCACTGAAATAGTCCCAAATCATATACAGCTGTAGGATGTAGAAAATAGTGGTTCCAATGAGAAAAGAAGCCTTGTTGGATATAATTCTTACCAATAGACAGAAATCAAAGAAAACCACGAGAAGAACGTCAGCTCAATAGCATTGTCAATGTGAGAGCTGGGTTTAGCAGAGACAGGTTAGGAAATTCACAGGAAATATGGTGCAATTACGATAGACTAGAAGGGAAACATCTTAAAGAATCAAGAATTCTCGAGAGTTATTTATCAGGAGTTTTCAGAAAATGTTAGAATCCATCAGCGTCAAAGGGAGATGGGGAACATGCAAGACAAAACAGACAGGATTTCTTCTGAAAAGCCTTCAAAGAAGAAGAGGGAGAGAACATGGATTCAGAAAACGTTAGACAAAGGTTTAGGGTCTGAACTGGGACTAGAAAAAGAAGGAACTACACAGATGAGAGAGGAGGGAAAGATTAGGAAAGCTTGTAGGGAAAGAAGCGAAGGTTACTCTTTGCCACAAAGTTTAAAGGGATTAAGAAGGTTTTAATGAACTCAGTAATGGAAAGAAAAGAGCTAGAGACATAATAACAATTGATGAGGGAGATATAACTAATCAAAATTCAGTTGCCTCAGAAAATAAACTCTTTTTAAAAGAACCCAACAGTGGGATCAATAAAAAGAGCAGGGAAAGCCTGCTAGAATTAATAGAAATGTAAGTAGAGAAGTATCTAGAAAACCTGAAACATATGCAAATCAGCAGACCTAGACAAGGCATATTGTAGGGCATAAAAGGATCATATACACCAAGATGACACACCATTAGCAGTCAGTAGTGAATGCTCATGGAAAACTGGAAACGACACAGGAGAGCAGCAATAATTAAACACAATACTGAGCTTAGAGAAGAGGAAAAGGGAATAATCATGGGAATCACGGATCACTAAACTCTCACTGTAGCTCATGATTAAAGTAAACTAAATAAAGATTTGGAGGAGGAAAGGAGAGTGTGTTCTCGGAGTGAAGTGTCATAGAGACATAAAGGTAGTGAGGTGGTTCTCCTGCTACTAGCACTGCGCACAAACAGGGTGCAACAAGGCCAAAAGACAGCAAAAAGGGCAAACACAGAACATTGTCTTTCTTTCCTGCAGTAAGCGAGTGGAGGAGGTGTACTAGGCAGCGATGATGGGATCCATCAGTAGACCCTTTGGGAGAGCTCCTGCTAGTGCATAAATTCATGCCGCAGAGGGTAGTTTTAAATGTGTTTCTGGGTGGAGTGGCTGTTCTAAGTACCTGGGCAGGGCTTCCACGCCCACTGCTGCTCTCTGTAATAGTGGCAAATTGATCTGAATGGTTTCTTCCAAAAGCCTTTAGCACTGAGATGCTGAAATCTCACTGAAAGTTGATGTTTGCTCAAGGCTTAACTCTCTTATCTCCCTTCCTCTCTCCCCTACCTCTGAAGATCACAGCCTTAATCTATCAAATTGACATATGATATATAAACTTTAAGAAAATATCTGGATGTCTACTATAGAGAAGTCTACTTTTAAAATAAATTGTAATTGACTTGGATTCACCCTTTGCTGCGTGGAGAAAAGCCATCCTAAAGACTCAAATATAGCACAAACTTTGTCTTCAGATGACGATATCTGTAGGGATTAGGGTCAGCATTATCTTCACTAAAGATATAGAAGAGGCACTGACCAATGTAATCCTCATGTTAGCCGCTAACATTGAATTGGAGGGAGTATTGAAACAGAGCAAGCAGAAAGGAAAGGAGAAGTGAAACACGGACAGGATATAGAAAAATGAGACTTGACTCAAAACAGTATAAACAAGACTGTTCAGGGAAAATTTCAGTGGGAATCCTGGAAATCTGTAACCTCAAGTCACATGGAGTAATATTAAAAAATTAGATGGGATTTTGCTATGGGCTATAACAATGCAGAAAACCTGTATGAAAGCATCATGGCTAGATAATGAAATACTATTTCCTGTCTTTACAGTTCTGTGGAAGTTGTATTTGTAATATTGTGATTACTTCTTGGCAAAACAACTCCAGAAAAGAACAGTTGAGGGAGTTGCAAAGAAAGAGGTAAAAATGTCAGATAAAGAGCACAGAGCTAGTCATTTACAAGACATAATGAAATGACAGAACAATGGTGTGTGACTTTAGGGGGTGAGCCAAAGACAAAAGGAAGCAAAGAACAGGTTATTAAATTAAGTGATATTAATTCATAAAGAGAGAATGATGGATACAATTGGTAAAAGAGAGTAATGAATTCATACTCTGAAAAGGAAAAGAGAAAAAAAAAAAGGCTGGTTGTTACAGCAATATGCCCAGCCATGAGATTTTTTACAAGCAAGTGAATTGTTCCCTGTGGTAAATGAGGAAATCCAAGTCGCCTGGTAGATTTAAAGGCAGACTCCACGAAGCTGTACAAAATATCATATGGGGCAGTGTTTTGACAGAGAAGCAGTTTGTTCTCTGAGGTCTTATCCACCTGTGACATCAATGATTTTATTTCTATGGTGTCTTTCTGATGATTTATCTAGGATGAATTTTTAATCATATCCTTTAGTGACAGCAAAGTGTTTTATTCAGAACACATTCAATGCTTCCTGTTATTGACGGAATCACTCAAAGCCCTGCCTCTTGGGCATACCAAATCTGTTAAGTTACTTCCTTGCAGTTGCTGGCTTTATTTGGCTAGTCGCAAGTTCTTGGGACATTCATCAAAAAGATGATTAGCATGTTCTTGTGTGCCAGCACAAAGATTACTTCTGAATAGGAGGGCTGTAAGTATGTAATGTCCACGCAAGATCTGGCCTTCAAAAATAGCATCCTTCGGGCTTTGCTCTTTCATGTTGGTATTCATAGCCTCATGTGAACTTCCGTTTGATTTCAAGTCATCCCTGGATTATTGCCATATTCCTCCACCTCTTTCTAAGCAGCCGCAAATAGAATCAATTACACTCTACTATAGAAAGGTGACATTTGTGTCCCAGGATCCTTTGAAAGTAGAGGGAGGAAATGGGGATTATTTCTTTATCACGATGTTGCTGAATATATCAAGGCTAGAATGTTCCTGTTTTATCATGACATTTCATTATAGCACTAAAAAAGGGCATCTCCATGTTAGGATCACATGGTTTATTTAGCTCAAAAAGATGCTTAAACATGAAGGATACCTAATCCCCTGACAGAAAAAAATCCTGGAACGGTTTTCTAATTCCTCCTGGTTGTAATGCTCCATCTCATTATTTCAAAGTTTTGGATTTCTTTGGTAAATATATATATATTTTTTTTCCCCTGAAACTGAGTTATCAAACATTTGAGTCTCCTTCCTCTAAAGTTCAGGACCTTCTTTTGTCTGAAGATGAAGTTTAATATGCCAAGAAATGTTCTGGCAAGGAGGATTGCTCCTTACAGAAATGCTTCATGGCTAGAGGATTTCTGGTTACTGTGAGTGGAATTTGTCTCACCTAAGTGTACAACTCACGTAGTTACCCTGGGCTCCCTTTATAGTCAATGGAGAGAAACAGGCACTTTTAGATGATGATTCATCTGACCTAATTTAAATGTTGATTTCAGTCGAGATGAGACGCATTTACCTAACTACATTGGCTCCAGATCCTCATTGACTATAAAGGGACCTCAGCTGACAAGTTCAGATGCAGATGTCCACATTTAGTTCAGTAAATTCCACCCCGTATGACAATATGAGTCAGCAGGTCTGGAGAAGATGAGCTCTGGCTCTGTGATGGCTGTTTCCTGTTGTCCTGTCAAGACTTCTCCATGGGATTGCTCCTGCTGGGCACAAACTTGCCAGCAGTTTTATAGCAGAACTGGGGGAGGTGTGATGCATGTTGATACTGTCATCCTTTTACTTTCACTAATTCAGCTCCCCAAAACCACCACTAGTTCCAATCTCAAGGGGCTGTAGAGTTCCCCAAACTCCCAGGACATCACACAAAACCTCCAGTTCCTGATTTCAAAGAGAGGAATCCATCACTCTCTAATAATAAAGGCAATGTTATGTCAATAAAATGCTAAATCTGAATGGGAAAAAAATCCCAACAAATCAGCAAGTAGGATACAAGGGATTTAAAGCCTGGAGTCACTCAGTGTAGAGTACAAAGACATGTATCTTATGGTATTTCTGTTTATAAGGACAACATAATCCTACAAATGGAAAATAAATGTCAATGGGTACACACTGAGAAGTAATGAGTGAGCTACACTTGGACAAATATCAGCTGAATGATACCAAGGCTTACTATTTAGTTAACATCTTCATGTCAACTACTTAAATTGCTGCACCTTTTTTGGGTCTATGTGTTAACAGGAAAAGAAATGGTAATCTGTGACAGATAGCAGATGCCCTCCAGTGAACTCAAGGTACAGACTTGCCAAGTCAGCAGATGCCATTCTTAGAGGTACTTTTCAGTGGGAAAACACACACATATTTGCTCCTAAAATAAGACAGTAACATTATAGATGACTGTGGTTTTTCAAAGCCTCTTGGAATCCCATCTTAATTTATAATGTACTTTTTCCAAGCTTTCCAATCAGTTTTACAACAACAAAATCCTCTTCTTTACTAAGACTGTAATACCTACTATGTACTATTGCTTTCCTACCACTTGACAAACATGTATTTTTTACAAGCCATAAACCCCACATAAATTGGTGACATGCACTACGGAGATGGTGCAATGAATTGCATGCAGTATCAGGAAGCAAAGTTGTTTCTGTTACCTCTTTTTGCCCTACTGGAGGTGGCGGCTCAGCCTTCAACTGCTTATCCAAGTGCAACTCACTTAACTCTTCACAAATCTCAAAGTTCTGACTCCGGACGCCTGGGCTTTGGCATCGCTGCCCCCTCAGCTGCAGCTGTTTTTCCTGCTGGAAATAATCCTAGATGGGTTTATTTTCTTTTTCTTTGATAACATGCTTATTCCTTAAGGAGAACTCCCCAGCTAGAAGAGAAAATAGCCTAGACTATGCTTGTCAGAGGATGACATCTTAACGAAAAGTGGCAAGGAAGAAGATAACACAAGCTTATGCTGTAACTTTTGAGCTTTAGCAACTGGATATGTCAAGATATATGGCTGTAGAAATGAAAACACAAATAAGCCAACTTTTTTTGTGCTATTGTTCCTGGGGCAGGAGGAAATACCCTTGCAATTTTGATTCTGGTTTTGAGACACAAGTTTCCTCCCGTGACCCAAGGCGCACAGAAAGGTGCCTGCAGTTCAGTTGAATGACTGAGGGGTGTACTCTGAAGTCGCTCCAGTACTCGGTGTTACAGCCAGAGACAGGCCTGAGTGCAATACCCAATGCTGTGCTTGAAACAGTGCTTGAAACAGTGTGGGAAAAACCACACCCAGAGGAGCCACGATACACATTGAAGGGGAGGAAAACTCAAAGTTCACAGGAAGAGATAAAAGGTACCTAAAAGTAGATGTGGAAAAACTGCAGGTAAATACATAAATGTGTGCGACTCCTATTCAGCAAACACTTAAGACTACTTTACACCCACTGGTGCCAACGGGACTTAACCGCAGGTTGAAAGGAGAGCACATCCTTAAGTACTTCACTAAAAAGGGATGGACTCTGGAATCCGAGCAAAAATTTTTTTTCTGCAAACACATCTGACTAGCCCCAGAGCGTGCTAGCATGAGTGGTGCCATTAAATCCAGCCCCTTCTTCCTGGGGTGATGATTATTGCTGCTGAGTTCACTAGAAGTACGCCCAGGACTAACGGCAGAGGAGAGCATGTTTGCAGGGTTGGTCCTACATCTGGAGGCCCAGGTTCTCTGCTGGCGTAAATCAGTGTGGCTTTATTGATTCACCTAAGACAGGGATTTCTCTGAAAACTCCATAGCTCATCACAGCACTACCATCGTTCATGCCATTACTAACGCTACTACTAAAATATTAATAAAACTCTAGCCGGTCTCAAATGTTTGTGCTGAATTGCTTACAGAAGGACTTCCATGCTGAGAAAAAAATTACAAGCATAACAGGATTTCAACAGTAATTGTTTAAACCTATTTATCTTTCACTTGTCCACCTTTTTTTTTTTTTCCTTGGCTTGACTGACATTCGGTGTTATTCGTGTATTAAACGAGTTTCCCTTCCCCAGGGAGCCGCAGCCTACCTGCCTCAGTTCTAAAGCCACATCACCACAGGAAGTCCCCCAAGAGGTACGAGGAGCTGAAAAACACTGTATTCCAAATATAACTATCTGAAAGTACAGATGACACAAAGGAAGCAGTTGGTTAAGCAAATTGCCCTCCGTATAAATACTTTCGGGCTGTCAGGTTTGTACCAGTCCTTTCAAATGTCGTTCCGTGTTTCTAGCAAATTAATTTAAAATCAAATTACTTGTTTCCTGCTTCAGAGGGCATGTGGTCTGAAATATATTCTAACTTTAATAAATTAAATTATGCATGCCCAAGCCTGTGCCCTCTGCATAAGAATGTATTACATACAATTTCTAGGCACAGTTTAGCACTGATCTTCACAGGCCAGAGATCGCTCCATAATCATCAAGTTACAGTTCTGTTCCTGTTCATGTTCTGTTTTGTCAAAAAGTAACACTCTTTAAGGCGCACCTTTGGAAATGGTGTAATATTCAGGGGAGAAGCTAACATGGAAGGCACAGTATGCACGAGTAAGGCGCTCAGTCATAGAAAGGGCGTTTTTTAATGCTATGTACGTACAACCTAGTACCAAGCAATCTTAGTGGCATGATATTGGTTATAGCACTAAAAGAACAGAAACAATTGTTTCATGTTAAAAGTGCAATGCAGTCTGCGGTGACATCTCAAGTTCATTTACGCAGAAAGGTTGCGCCCTCGGATTCATTAGCAACTCTGCAGTGTGTGAGAGCAGGCTGTGTAACTCGGTTGATCTGACGAATGCTCAAGTGTTAAGCAAATTATTGCACTAAGCTAAAGTCAAATGCCAAACTTACACCAATTCTCTCTTTACTAACCCCCCTGTGTGGTACCAAGACTTAGCAACATTCTCCTAGAGACTAAACTCCAGGAAATGTGGACCCAGCTGCTTCCCAGAAGTCACACTTGTACCAAGTAGCTGGTGAGTTAACATTAATTAAAATTGACGAAATATATCCTGGCAAATTATGGCGACAACAGGCACATGTGCTTGGGCAAGGTTTTGGTTCATCATCGTGTGTTTTCAGACTTGTCCTGCAAATTTATAAGGTGAGAGATTATCTTTAAGAGAAATAGACTCTTCAGAAGAATCTGATTGTTAAGACTGATCCCAAAAGGAGCGTCAGGGAATCCACCGAGTTTTCGCAAGCAACTGATGCCAGCCCTGGTAAGCCACTCTCATGGGATGCAGCCGTCTCATTTCCAGCACACAGCCCCTGAAGATCAGCGCAGACCTGTCTGGGGAAAGGTGCCTTTGGTTTATGTTGTTTAACTTCGGACTGTTTGCTTTTGTTCTGATTCCAGATGATTCGCTCTTCTGGCAGCCGCGGCAGCAGGTTTATCTCCTGCAAAGCTCCCCACCGTGGGTGGTTTATATAATTTGTTTTTAATTTTTGTATCAAGTGCGATGTTGCCAAGGCAATACACATTATGGTAATATTTATTGATTCAGTTGTTTTCATGATTTATAAAGTAAAACCATTCACCAATATAAAAACTTTCTGTGTGCAAACAGAAGGTTGGGAGCCCAGGGCAGACCTCAGCTCCTTTAGAGCATAAACTAAAAGTTTTCTCATCTCTGCTCTGATCTGGGCCCTAAAAAGAGGTGATCTACCAACACCGTAGCAGTAATTAACGCATGGAGGAGGATGGACCCAGCGTTGTCCCTGTGCGTGCTGTGGGTCCGTTGTAGCACCAGAAAAACAGCAACCAGATTGAAAATAGAGCTAATCTGGGTGACATCTCAAGTGTGTTTGTGCACAGACCCACATACTTGTTTGCTGACACAAATAAATACAAAGGCTCCACACTGCGTTCTGCCGCTGAAAAGCACAGATCGGCTAATTGTTTCAGGCTCAAATGGGGATTAGTGCAAATGCGGCTCCTTTGGAAAGAGGACTTGCTGTTGGCAAAACAAGACAAATACCTGTCATCAGCACAGATTCACTTTATTCCTTCCCCACGGAAATATCACTTTTTCCATCCTGTACAAACAAATTTAGAAAGAGGATGCCAGGACCTGTCTTTCAGATGGTCGTCAACTCAAATGGGTTCTCCTGATGCTTCACTCACTCTCTGGATCATGACCCTGGCTTGTAACATTTGTTCCCTGATTCCCTGGCCACGGCTGTTGTGGGAAAAAAGACGTGCAAAGCCTTTGATAGCAGGAAGCTTCCTCTCCCAAGCAGGTGGGGAGGCAAGAAATGGGAATTGGCTCTGGAGCCCTCCTCCCTTGCAACTGTCACTGCAGAGCCAGCAAGCAAGGATTGAAGGATGTGGCAGGATAAAGCTGATTTAAGCTATTTTTATGAGCTGTACAGGGTATCCCTTGTCTCTGGTGGGACAGTGCAAATGCAAACTACCGTACATGGTGCAATGGGAAGCTTCAACCCTACATATCTTCTCTGCTCCCCACCAGGCTCATGAGTCCTTCTGCCTCTTTGAAGGCCAATTTTGAGCCACTAATGGGATCTCAGGGATGTCCAGGTTCTGCAGTCACTTTGCAGGAATGAGCTGGTCAGGACATTTCTAGCTCCAGTTTCAAAGTAGTGGAAGCTTGTCCTGCTCCCCCCACATACAAATCTGCACCCACTTGGCCGTACAGGTGGGACCCTGCGTCACCACGGGACACTGCCCATCAGAGGATGCATTAGCAGCAGCTGAGGATGCTGGAGATAGTGATGTCTCTGCTTTAGCCATTCATAGATGACTGACACTATGAAATTGAGCCTCCTCGAGAAATGCAGCTCAATAGAGCAGCAATTAGTCCTTTAATAGATGACAAGATATTTTAACATGCAAAGCTTCCTATAGCTGATTTTTGGATACCATAACCAGAGTCTGAGGAGCTTTTCATGCATAGTAAACCCAGTTCAGCAGGGTGACACACATAGTTACGAGAGGACTGTTTACTCTGTAAAGTAATTGTTGATGTTTGTGTTTCTCCTCGCAGACAGCTATGGATTTCATAAAATTGCCGTGCCTGGTAGCAATTGGCATCCTTTCTCAGCAACAGTTTGCGTCTAGTAACTGGCAACCTTCCTCTGCAAATGAGCCAAGAAGTAAACGATCGCAAAACCCAAACTGTTTATATCCTACCTCTACATAAGTGGAGAAGCAAGCAGATTGCAATGCTGCTGAAATACGGCGAGCTTGCATTGCTGCCTGGGTGGCACCTGTTTCATGTGTAAAGTAAACAGGAGACTACTGTCTGCAGAGCTGTCGGGCTGACAACTCTCAGATATGCTGAAGTCAGTCTTTCTGAAAAGCCTTGAAAAATCTGAGCTAAAATAGGAGAGAAATAAATAACCACAAACTGGGGAAACAAATAGTGGGCTCTTATTATCAGAACAGACCGTTTCTGATCTTGCTTCTCCTTTTTCACAAATAAATGTAAATCCTTGTAGCACCAATAAAATCAGCAGATTTATTTTTCTGCACGTTTAGCATGAGAAGAAGAATCACCAAATGCATCAGGAAAATCCCCTTGCTTCCTTAATATGAGAAGGGAAAGATTAATATCACTTATTCTGCTAGGAATAAAAGAGGGCTGGTGTGCAGCTGTCAGTTTGAAGTATGCACATTTGAGAATCTCTCTACCCCAGCTTGAAGAATTGCCTCTGTAAAGCAGAGTTGCTACTGCTCAGTTTAATGAGAAACCGAGGAAAACCTGGCATGGTACCACACCACAGCACTAGGATTGTAGCTAAGACACAGGGAGGACTCGTGCTACACTACGTTCATTTACAAGTGCACTTTATTATCAGTCTGAAGTGTTTGCAATAGTAATATAAAGCTTGTGAAGTCCTACTTTATGTTTGCAACACATGTACGTAATTTAAGAGCTGCAGATTCCTCAGAGGGGGTATCAAAACAGGAAAGGGAAAGTCTACTCTTGATTATTTGAGACTAATCATCCCCACTCTCCATCCTACGCCACCTGGTCCATCATTCCACTCCAGCAGAAACAGCCAGACGTCAGACTAGCTTAGTAGACTGATTTTTGTTCAGTTTTTCAGTCCTCATCTACCCCTCCCAGTCTTTCCTCTTGCATTCATCTATGTAAAAGCCAGAAACAGTCTGGTGCAAAGAGAGCAGTCAAACATCAGGGTAAGAAGGTGCTGCCATGTGAATACATCTGGGTTTTGTTTTTTTTTTTTTTCTTGATGACCCAACCTTTAAGGGACCTTGTTTATTAAAACCCAAATCACCAACACATGCATGCAGAAGATCAACATGGGCAAAACAGGTTAAATATAATAGTCTCCGAGTTCAGAAACAGCTCAGGCCTGTTGCCGAGCTCCCGGTGAATGTACCAGTAGATGAAATTATGCCCCTGTACTTGGATGTCAGCAGGTCCCAAGGGAGTTTCCAATTGAGCTGTCATCTGTCAGAGTTAATGCCACTGTAGTTTGAACTTACACCTATGTAGCTAAACACAGAACTTGCCCTCCTGCTGGGCCTCAGACACACATTTTTTTCCCCTGAAAGTTGTAGGATATTTGGAAGAAAGTAATGCACCTGTGAGTACTTAGCTGGATAAAAATACCAGAATCTGGCCCTTAAAATTCAGAATGGTAAAACTAAGGCTGGCCAGAAACCACAGCTGCTCAGCAGAGGATGTTAACAGCAAAACCTCCCCTGGAACCAGCCTGCCTGCGTATTTTCTTTCATTCTCAATAAGGGTGAATTAAACTTCACCAGGCAAACATCATCACAGCCACTAACTGCTGGTCTCTGCACAAGCACTGGAAGCTTTGCCAAACGTCATCCCTCAAGGAGGGAAACAACAGCTTAGCAGCGCTCCTTCTCAGATTAATCCAGAATGTTTTAAGCATTTGAACTCTGGCCACGGAGGAGCAAGGCACGCTGCTGTAATGGCGTCTGCCTTGCCGGCCTCAGATCTTTCCCCACACTGGGCAACACACTGCCCATAATAAAACATAGATTCATTATTCCAAGGGTTGACTCTTAAAATTAGTCTAAGTGGGAGAGCTTGGCAAAAAGATGGACTGCCAAAGTTAATTTAGCCTGTTATCAATTCAATAGGCTTAAATAGGCAGTGAAAGCATTTCATAAGTGTTCATTGTTCAGAGTTCAAGCTAATACCTTCTGCTAAATTGCATTTTGAAGTTTAATCACAACCTACTTTATGTTTCTTTTGGTAATTGGGATCTCTCCGCAGCATAATATGACGAACTCAAACTAATGGGCTCCTCTGATGGAAGTTTAAGTTTTGGAAGTTTGCCTCAAAGTGCAGTAAGTGACAGTGCCTGAAATAACCCGGAATCTTTCACCCAAATAAGGTGTTAATATTTTGATTGGTAAGGAAGTATCATATTCTTACAGGCAATAGCAACAAAATAACCATTATTTTAAATTTTGTTATTTTGGAGCATAACTAATGGGAGCAACCTCAACCCCCCGACGCATGCACGCACGCACTGTCTCCCTTGGCACAGGAGCTGTTGGGGATCTGGCTGCTGTTCATTTTGTCCAAAATGTTAAATGTCGGCATTTTCTTTACCAAAGGGGGGAACGACGAGAAATGCTCATTTCTGGGCAGCATTTTGCTCTAGGGAGGGATATGGATACTGGGAAATGGCACCCAGTAGGCTGTGACTGACGTGTAGTCCACGGTCTGGGCACTTGTCCAAATGCATGTTGTCAAGTCCGCTACGCCTGATATCGCTTCTTTCAATGCCAGGATGCTTTTTTTTTTTTTTTCTCTCCCCCCTCTTTCTCTCCTCCATTAGCTCCCTGTGTTTCCTGCACCTTAGGCATTATGCTGTAGACAAATATATTTCCCTGCCACCGTGCACTGAATAAGCACCCTAAAACCTTTGTTCGCAGTGTGACTGCTCTAATCACGTCAGCAGAGATCTGACATGGAGTCTTCTCCTTCTGCCCCATCGTTCTGAAATAAAATAAACACCAATGTCTGCCCAGATGTAAAAGCAAAGACACAGACTTAGGTGCTTTAAATCTGCCGTGATTTACAGTCCTTTTTCTTTCTCTAATGGCCTTGGTGCTACTCTTCTGAAGACAGTAAATACAGAAAGATTCTATTGTATTGCTAAAAATGATTAGCAAATCCATGCAGTTTTCAAGAAATGCAAAACATACAGAAGGGAGAAATCTGGGCAAACTATGTATGTAGTAATAATGAAAAAGCCATGCTATCTGATATAATGTTCAGAAAAATATTTGCCCAAATAAAGCTGACAAGGGGAATGCGGTAAGATTTATTGCGTGCTGCACACATGTATACATGTGGGCTCACTCTCCCGCCAGTAAGAACTGGGGAGTCATCAACTGACTTCAAAGATATTTTATCCTGTTGCACTAAAAGAGAACATATCCCACAGACTGAAACTGAAACCAGATGGAATATAAATACTGTCTGAAAGGGCATTATGGTTGCTGACAATAAAGTATATTTCCTGCAGTAAAAGGCTGAAATTAATGTACCCTGTCAAATAAACACATGACTTCATGGTATCTCTGATTTATAGATGTTAGAATTATTAGGAGCATAACACATTGTCACAAACAATTTTATATCAAAATCTTTATGCACTGGCATTTTTATGGCAATTTGCAATAATTCCAGCTACACTTATGTCAACCTGGAATAATTCTATTGACTTTTAAGAATCAATTCAGGTTTCGGAGCAGGTCTGTAATGCACAGAAATTGTACGGTAAAATTTCCACTGTATACAAAGGAAACAGATGTGGGTCCAGATGCAGGTGATGAACTCTCTGTTACCTGAGACATTTCATTCTTTTCTCTGCCTTACAAATGATGTATCATAGTTAAAATAAACTCCCAGGCTCTGTGCAGAAATTATCGGTTGAAGTCTTTGAGTCAGTGCTATGAGAAAGCAAAAGCATGATGATCCTAATGGTCCTCTCTGATCTCAACATTATGAATCTCTTACTGGTAGAAACATGCAAAACAGAGCTATCAGAAATAGTTTCACCTTGTCAAATGAAATAAAATGAGTCAGTAATTCTGAAATAAATAAGGGGACGAAGAGAATAAAAGCTTGGGGCTTTCATCCATTTCAGAGCAATATAGAAACTGTACAATTTCCGTAGTGCCTGTAGTGGCAGCCAGCTCTGTCACTGACATGTACAGAGGCAATTACTCGTCTAACATCTGGAAAACTGGTTTTCCTGGCAGATGTGTTTGGTGGAGCCCAGGCAAGGGTATACACGAGGGGAGAACTGCCAACTGAGAAAAAAATCTGAATATGATTGAGAAAGCAGGGTGATAAATACTCACCCTGTGTGCAAAATCCAGACAATGTTATTGACTTGGGTCTTCTGTGCAGACCCAAACCCCCTGACAATCACAGCAGAGGTGCTGCTCTGCCTTGGAGGGGTCTAGAGAGTGCAGCTGTGCAGGTGGGAAACTGGGCAGCCCTGAGAGGCAATCAAAGACACTGCCCCCTTCCCGCAGGCAATATTCCCTGCCAGGTCATGGGAAGGTGAGCCCTAGCAGGCACAGCAACAACTCTCTGCTATTTAAGGATTTCCACAGCCAGAAGTAAGCCTTGGGCAAGAGGACGGGCCAGACCTCCGCCTGCTTTGCAGTCCCAGGATGGCACAAATCAGCCATGGTGGGAGCTGGGATGCGGCCGCCGTGCACGGAAAGGCAGCACTCCTGCAGCGTGCGTGCCTGGTGTCGAGGAAGGGGTAAGAAGCTGCAAAGCGCTCCGTCCTGGCAGCAGGCAGCCAGCACTTTCCATATGACCCAATTAGGCACTCCCTTGGAACAAATCAATAATGGCATTTTCTGAAGACAAGCAGGCAAGTGCTGCTGCCTCGGCACTACGCTGCATGTGAAAATACAAAGGTCTTATCTCTGCGGAAAGCAGCATCCGTGCCTGGCTCTGTCACTGCAGAGGGGGCGAATGTGAGGTGTGGCCAAGAGCCACTAGCCACTGCAGCATGGATTTTCCTTTCAGTGTCATGCTATAGAGATCAAGTCGAGGGCAGTAGTTTGAGTAAGGCAGGCCATGAAGTAATTAAATTTTAGAAGGAGGAGAAAGCAATAGCAGCCTCATTGGGCTGACTCAAAAAACAAGGAAAGGGTAAAGCCATTTTCTGAGGTTGTACTAATGAATTTTGCTGACTGTAGGAACTCATCAATGCACAAAAGGATCCAGATACCGTGCAGAATGACTTGGATGTTGTTGATGCTTGGAGTAATAGAAACAACACAGAGTTCAATGGAATAAGTGCCGGGCACTGTACTTTGGGGACTGATTCAGGACACCCAGCGTTACTCATCTGGAACCTCCTTTTAGTCTATCTCAGGATTCCTCTGAACGACAAAGTGATGTCACTGGAAAAGGCACGCACCTTCCTGGGCTACAGCAGTGGGCACCTTGAAGGTTAAGAGATACTAAAGTAGGAATTTTGAAGAATTAAACTTTGCCTTACATGACTAATCTAAATGGTACGAACCCCTCTGATTTAGGAAACTTTCAGTGTAGTTAAATTGCAGGTAAGTCCTGGTAGGATCATCTGTGTCAGGTGGACTGGACTGTGCATGCTGGATTGTTCCATCACCTTACTGCCCCATAATCTGGATCTTACTCCTTCAAGAGACTGAAAGTTGGTGTCAGGTATGAAGAGGTGGTCTTTATAAGCAATTACAAGACAGTCTATGGAGTTTCAAATAAACAATTTCCACATTTTAGTAATTTAGGAAGCCAAAATGAGAACCCAAAAGATCCTTAAGAAGATGCAACCAGCATGTTGCTGCGGTTGCTGCTGAGCTTTTGGGAGCTGCTTTCCTGCTAGGACAACCCATATTTGGGTTACACATCTCAAAGACAGAGGAAAAATGGAAGGTAGTTTTAATGTAATAGAAGGTTATTTGGACACCATGTCTAAAGAATGACTGGATGGATAACATTCATGTTGTGATTATTCTTGTTCTCGTTATAAGGCTAAACTTCTCATCAAATCCTGAAGAAATCTTGTGGACTAACAGAGACTTCTCCAGCACTATGAGCAGAGCCAGGAAGGGGTTCAGGTAAAGCCCTCAGTTAAAATGTGGCAGTGACTGGCATCAACACACGTATCACATAATAAAGATTAATTAATTAAGTTCAAGGCGGACCTTTCTCAGCCCTCTCCTCTGCTGCCAACTTTTTGCACCTGTGCTGACTTTTATTGTTCAGATTCTTTCTGATCCTTTCACCATATACGTCGGCTACAGGCACATGTCTCCTGGCTTTGCCAGTCGGCAGAGTATCTCACTTGCATCTCAGTAAAGAAAGGAGATTTAGAAGGTATCAGGTGGTTCTTGCTCCTTCAAAACCTTCTCAATGACAGTTCCACAAACTGGTAGCTTTCGGGAAGACGGCTGCTGCCAGTGTAAGCTTTGATAATAGAAATGGCAGCTGAAGTTTAAACTTAGACATTTCTATTACTCAGACGAAAATGTGCAGTCACAGAAGGATTTCTTGTCATCTGAAATTTCAAACTGCTGCGTGTAATGCTGTGGGGCCATTTCCCATAGCCACAATGGCTTACTTTAGTTTTGTGACTTTCCGGGAAGAGCCCAGCGTTGGTACAGGAGCTGTAAGCTGAGCTGATCATCACCCTAAAATACCCCATTGGGATCAACAAGTCTGTGGTTCTGCTTGAAGACCAGCCTCCCTTTAGCCTCTCTGTAATGACGGATGGGTCTGGATGGCATGAACACAGAGTGAATAGAATATGGTCCGGGATCTTCATCTGACAAAGTGTAAAGAATATGTAACGATTGTGTAGAGTTACCTAGCCATGCACTTGAGAGGCATGCATACATATTCTCCTTGTTTATGCATCTCTTTTTGCCTCTTCTCCCATGCTATTGCACCAAAATCTACATGCATGAGGAGAAAGGAAGGTCCTGGCAATGTTGCCAAAGGGCTGCTAAATCCAGGTCAGCAACAACTTTAAAATGAAGCAGGGTACGTTGTCTTCTCCTGAGAAGTAAATATACGTACACATTCTCTTTGTACATGCTAAAATATTTAAATATGTAAAAATATGGATTATAATTAGGGGAAAGTTAGAATAGATTTGAATGTTTAGTGTACCCTTGGTAGTTCTTGTTTCATTTCTGTATGATGCCCTCCACACAAAAAGATACTTCACCATAATTGTGCCCTTTCAATGCAATCATGTAAATTTTGCTCTTGTTCATGCTGTTCTTCTGTTGCGAGCTCTGCCGCGGTTATCGTGGCCATTGTGGAGGGGAGGAGGTAAGGACCCCCATGGAGCTGGGGCTCGCAGATGTAAAGCTTCTGGGACTGAGTGGGGAAGTTTATTCCCCAGGGTTCCACAGGGCTGCCCTTGATACGAAGGTTAGCAAGCTGTAACGCTGACAACTCCAGGGAACTGGGATTTCATTCCGATGTCCAGGTGCAACAGTATCTTCTGCAGTAACCTACGTGTTAACCAAGACACTTTTTTGTGGGCCCAGAGATCATACGTCTTTGGGATGGGCACCGTTAAAAATGGCAGATCTTTGAATCATTTGGGATCTGCTTTCTCACAGCTCTGCTCCTTATGGAGACACTTACAGCTGCACAAATTTATTAGCATTTTACAGGAAAGCAAACGCAAAGCTCATTACACAATTAGAATTTCTGCTGTTGAGCTTCTTCCTATTTTTATTTATTTATTATGCCAATGTATTTTGAAACTTTGAGTTGGAAACCCCTCACGTGCACACATTTTCCTCTCTAGAAATTTGATAAAGTTGTTTACTGGATATATAAACTGATTTCTGGTTTGGACCTCTTCAGCAGTAGACCCCTCAGGCCTGTAGATGAAGGCTGAAAACCATTGGTCAAGGCTATGTGCAGGGGAACAACAGAGACCTGCAGCAGCTGTTTGTCAAAGCTTGGAAAACGCTAGTGACAAAGCTAATTAATACATTTCTCAAGTCCATGCCTTCTATTTAATGCACAGGCTAGCAGTGAGCTCTATTATTTCACTGCATTTCAAATATGTTGTGGTAACATGACAATGCTACTCTAATGTTTATTGCAAATTGTATTAAAAGATACAGTGTGAAAACAGTATTTTGGTTTGCTTCTCCTACTGGGTTTTGTTTCCTCCTATTTTGTTTCACTCTGATTCCTCAATGTTTATAGTACAAAGTTTTAGCATTATTGAAACAATTTGAAGAATTTTTCTTAATATTTTCAAATCAACTTTTATTCATAATGTTCCATTTCACTAAAATGTCTATATTTCTACAGCAGTTCTCTCCCTCTTGCCTCTAACAGATCTCACTAAAAGTCTAATTCCAAATTTACTTGCTGTTCAGCATGAAATGAATGGCTACCTGTTCCGTCCACTATTATAGACACAGGCACCTACATGGGCACGTTGTGCAGCTAAACAGAAACCCACATCTATACTTTTAAGGTCCTGTAAGATGTAAAAATCCCAGACCCACCATGATCACAGAATCCCAGAATCCCAGGCTGGAAGGGACCTCAGGGATCATCTAGTCCGACCTTTCTAGGAAGAGCAGAGTCTAAACAAGATGGCCCAGCGCCCTGTCCAGGTGACTCTTAAAGGTGTCCAACGTGGCCGAGGCAACCACTTCCCTGGGGAGATTATTCCAATGGTGACTGTCCTCACTGTGAAAAATTTCCCTCTCATGTCCAATCGGAATCTCCCCAAGAGCAACTTGTGTCCATCCCCCCTTGTCCTCTCCATGGGACTCCGTGTAAAATGGGAGTCTCCATCTTCTTTGTAGCTTCCCCTTAAGTACTGGTACACGGTGATGAGATCCCCTCTGAGCCTCCTTTTCTCAAGGCTGAACAAACCCAGCTCTCCCAGCCTATCCTCATATGGCAGGCAAACTGATCTATGCTGCAGTTATCTTGCAATTCTGAACATTGATATTTATCTTGAGGAAGGTGGAATACAGTGATGCAAGATACACACGTGTGGCACACACATACGCGTGCACACACACGCACACACACAGACACACACACACGCACAGACACACGTTTCCAGACCTCATGGACACTTAAGTGCTGAGTTTCAACAAACTTTTGCTTTGCACTGTGAAGGAAAACTCCCGCACTAAACACATTTATATACTATTAAACATATTTATACTAGTCAGTGTTTGCAGATTGGCTAATATCAAGAAACCCATCTACTGTATTAATACTTCATTTTTCAAGCGTACTCTGCTTGTAGGTTTAACTAATACAATGCTGGGAATAGAAAAGGACTTCAAAGAATAAAAGTAGATATTTTCCATGTTACCCACACCGATCCACAGGTCATTTCAATAAAAGTATTCCTTAAAAATGATACAAAATGTCCTTAAAAGCATTTACCAAAAATTTCAGACTTCTTTTTTGCTACCTAGGTGTTTATTTGGACAGTGGGACTTGGTGACAAAGTTTTCTGACCCCTTGCCTTTCAGCTCCCCAAGGGGATGGTCAATGTGTAAGACCTGCTGGTGAGTGGATGCACTAACACTGTAAAGATTTCCTCAGTGAAGCCAGAGAAATTAACATTTAGCAGCCAGCTTGTGCCCACCTCCTGACACAGAGTCCTTCCTTGGGGCTTTTTTAGGACAGCCCGTCTCTAAGGACAGTTTTGCTTCAAAACTTTCTTCCCCCCAACTGAGAGATCGGGGATCCCTCCTGACAGCTGGATCTGAAATGGGAGCTCTGATCCAGTGCCTGCTGAACTCCGCGGGTCTCAGCCGGCGTCAGAGGATGTTGGATCAAGGCTGGAGGGTCTGGAAAACTTTAACTAGATATGGTGTGTGGAGCCAAGAGATAAAGCTGGTAGAAAGGGGAGAGGGGGAGGAGAGAAAGAAAAGTGTTCCCATGAAGATTTTTCTTCTCTCTTTTACACCAACACTTCAAAACACACAGAATTTTTCAGCCTTTATTACTGAGTTCTCTGGGGAATATGAAAATCTGCAATGTCACCCCAAAGAACAGGCAAATAACTATTTTTCCTGTCTGAATATATACAGTCACATATCTCCTCTCTTCCTCTGGTGCCCTGTCATATCAGCCTCTGCCTCGTTGTATTTCTAAGAGAACTACGTGGCCCTCGATTCTTGCTGCACAAATCAAACAGAGCCATTGCCCTCTTTTGCACACTGAGAAAACCCCCTGCTGTACTCAGAGGACCTAAGATTTGTTCTGTAACATTCCCATGATTCAGCTGAAATTAAAAAAAAAAACAAAACAGGCTCCTGTGTGAGAAAGGGTTTAACTGCTCTGGTTAGAAAAATTAATCTAGACAAGCACAAGAATACAAAGGGAATGCCTCTTGTTGGAGACTGAATTTTGCTCTTAGATATGCACGCGTAACTTCTTCTGAAGTTAACAACATATCAAAGGCAGGATTAGGCCATAGGAGTTTTGCATCATAAGCCATGGATCCAGAGCAAGGGTGGGAACAAAGACCAGCTTAATAAGCTGCAACCAGTAAATATTTTAGTTGCCTACCTGGTCCATTTCCGTAAAGGTGCTCTGCTCCTCATCTTCCTCCTCAATATCCGACTCTCCCACAGCAATAGGAACACAAATGGACAGGTCAGGATTGGTCATAAAATCATCGTTGTCTGTAATTCCTAGGTGTTTCTCCCCAATTTTATTCATCCCATCCTCTGTATGGTTCTCTTTGTGATTCTCCATGTCTTTGCCGAACTCGGCCGTTGTATGACTGTTCACACAATTGTTCAGGGCACCTGTGTTCTGGGCAGCAAGCTTCATCATTGCCTTCTTTTCAGCCGTTGTCTTGGGGTGCCGGAGGACATTGCAGCAAAAATGCCACGTCGTGTGTTTCACGTACTGAAGACCCCTGTTGATCCGAGCGAAAGCAAGCTGCAAGTTGTTCATCTCCCCGTCCTCATCTGGTGCCGAGAGGTTGTCGGCACTGAAAGAGCTTAGCAGCAAGGCAAGGAACAGGTTGAGCACCTGAAACCAGTAAAGTTAAAAGGAAATCAGTGATTAATTTTGGAGGGTCTGAGTCTCATCTACTCTGTGCCACTGGAACATCACCAGTCTTCATGGAACTATGTAGGTGATTTCAGTAGGAAAAGAAGGCGTGCAGATATTTCCAAACACTCTGATTTCAGGTGCAGAAATTTAGCATGGACAATAACACATTCTGACATTCCTTTCCCTCTCCAACACCCCAAAACACAAAAAAGGAAAGGCAAAGCCTAGAAACAGAATATGGGATAAAATTTTAATTGGAAGCTACATAGTGTAAATATTCTTATAAGTGGTGGTATAACGAATTTCCTGTAATTGCCAGTATTCCGTCTTGGAGAAAATCACTAATTGCAACACTTATTGACATCCAGAAAGGTACTGCTTACATGTAGAAAAAACTATAAGAAGAACGTTTTCAGGATCTTTTTTGTTTTTACTGTGTGAATAATGTTATTTTTATTTCATAGCATATAAGGATATTCATATGCATGGCACTTAAACCAAATAGTATATCTGGAAACATTTCTAAACATTTGTATGTGTTTTCACCAATAGTCTTGATTTAAATATCCTCTGGGCCATGGAGAAAAACTATTACGACTGTGAATAAACACCTAAAAGGTCTCATAGTTTCAAAATGTTTGCCCTCCAGGCAAAAACAAGCCATCACACTCAGGATTAATGTGGCTAAATTGGAGCAGGGCTCACCCCCAAAGCAGGTTTGGCCTGGAAATGCTGCTACTAGTAAGGAAAAAACTATTAGAAGATTTTCACAGATGTGTGAGAAGATCCAAACTGAACTGGAGACCATAAGTTGGCTTCCTCTTGTTTCTGCAACTTCAGAACTGTCTACCTTTGCTCGTAGTGCCCTGCAAGATTAGACACAACTACACATTTGGGTGTCATATTTGGTGATTTAAACCTCATTTTACCTTCTAGCTGGTTTTAAATTTTTTTTTCCCAGAATATACAATTATATCCAATAAATAAAACCGGTTTCTTCTAGAAGGGTATTCCCAGTAATACCTCTTGCAGGCTGATCACCAGCTGCTCTGTATGGGAAGTTACACCTGCTTGTGGTCTGAGAAGGAATGAATTACAGCTTTTGTGCCAGATTGACAAGGGCAAGAAGCTCGTACTGGAGATAGGCGCCTGGGATGATGAGAATGGAGCAAAGGTGACTCAAACCAATATTTACCCAAAATAAGCTAGGACCAAATTGCCTGGTATCAACTCATCTGCTGCCTGTACAAGGTGGGTGGGCGCCAGCTCTGTGGCACTGCAAGGGAGACATCAGTGCTGCAGCACTCCTGACATTTTAACAATAAAATGGACATAATGAAGATATTTTCTCAGTGGTCTCTTAATGCTACGAGAAATACTTGTAAGTCCCCTAGCTTCTGTCTTTCTGATAGCATTTTAAATGGATAAACTCTACTGGACCAAAATAAACGGTGTAAACAGTACTGGGCCTTACCAAATAGATTTTGCTATAAACCCCTCACCCCGTTCCCCTTATTTTAAATATTCAGAATATATGAGCCGGAATTTTGAAAAGTAGCCTGGTCTTAATCACTCTGGTGACACTGTATTTGAAGTGTCCCGTCAGTCCCGTTTTGTAAAGTACTCTCTGCAATCACCATGATTATAAATGAAAGCAGTTGGTAGCGCAGCAGATGTCCGTGTCCGTTATGAACTGCTGAATAAACTATTGCTGCACTGAGCAATACCCTGCTCTAAAGTAAAGTGAGATTAAAGCTAATTGTTTCTTAGCTGGTCCATCTCACTGGGGTGTCACTGACAGCTCATGTGGGTCTCCTCTTAATCACAGTGGCGGTCTCGTATGAATCGATCTTCCATTACATAGCCCACTCAGAGGTATTGCAAGCGATGTTGTCTGATAGGTAGTTGAAAACCAGAGTATTGGATATACTGCCAAGCAGGTGGGAGTCCATCAGCAAAAGAGTCACCGGCAGAATCACTTTAGCCATTTTCAAACAAATCTGATAGAGGGATGAGGTCTCAGAGATAACCACATTGCTACAAGCATCTTGAAAATAAGCATGTGGGTAAAGAAGAGACATTGCCCGGGCCACCAGTGCAGACAAAGCTTGGAACAAGCTGCAGCACATGTCTCCTTCCCATTGGCAACCTATGGACATGGGAAGGAGCTGGAGGAGGGAGTGGATAAAGAAATCCAGAATAAAAATCTTCTGGGCTTTATAGGTTTAATTCAGTTTCCTTAACAGAGGTGTCTACAGTTGTTTGAGGTTATCGGAGACATCTGCACAAGACCTACAGGAAATTTGTGTCCTCCTAAAGCTGCAGGTTTCATCTAACAAGGACATGATGGGGTGTCACAGCAGGCACCAGATTGGTGGCATTTAGGGAACTGAATAACACTTCAAGGATGGCAGCTGCCTCCAGACTCAGACACCAAAGCTCGAGTGTCTAATGGGGCATCTAAGCCCAATTTCAATCAAAAGAGGTTCATCGTGTAGACAAAGGAGCCTGACCAAATACAGGTGACCACATTAGGGCTGCATGCAGCTGCCAATATGTAGTCATCTAGTGCCAACAGACCTTAGCGTGCCCAAACTATCCTGAGGCAACTGGCTGACACGGCACACTATTATGGGAGACCTGTGCCTCGCTGCATGCCAGGATGGATACCTGACAGCACCCCCAGTGGCATTAGACAAAACTGAGTCAAGCCCTAGATCCCTGTCAGCCTGTAGTGGTAGCTGAGATGTGTTCTCCATACATGAATACCTCCATGTAGGCACCCAGATTTTGTTATCTGAAGCTGAATTTCATCTTATACTTCATTAATTCTGCTCTTCACAGAATAACTTGTTTGAAAAGCCTTGTTTTACTTTTCTGTATTTATTTTATATGTCAAACTACAGTTCCATAAGTTTATCCAGATACACCTGCAGTTATGTACAATAGGTGGTAACATTCTTAGTGTTGTTATTTACCATGGATTATTAAGGCAATGTTGTTTGCTTCCCAGAAATGCAGCTGACATTTTGCACAAAGAGCTATTTGCACTTCATGCTTTTAGCCAAAAATAAATCTCAAATATAATTCCCTCCTTCCTTTATGAGCAGGTAACCTCAGAGGTGTATTGCTGGGTGTTCAAATAGAGTGAACTGCTGTATAAGCACTTTATGTTTACTTATTCCCCCCATTTCACTGCACACTGCATTTTCCACAAAAATATATGCTCAACCCATGACACACCACATTTCCTGTAAAAGGTTACTAATAATATCCAGTCCTCCTGGCTGCTAACGCAGTGCTTTCAGTTTAAGTAAAAGCAAACTAAAGACTAATTCAGATTTCAAAAGCAATGGCATATTTGTACATCGTATGGATCCCCTTAAAAAGAAATCTGCTTCCCAGTGACACCAAGCAGCCAGTCTCTGAAAGCAGGTAATTTTTTTGGTCTTTAAGGTTAGGAATCAGGTGACAGATGCACTCAAAGAAACCCCAACTCCTTTAGCATAACGATGTTTTTACCCTAGTGACAATACACCACGCCTTCATAGGCTTTCTCACTTTTAATGCCTTTCCAGACCTAGTGACTCTGGTTATGCCATTATAAAGCACAAAGGATCAGACCAATCCAGCTTAATGTCAGGTGTCTCCCTGAAGTGTTTAAGTTGGAGGAGTTTTCCTAGGATGTCCATAGATGATGGAGACAGTCTGGCATCCCAGAAGATGCTGAAGAGCTGAACCATTGCTGGTGGTGCCTATTGAAGCCTAGGCTAGCTTGGGTTTAGTATGTCACAGGTAGATTAAAGTTAGGGCACTTACTGATGCTGATCAAATAACTAACACAGAATCATAGAATATCTCAAGTTGGAAGGGATCTATAAGGGTCATTGAGTCCAACTCCCTGCTCCTCGCAGGACTACCGAAAACTAAACCATTTGCCTAAGAGCATTGTCCATGACTTGTCAAGCCCAGCCAGGTGTCCAGAAAGTCCTTCTTCATGTCAGTCTGGTACTCCATGCTCCAGGCCAGTGGTGGCCAACCTTTATAACCAAGCAACCTTCACCAGGCGAGAGGAGAGCACAGGATGCTTCAGCCCTGTCCTGAGCTGAGCTGCAGCACACAGGTAGCAAGCCTGGCATTGCACAAAGTGCTTGCGGTCACAGCAAGTGAAGAATATAGAGGCATGGAGCCATGAACTAATTCCTAGGTCCCCAGCCATGGGGAGAAGGCAGGCTGCTGGAAGGACCACCCCTTCCCAAGGAGCCCTAGGCAGGGACTGCTGGTGGGGCCTGGGAGCCACATACACTGCCATGGTGGGTTGCAGTCTGAACACCTCAGGTCCATCCCCTCCTTTTGCTTTGGCCCTCACAGTACAAAACCAGACAGCGTAATTTCAGATGACACCTTCTGATTAAACCCTCTTTGAAGATATCTGTCTGCAAACTCTGTTGTTGAAGTTAAAATACTTTTGGAGAAAAAGCATGTGACTGCTCCCTCATCTCCCTTCCATTCTTGTGTTTACCTTGATTTGTCAAAAATGGAGGGGTATAAATCTTTATGCATTTAACCTTCCACATGTCATTCAGTGTCCAGCCCCTGCAGTCCTCCTGCACTCCTGTGAATTTATTCGGTAATGCATTTGCTGCCCTGCACTCTCACTGGGGTCACGCACTGCACTGAATATGGGCTGAAACCCACTGGAAAGTCCAAGGACATTTCTTAGCAGATTGAAAATAGTTCTGTATTTTATTTAGGTAGGAGCAAGAATGACGTTGCACCTGCACAAGTTCAGAGACGAGGTTAAGCCATCTCCAAAGTGAAGTCCTCAGCTACTGGACTTGCTTGACTGCAGAGGACCTAATATTTGTTCACCCATGTGGCTTTTCCTGGAGGGGGATCTGTCTTGACCACACACTGCCAACAACACAAGGGACTTCGATTTTCAAACCCCATGTCCTTTCCTGTGCATGAAGTTTAATGAACTTCACACTGAGCAGAAATTAAGGCCAGATGTTCTTCTCTGCCCAGACCACACAGGACAAATCCTAGTAGGCTGGAGTCAGAGATGGGATCACCTTTTCAGGTGGGAGGTTCATAAAGCAGAGAAGTTCAAGAGCTGCTCTCATCAGGTCTTGTTTGCTTGTAAGTCCACAGGACCCTTCAGACAGCTGAAGATATTCAGACTGCAGATGTGTACCGTCATCTCCACTGCAGGAGATGGTGGATAGGAAGGACAGCTGGGGGCACCTCTGAGGGACCTGCATCACCAGAGGGTGCTTCCCTGTGGAAGAGGAGTCTCCTAGGAGCCAGCTAAGCAGGCTTTTCTATAACAGGATCCAGAGCAGAAAACACATCCCATCAGTGAATTCTGTCATGCAAAAAAGAAAGCAGTTAAATCAAATTGTATCCCCGTGGCAGCACGTCGTCACTGCCGTCACTCAGCTGCATAGAAAAGCCCAGGCAGAGCAGCATGGCGAGGTACCTGCCAGGATCATCAACTACTCATCTAATCCTTTTTCTGTAGATAAAACAAGACCCAAACACCTCAAGCTATTCAGACTCGCTTCTCCAGCAGTGCCTGTTAGACACAGAGCAGCAAGAAGCTCTTCAGACACTCTCTGACCAGTGGAAGAAACTGTTTCTTCCTGTTTGTTTTCTGATGGCGGTGGGAACCTGCACTGTTCTTTGGCTAGCACAGATGGGAAAGATGCAGGTTTCTCTTTGCAGACCGTGATGACTTCTAGCAAGCCTATTACAATATGTATCAATTATTTTATCTCATTTACTGTAGCAAAATCCATAAAGCTGCAAAGAAAAACTGCTCATAAAGGGGCTTTCACTACATCAAGGAAGTGAGAGATCTAAGTTGAAGCCAGAGACCTGCAGTATTAGGTCATCTAGTCCATCTCTCCACTACTGGAGGATTATTTCTTCCCTTGGAAGTGTATTTTCCAACCCTTTGTAAATTTTCGTCCCAGGGCAAAGTTTACCAAGAAAGACTGCTGCAAAAAGCAATTTACATGTTCAGTGTTTTCTGTATTCCCTTTTCTATTATTTCAGCTATTTCTGCTTGGATAAGAGGCTTATATCCTCCCAGTCCAGTTTCTCTTTAGCCTGTGGTCAATCTCATAATCCCATTTTCGTCATATCTTAATTTCTTAAGTTGAAATGATTGCGACACCACAGTATGTCAGGAAATCCTTGTGGCCAGGGTGCAGGTGGGAGATAATATATGTTTTTTGCCCACGGTCAGCTGGGAAAACACATGGAAATGGGGAGATGGATTTCCTGCCTTGCAGCCGTACAACTTCCCAAGTGGACTGTGTTTGATCCTGCAAGGCAGGCTAGCAGTTGCAGATGAGGGGTTTGTGGGCCACTATAGTACCTGTCTGTTGTAACAGGAATTTTTTCTTATCAAATCCATATTAAACTGTTCTGTGAAATAACTAGTTTATCTATTTAAACATAAATAATAGTATAAATAATTTTAATAATATAAAAATAAAATTTATTAAACCAATGCCCCAAATTAGGTTTATTTCCCATGTAAGATCCCTAAACTACTTTACGCTAGTAATGAGAGTGGATGTTCTCCACAGGAAAGAAAAATGGCAGTAACATGGTAGGAATAATTTTCTGATATGCAAATACAGAAGTGATTTCATGCAAATGATTTCCATTTTCCTGAAGAAAGAGGAGAACAGGGCCTGTTTTTTCCCCAGCCTCGCAGCTACCATGTGCATTTCCCCGGCCTGTGCAGAACAGCACTCGCAGACAGTGTGCTTGGAAAGCGCAGCCTTGGGCATGGCTGGCATTCACACTCCCTTTAGGGGAGTCAAAGGCATCTAGGGATCCCTTTATAAACAGGCTAGATCCAATCATATGGTCAGAGGAGCTTGGTCCCAACATGCCCCATCCTAAAATCGATGGCTGCACTGGGTGAGATGAAAAAAAGGAGTAAAAATGTCTTTTCTTGCCATCGACTGTGAAGAATAGGTGCAGCTGTAGCTGTCTGCACAGTAGACTCTAGAAACTGGGTGAGATGAATGTCATCCCCCCCAGTGCCATCAGTCTTCTTGTGGTATTTACCATAAGTCTAAGAGTTTTGCTGACTGCTCTCAACTTCGGGTATTGATATTACATTTCCTCGCAGTTTCAGTGGTCTCTTGTGCAGCCGGTTGTCTTTAAGCAGCACAAGGCAGAGAAGTGATGCTGGATGGCAGCTGTGCTCGCCCATGTTTGATGGTGTGTGCATGGGTGGGGGGAATGGTCACCCTGTTCCTCACTTCAGAGTTTAAAGGCATATGTATAATTAATGGGACAGGTTCCTCGGTGCCATTCTCACCACTTTGCATAGGAGTAAATCTCCTTGAGTAATGGAAGGGTAGATTAAGCCCGTTAATTACACTTCACAGCACCTTTGTGTCACATAGGAGTTTTCTGAGGTCATCTAAAGCTGCCATTCATCCCCCCCTGCTTTCACTGGAGCTGCGCTAGCATTGGGGTACGTCAGACCTGGCACAGGTACATCCTATTGAGAGCAGGGGGCAGGCAAAGGGCACCACAGCAACATTGTTCTTGCCACCCGTCTGACATGCTGGACCACACGGTGAAAATGCCTCTTCAGAGAGGGACGCTGAACTGGGAAGGGAGACTGGTGTTTGCCCCGCTCCTGTTTCGCAAGGACCAGCCACTAGCCTCTCCTCTCTCCCAGCCAGCCTCTGCAGCACTGTGAAAGCAGGCAGAACGAGGGGACCTACGTCCTTGTCACCCCGAAATACAGATCTGAGGCAACGCACGACACTTCTTACCACAAGCGGGTGGAACCCTCATGTTGACAAGACTTTTTCATTTTCTATCCACCTACGTGGGTATAAACGTGCACACAAACTGGATCACTCCAACAGCTGGTCAAAAGCTACTGAATTAAGGTTATGGGTTTTTTTTATTTTAGCTGATTTTAGTGTTTAGCCAATCAGTGTTTTTTGAAAGTAAGTCCCTTAGAAGTATCAGAAGACGAGTCTCTGGAAACCAAGTGCTTCCTGTTCTGAAAATCTTATTCTCCAAGTCCGATTTGAGAGAGGAAGGTGGGATGGTGAGTGGAGGCAGAAATATTCTTTCCATACAGCTTAAAAGCAAACATGTTCCCACAGGTTTTTCATCAGATATCAAAACCACACTAATTCACCAGCATTGCAAGAGCTCCATCAGAGCTGCTGTGGACTTCTCAAGCCACTGTCTAGATGGCCAAACAATGCTATAGGGCAAGTCCAGTTGCAAACCTCTCCCAGCAAGACAGCTGTGTTCCCGATGTTAAAGGCTCAAGATACCCCAAAAGCAGTAGGAAGACTACAAAAAGTTTATGGATTACAAACCAAGAGCGAATTACCTTCATGCTTAGTCAACAGAAGTATTTGGCTGTCATGGTGGTGAGGATGTCAAGACAACTAGAGAGCAAGACAGACTGAAGAGGCTTGGACTGATGGTACACACTTGAGAGTCTTTGCTATTGCTGCTCCCAGCAAGGAGTGATGATTGGTGAGAAATGCCCATATTATCCCTGGAATATTTTCACTATTTGTATGCAAACACCACCTCATCAGCTGCGCTACCACTTATTATACAATGACTAGACTCAAGATAACACCCCCTAATTTTGGAAGTTTAAGCTCTGCAATTTTTACCCAGAGGCCACACCAGCCCTAACCCTGTATGACTGGGCTTATGTGGAGGACACTGTCGGGTCAAGGCCAAGTGGGATCCCTGGAGTCATCCCTTTAAAAGTCAGATCGTACACCTCCCTGAGCAGGGGACACCCAGCCATGACCAACGGCTGCGCTCAGATTTGCACTCAGTCATCTACAGGCCATTGTGTCCCTTGGGCAGTCAGGGCTGGAGATCAGGAGGAAGAGGTAATTCCCATTCACACATGGCAGAAAACGTCTGGGGAAAGGAAAGCCGCAGGGAACCAAAAGGACAAAAGCGCCCCTGGAAACAGAATAGCAGAGAAAGAAAACCAGTGAAAACGGCCATAGTAAGGAGTTACTTCCCTGCATTGAATATATTACACCAAAACAAAATCCATAAGGGGTAGGCCCAGAGACTAGAAAATTAAATCAGAGAGTCAAGAAATAATTTACTAGCTTTTTTTTTTTTTTTTTTTTTTTAATAGGGAGGGGAACACTATTTCCTTTAAAAGTTTTCTAAGCCATTTCACAGGCTTGATATTTTAACTTGGGCTCCATCACAGAATCACACTTTTCTCTTAAGTGAAATGTAAAAAGGATGCCTATTCAGTGAATTTGGGGGGTGTAAGGAGGTTCTGACTGATTGCATTTTGCAAGCGCAGATTCCTGGGAGGGCAGGACAGTGACAGAACTGTCTGCCAGTCAGGTGGGCCTCTTTGAGGAAGGCTACGAAAGAGATTTCTACTGGTAATTTTGCACAGTATAAAATCTCCTGCCTTCACAGCACACGGCTGGGCTTGCAGCTTTCACATACCTCTGCTGGAGAAGACCGATGACTCAAAAGCAGAACAAAAGCCTATATTTAAAGAAACGGGGCAGGAGGGTTTACGGGCAGTGCTGCCAGTTACATCTCCAAAACGAGAGCCACCCTATATTTGCAAGGCAGGAGGTGCTGACACACGTGCCTCACTGCTGTCCTAAAAAGTGACCCATTTCCTCTGCCACCATCTGCCCCTGGCTGCCATGGTGTCCCCCGTCTGCAGCCTGTCCCCTTCGGTCTCTGGCTTAGCTGTGGCTACTTCTGCAGCTTTCTTAGTGTTTCCAAAAGACCCAAGGAGATATCCTTGTTCTTTTGCAAGGAAGGGAAGGCAGTGGATGTCCTTTCTTCCTGCAATATATGTCTACAGGATAAAGCTGGCTCTGAGGTGTGTTTTGCAGAGAAGCATGACTAAAAATATAAGAAAAGCACTTTGTGGAGGACTGGCTACCAGCATCCTTCAAATCAAGTCATGCTCAACTGCATGATCAAAGCAAACTCTTCTTTCCAGGCATGTTGACCTCATCTTTGACTACCTTCTTATATCAGGAAATACAAAGGTATTTAGCTAATGTGGAAATTTGTAAATTATTTTATTTCTTAATTGTATTCAGTGTGCGTGGCTGAAATCCCAGCAACTGGGGTTGGTCAAAATCTTCTTTAGTGCAAGATGGAGATAAAATTGGGGAAGCAAAAGAGACAGTCAGTGGTGCAAGTTGTCCATAAGAGCATTTTTATGAGTTTATGCTCACCGTCAGTCCCCTAGAGAGAAGAAAGGAATTGAGACCTAGGCAGCTAGTCCATTTTATGATATAAAAATTGCATCTGCAGTAGTAAACAAAGGCAAGCCAAGGCCTGTTCTTCATCCCTGAGGGTAGGCAGCTGAGGTCCCTTCCCTGCTTTTCCCCCAGGCAGGACTGATTCATGGCTGCTGGCCCCAGCCGGGGCTGTCCCCTGAATTCCCAGGCACCAGCTGCAATGGGTGGCCAGGGAATGTCCTACCGAGACAGGGAAGGGACACATTTGAGTTCATGCTCTGGACAGTTAACAGATGCAGCCACCTGCCTGTGTTTTTAAGCAGAGAGGCTTCAGGAGGTATTTTGCATTTGCTGAATCTCTGAGAAATGGGATGGCATGACATCTAAATGTGGGAGACGAGAATTACAGGGGAGGAGAAGGGACATGGAAGTCCTCCTAGAAGAAACATCCATACAAAGGAGTTTGTAGCACAAAGAGCATGAGAGTGGTCTTAGTTGTGCGGTTGCAACAAATAAGTATATGTGAGAGGGGCCAGAAAGAGAAGGGAACTGGTGGTGAGGAGGAGGAGGCAGCAAACAGAGGGGAAGAGGGATGAACTGAGAGTAGAGCTGCTAAAAAAATGCCAACCCCCAAAGACAAATATAAGTGCCTCTTTTCATCTCCATGAAAATTCAGTGTGGAAAATATCAACTATACTTCAAGCCAAACCCTAAGATCAGTTAGCACGTACTCTTTTCCTCAGAAAATATGACTATGACCCACAGAAGGCAGAGCTTCTGTAAAGAAATTGTCTTGGTCAAAAAAAAAAACAACCAACCACTTTTGCATTGAAATAATTACAAGAATTTCAAATGCTTCAGGACAGAGATTTGGAATTTTCTCATGCATTGGGAAGGGTGAAGTCAAGATACACAATGAGATGGAGCTTGCAAAAATGTCATGAAAGGCAGAAAGCAAAGCAATGTTGAAAGTGGAGATTTGCTCAAAGCATGAGGCCAGGAAGACTACAGCAGAGATATGTAGCAATGCCAAAGAGGCGACTGCTATAATCAAGGCCAGAGTTGACCAAAAAGAAAGAAAATACATTTTAGGTAGAAGAAAAGTGAAGGAAGGGCAGATTTGGGTCTTATTCAATGAGAACTAATGTAAACAAGAACCTGGCTAGGGATGACCCAAACAAAACAGGAAGAATAAAAGACAATGCATGAAATCAAAGACAGTGAAATAGAAGAAAAGAGACTTAAACAGCATCCAAGGAAAAAATTGTTAAGAGGAATGAAGATACAACAGGTCTGATTCTCTTTTCCTTCGCACTGTTTGCAGTAATACAAAAGCGATGGAGCAGATCCATATCTGCTGGGGATTCTCCTTGGCAAATGTGGGCCAATGGTTTTATTGGATTTGAAAGAGTTTAACAGACTAAGAGCCAGCCAAGCCGACTTTTGGGAACAGGATGAAATGTGGAATGGCAGCAGGACACCAAAGGCAGGGCGTCTTTGACCACAGGGATTTCTTACTCTTCAATAGGACCCAAAAAGACAGGAAACTGGCATCTAGTCCTGTGTACTACATTTAGCTTCTGAATGTATTCTTCAGCATATTTCCTTGGGAAACCACAGACCATGTTGCCACTTATATTCTAGGTGGAGAAATGCAGGTATGAATACGCACTGTACATGAAAAAGATAAATTCTAGTCTCCTTTAAAAATCATACACCTCCTAGGAAGGTTAAGGTTGTCACGACTAACTGATTGTTCACATATCCCTTTTAACAAGCTATTTCTAGAGGCAACTGTTAGGATGAACTGCTCACTGCTTAGTTTTGGTGGGGAGAAATAATATTAACTGATTTTATTTTTAAATATAAAAGTATAAGATATTTAGGAGTAATGAATAATATATTAAATTTGTACCACCTGGCCTATTTTAGTATTAAAACCTTGTCTACCTTGTCTTTTTCTCAGTGCACACTAGGAAGAATCCTGCTGTCATTACCCTTTCAATGACACCCAGACAACTCGCACAGTGACATTAATAAAAAGAGACACATTTAGTTGTACCTACCTTTGCACACTCTTGTCCAATTAAATTTGACTCAGTGTCTTCTAGATTTTTAATAACTACCCAGCTATTAGCAAGAACTTAACCACTGACAAAACCCTACTCACACTATTAACCAAGGACAGATGTAGTACAAAAAATGGGCAGTATTTTACCCTACCCTACTATTTTAACAGAGCTGCGGTTTTTATTTTGAAAACTCAGCTTCTCTTCAATCCCCAGAAAACAACTAAATCACAACAAAAAATTCACTGGAAGCGTCTTCACAAATAAAATATATATATATGTACATGTATGTATGGTGGATCCTATTAAAAATATTTCATCTTGCAGCAGTTCATGTAATGGAGTCAATGCTTAAGCAATATTTTTAGAGAAATATCTCTGACTTGGAAATACAATTAGAACAAAAGGCATAAGGATGGTTTCCAAGGGGCAGGTTGATTGAACTAATGTATTAGCATTCTTCTTCCTCTGTATTTCTAATAAGTCTCACACCCGTGAAGGTTAATGAGATATAGTTTCATATTCCCTTATATACATACCTACAGAAAAGCACTAGCATTATTATCAGATCTTATTCCTCTCTGACACATCTCAGTGACTCATTTATAGATCAAGATGCAATACTTATAATTCCACTGATGAAAATCTGCACCAAATGCCAAAATCTGTCACAGCCCACCAGTGAACCTGGTTTGAATTATTGCTTTTGGGAATGCCGTATTTCACAGATGAAAAAAGAGCCTAAGTCCAGTTTTTGTTTTCAGCCTCCTTTGAACTGCATCAGAATCAAAAGCTCGCTCCTCTTGTGTACACTGACTTTTATTAGGATTCTGGCTATTTGTATTTAAAAAGCCCTACCTTCCTGCAGATGGATCTTGCAGGGAAAAAAGATGACAGATTTTAGTATATATTCAACATGGACACCATATAGTACCTTGAAAACAGGAACTGAACGCACTTGTCCCCTAATACAAGATGTGTGCTTGGATTTAGTCACCAAGTGCCAAGCAAGATTCAACTCTTCAGAAGAAACAACTGAGCCTGTGGCACGGTACAGAAACTCATAAATCTGGAGTGACAGAAGGAAGCAGCTTACTTTTAAGGGATACATTTTGAAAGTAGTTTCTCCTCCCATGTGTTCTCAGGGGCATTTGCCTCACATCTCTTGGGCAGAGCAGCCCTATACCTCCCAGCTTCGAATGGACTCTACTTAATTTACCATACAATGGCATTTTTGAAACCCATCAGCCTTTGATGGACCATCATAAATATCCCGACACTAATTTACCCAGACTTTCTAGCACCAGTGTGTGGTGTTATACATGAAGGTAGGATATATCTACTCAGTAAAATAAATGATAGATATTTATGTGGGCACTGATAAATCACACAACTTTTAAAGCCTGGAGTCTTAGGGAAAAAGTTTGTCTTTAAAGTAACCGATACGAGGATGCAAGCTTTCCATCTCTGCTAGGAGGCATCAGAGGCAACTGGACTGATTGATGGTTGGTGTCAGGATATTTTTTTTTATTCATGACATGATGCTGTTTCTGGTGGGCCTTTCTTTACTCTTGAGGATGTTTAATACTTAAGTAGATACAGCCAGATGTTTGCTCAAAAGTATCAACTATCTGAGTGCTCTGCTTCCCGGACACTGCTCAAGCAAGGATGGATAATGGGGAACACAAATAGCAAAAATTGCTCTGGGACACATGGACTATGCAGGTAGCTGGCATGAAAAATATGAAGGGAGAAGCGGGGATACATGCTGGGGTTTAGCTACTTTCCTGTGAAGTTTCAGTTCTCCAGTATCACACTAAATGTACCTCCTGCCAGCCGTAAGCATGCAACAATGAAAGCAAAAAGGATGGTAACATGCTGACAGTTGATTTGACTCTATTTTGTGTGTGTCCCCAAATGTGCTTATTCATATATTCTGGGCTGCTCTTCTGCAAATCTGCTCATGACTCGAGACAGAGAATTCGCCTCCCTTATATAAGTGTCCGAGTTGATGAGACAGACCCAAATGACACTTCCACTTTTCACTAATGATCCCTTGGGCTTCCTGGCTTCTTCTGGACCCTCTAACTCTCCAGGCCCCATCTCCAGTATTTCCCCAGTTCTCATTATGGCTCCTGCAGCTTTCTGATGAGTCCTCCTCCTCCGCGCACCCCACACGCACTCCGCTTGCCGCTTTGCAGATTTTGTGTGTCCTGACGATGACTGTTACTGACATGCCTATTCTCGCCTGTTTGTCTAGTGGCCTTCTCAGCTGATGTAACCAAAACACAAATGCACATTTCCAGAATGTTGGGAGCTGCTGAAAGAGCAGATAAGGTGAACAAAGGCATCTAGGACACGAACATAGGGATGCAGAGAGAGCAGAGGGAAGGCAGTGCTCATGCAAGACTTGGGACAACATGAACTTCTCTTTGAACCTTCTGTGGATGCTCCTTTCCTTGAAAAACACCATAATTCCCCAGCTTTATATAGTTGCATCTTATCCCCTATTCCTTCCATCTGGCAAGAAGTGGAACTGGTGGGCCCCAAGAAGAGCACCTGCTTGGTGGTAGAAGTACAATATACAAAGCTTGAGGATTCATACCTCTACTGTCATTTGAAGATCAAAAAAATAAAACCTAAAATGTTGTAACCTAGGCTTGTAATATCTTCTCTCTAAACTTCCTTGGATTTCCAGCAAGCAAACCTAACCTAGTATTTGCAGTTAGAAGGCACACAATATTTTAAAATTCCAGTTCATTTATATTAATTATCAGATGCAATATAAATACCACATTTCCCTCCAAGGAGATTAACCTTTATTCACAGAGTGGATGTCTTCAGTGACCCCCATGAAAAAGAACATGTTTGTCAATAAATGCAAAAATAATTGACTTGATTCAGGGCAGCAAGTCTGGCTGCAGCTCTTGAATTTCACATTTCTTTAGGAGTAGACAGTAAAAACCATGAAAATGGGGCTTTGGCAGTTCTAGATTTGTATGTAATTTGAAAAGAATATAAGAAGATAGCTGGAAATGCGCTATCATATGTCATTAGTGTTCCATTTTCATTCATTTATTGGTGCAAGAAATCTTAATGAACGAGTCCTCGTTCCTTTGCGGTAAAGCAACCCTTAACCACCCTGTAAAAAGTTTCATGGTCTTGAAAGCCCCTGGTGTAATGCTCCATGTCTTTTAGAAATGCCAGAGTCTTGATGTAGCTTCTTTCAGTGACGGTCCCTTCATGTCAGGAAGAAATACAAGTCTCATCTGAAGACCTTCTTTGACCATCATACGCTTTTGCTGTATGAACTCTTGAAATATAAAATTGTAATCCACTTTTTACTGAGGCCTGTTAGGTGCCTAGCTATTTTGCTATTACTTGTGATTTCACCACAAGGGACAGTGATAGTTCTCTATATCCATTTCATTTAAGCAAAGAGAAAATCTGACACATTACCATAAACCTCTTTCAAGCCTGGCTGTGATGTGCTGAGAAATTTGCAGTGATGGAGATGTATCAGTATTGGGTGAGACAGGACTTTATGGCTACTTCTACACTAACAAATTAAATGTGCCCAGGAACATTTTATGACACTGAGGACAAATGGAAAAGGTAATTTTGCTCCATATTATTAAACTTCTTTACACCCTGTGCTGACCACAAACTTCCAGCTGGGATAGTCCCTTGCCTGTGAAATTTTTGTTACATCCATACAGTTGGCCAGCTGATACACACTTCAGGATGGGCTACCAGCCTGCCTACACAGTGGTCACATACACTCCCTCTTACGTTCCTCTGTTAGAGGTCGTGGTCCCCAGGTAGTAGCACTCAGTAATTAACTCTAGGAAATAGTTTTACAGAAACAAATCCCCCATGCTGACTATAGCCCCGTCTTACATGTTTATACACTATACACCACAGCTACCTCCTTTTTGAGATTTTGGTTGTTTGCTTGACTTCAAACACCAAACTAAAGTCAACATTAGCAAACAAAGCAAAAAAAACCCAAACAAAACTAAGCAGAATTCAACATTTATCACATGCCTTTACTTTGTTCTTAATGTTAAAAAAATAGGCAGGAAAGAAAACAATTGGTCTGAATGGACAAAGATTTGCAGGCACACATAGGAAGCGACTGCCTAACTGTAGTACAGCCACAGCTGCTGAATATTAGCCACATGGGACCCAATGACTCCTTACGTTACTTGGGGACTGCCACTTAGGAAAGTGGTCCAGGATAGGAAATTGCTATGAATTTCTTCTGATAGACTAAGCTTCACAGATAGAATCATAGAATCGTTTAGGTCGGAAAAGACATTTAAGATCATCGAGTCCAACCGCTAACTTAACCCTGCCAAGTCCACCATTAAACCATATCCTCAAGCACCACATCTACCCATCTTTTAAATACCTCTGGGGATGGTGACTCCCTATGCCTGTAGTCACTTCTCTTTGCCACCCAAACAATCCTCCCCATCCCAAATCTCTCTCTTGCACATCTGTCAGGCCAAGATCTGTGGTAAATGGCCCTTCATCCCTTGTGCCTTCTCCTTCTTCTAGGATATTTATTCACATCCAGATTGCATTGGTGGTGCTCAGGACAACCTTTTAGTGGTAGGAAGGGAGACTCATGCTGAAGTAGAATTACTAAGAAGTTATGCACTGCTCATATTCCCCGTACACTTGATTTCTTTCTCTTTCGCCCTGCTGCAGAGACATGTCTCTGTCAGAACAGTTCTGCTAATGTGTCATTTTATCAAGAGATTGTGGCTGTTAAAGATCAAACCGGTGGTGAATGAGGCCTAATGAGTTTTTTTCTGGTGTCTGACCTGCTTGAGGATGCACAGGTTTTAACCAGATGGAGGGTTTTGCAACATTTTCCCAGAATACCTGTTCAAGGAATTGTCCTATACTGACTTGCAGGAAGGGACAAACCTCTTTTTTCCAAGAATGTGACATTTCAAGATTTCTGTGTGTTACAGTCACAAGCTATGTTAAAACAGAAAAAATATCCATTCAAGTTTCCTGAGATACAGAAGCAGAATAAAAGGACAGGCTCCAGGAGTACCTGACTTTTTCAGAAAAAAAGTTTCCATTGGGTTTAACCAAAGCAGGCCACTTCAGATCTCACCCAAACCATGCTGAGCAGCTCTGCTGCCAGGCACTCAAATTACCATAGGAAGACAGGACTGGAAGGTCCTCTTGGGTCACCAAGTCAACCCCCCTGCTAATGTGGGTTGTTCCTTTCACAAACTAATCAAGCTCCATCTCACACGCTGCTGGTTTGGGGCTACTCAGTCTTGCTGGAAAGTCCTCCTTAACAACCTCACTGCACTGACAGTCAGAAGCCTTCTTTCCAATCCCATTCTAAAGGTACCTGCAGTGATTTATACTGCTTTGTTTTGGGATGAGCAGTATCCTGTCACTTAAACTGTTCTCCTCCCATGCCTAGCTCTGCATTCTCCTCATTAGTTATCTCAGATGTAGATGTTCACTGTGACTGATACGTATACTTTTATTATCCTCTCAAACATTTTCTGTTGGTAAGCTACTTGATCATAACATAAATTCTTAAACAGGGAGGAGTGTATGACCTTACGCTTTGTATTTCATAATTCTATGCATCACACATTAATTCAATTATAATGGTTATGTAATTCTTCCTACAGGGTAGCCTGATACCCTAGAAATTGGTGGTGCTTTCTACCTTTATGTACTCAGAAAATGTCATTAGTATTTTCCTGAGTGAATAGCATTTCCATGGACAGTAGGAAAAAAAAAAAAAAAGCAAAAAAAAAAGCATAGGACTCATCCTAAAAGAGCACTTCCAGCCTTATATTTCACCTTTCAGGAAAATTCTGAAGATGTCACTTCCCTGGTACATCTCGGTATGCCTGTGACTCAGGAAGGCAAAATCCAGCATGGAAATGCAGCAGTGAATTACCAGCTTGTGGTGGATCGGGGAACGGTGGTGTATGGAAGCACTAGGGGATGTTCATAAATCAGGCAGAGGTGAGACAGCAGCAGTCCTGAAACTCAGCCCTGCGGGTGAGTTAATGCACCACAGCCATTAGCTTGGGTTAACATAACACTAACTGGTGCTTTTTGGGTGCTGTCTATGTCATAGGCAGCCAAATCGGAGCACGGGCAAAGACAGTGAGTGCATGTCTGTCCTGTGTCAAGCAGCCCTTCAGTTGGTGGCATTTCAGGAGAAGCTTGTAGAAAACAGGCTTCACCCGGGTGACTGGGAGAAGAAGAAAAGGGTGGCTGGGCCAGCGTACGTCATGCGCACACAAAGAGGTTGGAAGGTTGTCCCTTCTGTGATTGAAGTGTCAGTTTTATTCATGCACGTTGTTAGTGCCCAGTACACACAATTGTCCCCTGAGAAGTGGCTGCTGTCACACTTGACTCCCGCACTGGCTGACCCACCAGAGTAGGGGCCACCGGGGCCTGCCTCGCTACCCAAACTCCCCTACATCTTCTTAATAATTCCTGTCTTGGTGATTTTCCTTATTAACCTCAGTAACATAAACATACGTAAGAAATACATTAAGCCCTTTATAAAACTTAACAGTAAGTGTAATTATTCAGTTAGCAATTTCAGAAGCTCTTTCTTACTAATGAGGGAGAAAGTGTTTTATTATCTCTCTGGTTTGGCTTTACCTTCCAAAGCAGCTTCAGTGACTCTAAAAATGCATTCTGGCAATAGTAGCACAGTGTTACTGGGCAAAGGGCAGTTGCATAGCACTTAATTTTCCAGCTATGCTGTAAAGTTTAGCTCTTTGAAGATGACTCAAATATCAGCTGACTGGTAATAAACATAGTTTCATGCGGCACTGCACTGGTCCAAGACATTTTCAGGATATATGAATACAAACCAAAGATTTAAGATTTACTGAAATCCCTTTCAACAGCTGGACTGCTCTATGACATGAAGTTGCCCAGGACACTTACTAACTTTCCTTGCTTTTCTTCCACCGTTCCTTTGAATTTATGTTAGTGAGGCTCGGTGAGACCCGCAGACCAAATCACTGAACCTACCGCAGAATCGCAGCGGTTGTAGCTCTTCCAGCACACGTCCGCAGCCATTACTTTACAGTAGTTAAAGAGCAGGTCTGCTCTGCAACAGTTAGCCTTGCAGTTGGGAACGTGACCACAGATCCTACCATAAATACTGACTTATATGACAGATAAAAGCATTTAATCTAGATGAACACGTAGGCCTGCTACATAGGGAAAAACAAGACAGGATTTCCTCCATGCCTTCAGCGACTAAGGCGGCATTCAGAGTCCGCATGAGATACAACCTCAGGATAATATTTTCCTTATCAGAAGTGATTCTTGAAATGCAGAGGAAGAATGAGGATCTCAGCAAATTAAAACAGAAATTCTGCTGGCACAGATTGCAACGCAGTTACAGGTAAAAGACTCAGCGCTTGAGTCTTCTTATCTTAAAGGGTTCATGGTGCTTTTCAGCTACAAAAATGTTTGGGTCTGATGATGTTCAGCAAATAAATGAGTTTGTGAATTTAATCCACTCTCTCTAATGAAAACAAGAATTTTGCTGATACCAGAGGAATAAGATGACCTTCTCTCTACCTGCTAATCAACATCATGGAATCTCCGTGTAATGCAGCTGACACTGGATGAGTCTTATGATTCAGACTCTGTTGTTCTTTTAACACCTATGAATCATTTCCTTTTGGTTTTTTTTTTTTTACAATAATCATTCCTATTTACCAGTCTTTGCACATGCTTAGAGAAATGTTGGCTGAAAAGGATAAAGCTAGCATTTTTGCTTTCAGCCAACCAATAACTTCAGCTTATCCAGGCTGACAGAGGTTTTCAATACCTGGTTTTACATCTGGGACAGCCTTTTTTTAGCACTGAAGGTTAAATATATGTAGATATTGTTAGTACAGTCTCTGCTGAATCAGATTTTATATTTAACGGAACTTATGCGTGCTGATGAGTGTTAATATCTAAGGGTATCAGATGTTGCAAATTCACATCTTTCAATAATCCATGAATATTTCAAATGTTAACATTCTCCCCAGAATTTATCACATATTATTTTCAGGTTTCATTACCATACACTGAATCCATTGCTTGATGGCAGGGGGAGATTAAGTTTCTGGATCTCAGGCTAAACTCCCCCAAAATATATGCAGAAAGTAATAATTTGCCTCAACTCCTCTAATCGCATTTAGTTCCAAGAAAAATCTATAAAAACAGGAAAGTAGGGAAAAAAAAAAAACCCAAACATAAGTAATTTGCCACTTTCAGAGTAATTATACTTTAATCTTTTGACTTGTGTAAAAAAAACTTATAAAATTTAATTTGCTCTTGCAGTCAACATTTTCTGTGCAAAACTGTGACAATATAAATTAATGTAAGTAAAACAATGTGCTTTCTTTTTCAACTTTCAAGCTTTCAAGCTCTTTGAAGAACTTTTCTGTCCCAGCAGCCGAGAACCAAAACATAGGGTACTTAAAAGCAAAACAACCATTAAAAGCAAACGGCAGCAGACCCCAACATTTTTTATAACAACAACTACTGTTAAACAACTCACTACATAAACAGTAAGTCCATTAGAGCCACGATGTCAAAGATGCTCTGTAAGCTGAACAGGCGAAACATTTCCACAATGACTGCAAGCCAGCAAAGCGCTCCATAAGATGTCAACAGGGAAATACAATTCAGTCTTAATAGGTTCAGAGCTTATGTAAGCCATGCTTATGGGATACTCTATTAAAAAAAGCAAGCGAGCAAGTGACATTACTGTAAACGCAACCTGCAGCTTCCTAGAAGATGCAGGCTAAAGACATTCGAAACTCCACTCAGGGACACTGTGCTAGCTGTTAGGCTCACGTGTTCTCGACCAGAAATGAAGGGAAATCAAAATGTCTCCCGATACAGTGACCACTGAGGTGATATCCACCCCTGTATAGGAGAGAGACGTGGAATCCCTTCAGCCCCATGAATGGCTTAAGAAATAAAATCATTATAACCGGCTCATGTGCCTTTCTTCTAGTAAAACATCATCTGCTCTGCAAAAAACAGTCACCCTTCATTCCTAATTAGTAATGCAATGCTACCAATTTCGTACTTGGGATATGAACAAGTTTCTCTCGCTGACAACTCGGTTCATCTAATTAAAGCCATGGAGCAATACGAGATTTGCCATTTCTGGATTAAAAAAATGGTTCATTTGCACACGTCCATCAGAAAAGGGAGAAAAAACACCTCAGGAACTCACCACCAGGTTTCCTATCACCATGACCAACAGGAAGACGAGAAGGCACAGTGGCTGCCCAGCTACTTCCATGCAGTCCCACATGGTCTCGATCCACTCCCCACACAAAATTCGGAAGATGATGAGGAACGAGTGGAAGAAATCGTTCATGTGCCACCGTGGCAAATTACCAGTTGTGCTTATCTTCTTCACGTTGTCCATGTAGCTTTTCCCAAAAAGCTGCATTCCTACCACAGCAAAAATAAAGACGATGATTGCCAGCACAAGAGTGAGGTTACCGAGGGCACCCACTGAATTACCAATGATTTTAATGAGCGTATTTAAGGTCGGCCAGGACTTTGCCAATTTGAAGACTCGCAGCTGTGAACAAAACATAAACAACAGTGTCAGCTCGCAGAAGCAACAGACATTTCAGCCAATTAATTATTAAAGTGGGTAACGTGAAAGACGTTAAATGCCACAGTGTGTGCGGTACAAGGTGATTTTAGCCATACTTCCTGTTAACCTCACTTCAGCTATTAATAAAATATCAGCTGGCTTCTTGGATGAGAATTAACCTTTCCAGAGCTATGCTCTGCCTTGTAACATAGACATGCTTTTAGAGGCTCATTCCCCCAATATCATGGTGGGGAGAGGATGGAAGGAGGAAATCTCCGGTCTTAATATTTTCTTTTACATTGTTTTTTCTCCTCAAATTAAACAGCCTGGCAGGCACCCGGGGAAAGGGGTTTAGGGTTCAATCCCACAAAGAGAGAAGCAATTCCTCTGTGTTTCTGAGCGAGCCTCAGCCAGATGCTATTAGCTGGTAGCTCCCAGGGTGAAAATCACCTCTGTGCTGAGGATCACGCAGTCTCCGCACAACCCACGTCCCACTTAAGACCTATTTTAAGAACGTAAATGATTCCCAGCCCTTGTGCTGTGTTTTCAACTGAAGGTTTAATTTCAGCCCTATTGAAGAGGGGTTGCTCAAAAACTGACAGGAGACCTAGCAGCAGTGGTGAAAAATTTGCATTTTTGAGCAGCACTGAGAGATTTGGAAGAAAAAAAAAAAGGTATTCTGCTAAATGTAACCATAAGGGCTTATTTTCCTGGTCTTTCCAAGCCGTGAAGCCATATCATGGCCAGAATGATTAGCATGGACATCCTAGTACATGAAGTGCAACATAAATGTCAGGCTGGCAAGGAAACTACTTTTCTGTTCCAATATGTCAACAGTCTCTCATTAATAGAATACCACTATCCTGTGCATAACAAAGGAGCTGACAGCTAAGGAGTTCCCGTGAAAGACAGATGCTATGTTATGCTGATCAGTTCTAGAAAAAATAAAAATCACTCTGTGAATAATTCAAAGGCATTTTCTTTTGACAACATTTAGAAGAATGGTGGCATGTTTATAACATAATTTAGGAATAACAACTTCTAAAAACGACAAGTTACTGGCTCTTGCATTTCTTGGGCTATCAATTATCCTCTGACTATGCTAACAGGTGCACAGGTATAAAATGGCAGATTTTTATTACAAATTGGATCTCAAACATTTTAAGTGTGCTACAAGTACCTGGCACATCTAGGAGGAATCAAATTATGTTCTCATTTACCCTGATGTAAATCTGGAACAATTCCATTTATCCCGAAGACTATAATTACTGTCATGTACTGTTCAGGAGTTTGCAGCAATTAAAGTCTTTATCGGTAGATGCATTTTTAAGAAAATATGTTGCATTCATGTTGGAGTTTATATGTAATAAAAGACGAGGGGTAAGAACAGAGTAAGACCGTTACCAGTCGAAAGGAGCGTAAAACAGATAGGTTTCCCATGCTGGACAAACCCAGTTCCATCAGGCTTAGTATAACAATTATGCTGTCAAAAATATTCCAGCCCTGCTGAAAATAGTAGTAGGGGTCAAGGGCAATTACTTTGAAGATCATTTCTGCTGTAAAAATCCCAGTGAAGACCTGCAGAAAGAAAATACGAAGTCAAAGTAACCTTTTAAGCACGCCTCCTTGCTTGCAGACTTTCCACTGATACAGGTAAACACAGCAGAAAGCCAAAAACATTCTACAGGCAAATGCTTTATTCTTCATGGCTGATTCTTTATCACTATTACAACTTAGTGTAGTCTTTTCACAATAACATTTGATACTGTTATAAACTTACAATGATATCTGAGTTCAAGCTCTGGACTGGAACATACATTTCCACCTCCTTATGTCATCTGAATAATCCCAGTGGTAAAAAAGAAAGTGAAAAGGTGCCTTTTATAAAGGTTAAATCTATTCATTTCAGTGGAGAAACCCAAATGAATGTAGTGGGAGTGTTAAAGGGGTATTTGGGTTGTAGTGTACCCGCTGTATTATCCCTTTTTATTCTGTTATTATTATCAATACCAGGGCAATGCAAGCCTCCAGTCGTTCTGAGGTTATTGCTGGCAGCGAAGGTGATTAGAAACTCTAATTTCAGTCCTAGTCTTTTTTTTTTTACAAATAGTCACGGCAATTTTCTTTTCACAGCATCTTGGGAACACATTGCTTGTTTATGACCCAGTTCAAATGTCGGATGGTGGAAGTTCTAATTGGAATATTTTTCTTTAAAACAACATATAAATATTACTTAGGAGGCAGAAGGAGAGGGAGAGGGAAGGCTGCAGACAGCAAATTCAGTTTTAATACATTCCTGCAAAGTATCTCAGACAATCAGATCTTGTCCTGTCATATGCCCTCCTTAAGTACCAGTCTAAATGCACAACGCAAGGCTACAGTCAACTTAAAATAACACAATGTGCACATCAAGTTCTTCATATATTGTTTTACTTTTGTTCCAAGTCCCAGTACAACGCGCACAGAGCTTTGTGTTTCTGAAAAATTCTCTATTGCACTTTTCTATTAAAGCACGTGGTTTTCCACAAAACAGCCAATATCAACGCACTGTGCAGGTCAAAAAAGAGGGGTGAATCCAGAGCTCACGTATCAGTAACATAGAGTCAAGGAGAAAAGCTTTCCTTCCAATAAGCTGAATATTTACGGCAGTATCCCAGCAAAACTGATCAACTCTGATGAACAAAGATGAGAAACCCATTAAGATTTAGAAGGGAAAAGCTAAGATTGTATAATTAAGATAGTAAGAACAAAAATAAATTATCATAGACTGCATTTGAGGAAGGCTTGGCTTTTCTTTGTAATGCTTCAAGGATTAATTTTTCCAAGTGGCCATTTGACACAATTCCTTATGTAAAATACCTTCTTTTTCTCTTCAGGAAAATAAAACCTTGGGCTTCAACAATTTTGGCTGTCATTCCATCAGCGTCTCATACCAAGAACCCAACAAAATGACCTGTCTTATATTTCTAACTAGCCAACAATTTCTGAGTCACGGTGGTCAGATACCAAAGATCCCCACCAGAATGCTCCTGTTTCCCTTAGGACAGAGAACAAGCTAAACTGGATGTCAGTGAAATTGTATCCAGGGGACTGCCTTAAAAACCACGATACCATGCTGTGTATATTATGCAACCATCTTGCTGAGAAAAGACTCAGGAGGATCACTTTCTTTGCCTGAATCATTTTAATCAATAGCCTTCTGAGAAGGAAATGTCACAGTAAGATAGCAAATGACTGAGTCTTCCTAAAGGCATCAGAAATCATGTACGCGTACCAGCTACGAATTTCAAATGGCAGTTGCCAAATCACCGGCACCTGGTACGTGGCAACTGCACTTGTACAAGAGGCTGGATGCTCAGTATGGTAAAGGCTGGAAAGAAAACAGGAAACTTAACATCCCACTGGTGCAAATATGACACTGCTGATTTGGAGGACTTTGCCTTAAAAAAATTATTTGTTTATTATTTCAGCTATTTAAGGTCTAATATTGCATAATGGTATCTCAGTTTCTAAAGGAGAACAAAAATTGGGAAAAACTTGTTCCGTCTACCTATTTTTTAAGTAGTGGCACTGCACAGGCAGATGAACCGTGTAAAGCTGTTCATGTGCTTGGCTGGCTGCCTGATCACATCTGAAAATGCTGATTCCTGTAAGTGATGAACTGAAGGAGTCTGAAGGTAGCAGGTGCTGCATGAAGTAGACGGACAATCAGAGCAGGAGATCTCTGATGACTGGCAGCAGACAAAGAATTGCTCTCAGAGAAAGGGAATCCATATTCCAATTTCATTCTTTCATTTCTCTCAGAAACATTTGTTTTGAGGAAAAAATACCAAAGATCTGCCCTTTTTAATATTTCCCCCCATTTAATGCTAGTATAATCACTCAGAGAGGGTTAGATGCAATGGGAAGATGAGAGCCAGCGTGGGGGCAGAGGAGGGGTCTGGCAGTCTGTGGCTTAGGGGATGCAGTCACCCAGCAGCCTGCCCTGGAGCTGGGACTCCCTTCCCTTTCAGGGGGGGTTGCAAAAATTCTCGATTTTCATTACAAATGACTTTGCAAAATCCCTTACAAAATGGAATTACCATCCTCCGACCTGCTCTACTCGTAATCAATCCAGTTATGCAGGGATTTAGTAAAGCTTGTGAGGGGAACCTGGGACAGTCTGGCCTCTCACAGATCCATCCTGGGATCTCAGGGGACAGGGAGCCCCGTGCCATCAACCTACTGCAAAAAATATTAACAGGCTCTTTTACTTATTTTACACTTTAGTACAGAGAAGAAATAGCTCTAGGCAATGCCGAGAAACTCATAGTGAGGTAATTATATTTTTTTTTTTGCAAAATTTTCCTAAATTTGCTTTGCAATTCCTCCCTCTGCTCATTGTCTCTATTTCCTTGTTGGCACCCAGCACAGCCCCACTCATCCCCAGAAGGTCTGCGGGAGCTGTGTTGGCAGGTGGGATGCCAAGGGCTAAAGTTTCACTGCCTGTGGTCTGCAAAAGGAGAAGCTGATATGACAAAAGCAGAGCAGGGAGCAGACACATCTACTATCCCCTGTGCCAGAGGGGGAAACAGCAGCATTGCCACCTGCTCTGATGGATACTGGGTCCAAAGGAGTTTTTTTAAGTCATCGCAGAAGTCCGCAAATTGTTGAGCAACAGCAAGGAAGGCTGGCTGCAAAGTGGAGCTGGATGCACTCCTGTGAGATCACTTTCAGAGCTACCCTTATCTACTGCTTTCCACAGAGGGCAAGAGCATGGGTTTGAAGCAAGAGAGACCCAAACAGATTTTTGCTTAGCACAACAACAGAGGGAGATTTCCCACGACACAGGAGCTGAAAAACGGGAGGCTGGTCCCACAGCCTGGGAGAAGAACCTCAACGTGCCCAAGGAGGCCCAGTGCTAAAAACGACAACCAGGGTAAAGAAAAAAAAGCAACCTACGTTATGTACCACATACTCTAGGACTGATACAACAAGTCTGATCATTGCTACTACCCACCTAAACCTGCCAGTGTAAGACGCTTCCCACTAAAGGCAGACATCACATCTGTAGTGTCTCTGCATACTCCCACTATAGTCCACAGCCAGTACAGTCACTGGCCTCCAGGACATAGTTCACCTTATCCAAAAGTAAATGTCTTTAAAATATCACATTAACTGTGCTTTAAAATTGTCCATTACTCTCCATTGACTTTAAAGGGAGACAAAGGCAACCAGCTCTGACAGAGACTCCCACGCTGTAAATACTTAAAGTTAGGCAAGGTGAATCCCCCTCTGAGATACTGCAGACTTTGGTTTTATAGAAATCAACGGCTTTTCTCATCTCTGCTATCAACTTCTCAAATTCAAATTTAGCAGCATCCACGTTCCAGGCTACTCCAGACTTACTTATGGTTTCCTATAGGATATCTCTCCTTCTACCGCAGAGATTTTAGGGATAATTTTATCATGCCATAACTAGATGGCATGTGACTTTTCCAATACAGACTACTCTAATATTAAAAGGGTTTTAAACAATGAGTTTTAAAGCAGTAAAACACAGTAACTTTTAAACATAAACACAGAGAAAGATGATTAAAGAAAAAGCTTCCGTTTTGTAGTAACTGCAGAATTTTAGTGGTCCCCTGGGTTAACAAATTGTACCATATTGCCTCTGGAAAGGCTTTTCTGCTGTCCCTGCAGCTTGGCTGTAGATCTGTCACTCTGCTTTTCCTCGGAGAAGTGCAGTCTCTGCTTACTTTGCAGCTCTCTCTCTGGCTGCTCCAGCTTGCACATTACGAGTTTCCCCTCGAAGCATCGGCCATGCTTTGCTCCACGTCCCCTCTGCCCTGGGGTTTGCATGGGACACAGCACATACAGCTGGACAGGGCAGGGAGGCACAGCAGGGCACAGAGGGACCTATAGCAAATGTACCATCGGCGCCTTCTCACATACATATCTAAATATGCTCAAACACCACTCTATTTCCCTCCAAGACCTTGTCTTGCTATTTTATGTAGGGTTTTTTTTAAACTTAAAAGTCACTATTAGTCATCAAGGACTGATCCTTATCATTGCTTCAAAAGAAATCCCAAATAAACCTCATTAACCTTTCTCTTATTTCATTTTCTTAAACAGATACAAACTAGAAACCTACTGGGAACAGCCCAGAAATATGGCTTTAATGGTTACTAACAATATTAGAATATGTTAATTTAATAAAAACAGACCCTTGTCCTTCATTCATTTCTCTTCACCCCCAGAAAGAAAGCCCAGAAAGTGGCTATGTGGACTCCCTTGACATGTCATAGGCAAAGCGATGCTGACAGCATATCAAAATGGGTCTTCCCAAGCCACAGCCAAAACTCCAAAAAGCAGGAAACAGACTCCTCAGGTATCACGTCAAGTTCACGTTCACTTACCAAATTGCCTATATAAAGCATGTGGTCAAACTCCTTCGTCATCTTATAATGCTCCAAGGCCATGAAGAGCGTGTTCAGCACAATGCAGAGGGTGATGGTGAGGTCGGTAAATGGGTCCATTACCACAAACTTGACAAATTTCTTGATTAAAAGCCAAAGCGGGCAGCAATCCCAAATGAGAAATTTAACAGCAAAGTGGTTCCAGCAGGGAGGACATTTCTGGTGTGATTCCTCAAGCTCTAAGTCACAAGCAGTAAAGTAACGGTCAATTCACACTGAGTTATATGACAAGGGAACACTTAAAATGACTCATAACATAGAGGAAGGCCCCTGAATTACCCCAAACTTTTTTTTGGGATGAAAATATTTCTGTCCTAACAGGCTGGCAAATTACGCACTTTGGGTTTTTTGCCAGTCGACCTGCACTTAAAAGACAGTGACCTATTCTGAAAGTAATAACCTTTTAGAAGTGTCACAAGCAAAAATGGAGAATCACACTAAATATGTAAAGTCTAGTATTATATATAGGCTCAGTTTTTCACTCTGTTTTCCATTTTGGCAAGTCCAAATGGATAAGAATACACTACCTTCATTTAACTTAGATTGGAATATATTTTTTTCATTCCCAGGTTGCATTTTAGAAGTATCTTAAATCAGTTAAGAGATGAAAGACATTAAATCCAATATTTAGAGCTGATTTAAGTGCTTGAGAGCCAAGGTATCACTGGTTATCAATAGGGTTTCTGTTCTTGATGTATAGTGCAAAACGACATTAAGCATCTGTTTGCTTCTGAAAGGGGAGTGCGTAAGTCCGTTTGAAAATGCTGCTAGAGCTCCGGCGTTCTTTTGAAAGGTGTTTTTAAAATATTACCTTAAATACAACTTTTATATGTTCATTTCATTTGAGAACCAAAGAAGTGAAATAGCTTCATAAGTATAATTTGTGCTAAACAGTGAAAAAGAAACGCCAAAAAAGACAGTTAATGGCTGGATGATAATGATTAGAGGAATTGCTTAATGCTTTCCTTTTCCGATTCCTTTATGGGCATGGAATGCTGCATAACGGTTTTAGTCTATATAATTAGAACCTGTACTGATAACAGGAAAACTTCAGCCATGGCTGTTATTTCAATCAGTTTATAAACAGCCTCCTCTCTCAAGCCAGGATGCATTCTCTGTGCATTTTCCTTTATTGGACAACAGAACTGTGGTATTAGGTGTCTTCTAGTGAGCTTTCAAAATATCGGATGATCTCCTCCATGCACAGGTTTTGCAGGAATATCTACACTGCTCTGAGATCTCTGCGAAACTAAATTACTCCCAAGAAGCAACTACATCTTTCCAGCCTCCAAACAGAGCATTTACAGGTGATTAAATGATGTGAGAACAATCTGTACCCCAATTTCAATGCAAAATCCTAATTTTGCATTTTTTTGGAAACCCACCTTAAAGGAATAAAGACTTTGGGGAAGTCACTTCCTAAAGGAAGTAATTTTCCAGGCAAATCCAGAACACATCTGTCTATATCCATACTCCTCATAATCACTTCTAACTGCTTATACCACAGTTATTAATTCTGGGACCTTCATGGTGGATGCACATCAGATGTGTGACTCTTTCTCTGAGGCTCCACACTCGACACAAGCCTTTTTATGTCCAGGTTGCTGCTGAAAGGGGTAGTTTCATCCCACTCAGCCACAGTGCAAGGTCCTGCACTTGGGCCAGGGCAACCCCCAATATCACTACAGGCTGGGGGATGGAGGGATTGAGAGCAGCCCTGCCGAGAAGGACTTGGGGGTACTGGTGGGCAAAAATCTGGACATGAGCCAACAATGTGCTCTTGCAGCCCAGAAGGCCAACCATCCCCTGGGCTGCATCCCCAGCAGGGTGGGCAGCAGGGCGAGAGGGGAATTCTGCCCCTCTGCTCTGCTCTGGTGAGACCCCCTGCAGTGCTGCCTCCAGCTCTGCAGCCCCCAGCACGGGAAGGACATGGAGCTGTTGGAGCGGGTCCAGAGGAGGCCACAAAAATGCTCCAAGGGCTGGAGCACCTCTGCTGTGAGGCCAGGCTGGGAGAGCTGGGGTTGTTCAGCCTGGAGAGGACAAGGCTCTGGGGAGACCTTATTGCGGCCTCCCAGTGCTTAAAGTGGGACTATAGGAAGGACAGGGTGACCTCTTTAGCAAGGCCTGTTGTGACAGGACAAGGGGAATGGCTTTAAACTAAAGGAGGGTAGATTTAAATTAGATATAAGGAAGAATTTTTTTACTGTGAGGGTGGTGAAACCCTGGCCCAGGCTGCCCAGAGAGGTGGTCGATGCCCCATCCCTGGAAACATTCAAGGTCAGGCTGGACAGGGCTCTGAGCAACCTGATCTAGTTGGGGATGTCCCTGCTCAATGCAGGGGGGTTGGCCTAGGTGGCCTCTAAAGGTCCCTTCCAACCTAAACCGTTCAATGATTCTACATTACTTCTCTGTCCTTTTGCTAGCTTTTTTTGCTCCTGGACCTTCTGCGTGAGCTGGTTCTGCTCACTGATCCAGGTGAAAACCAATTGCATGTACAGTCAAATCAAACTGCAGGAACACAGCAAGGGGAGGAGAAAGGTATGACTGTCCTCTTTTGGCAGTGATGTGGCATTAAAATGTTTTAAAACAATTAAGAGCCCACATCGTTTTCCCAAAACAGGTGCTCACAATGGGTGACCTTTAGAAATCACAACAGATTTAATAGTTTTGGAAAGACATCTGCAAAAAGAAAAGTAAAATTAGACTGAACTGCTTTTAATCTGCTACTTTATATTGTTTAAAAAAATCGGTCAGAAAAACACAAAGTATGTGTTGGAGGGAATTTTCCTCTTATGTTTAAAAGAAATAAACCCTAGGTTCTTCCTTGTCTGCAAGGCTTTGCAATATCTGGGTAAAAAATCGGCAGATGAAGACTACCCAATTGCCAGGAGCAGAAATCAGGTAACTGAATGGGAAGGGATTTCTGGTCTGTCTGTTTCACACAGTTTGGCACAAATCATACAGCTATTATTACAGTTAAAGCCTGTGACACATTTTATTCTGATTTGATATTCCTCTTTTTGTTAACAAGTATTCAATTTCAATGACTAATCAAAGTCTGGGAGTTAGAAAACCTTTGATAAGGATTGAAACATCTTTCTTCTGTATGAGGCTAAAGATGTACATCCTCTGAGTTACCCTAGACTTGATGGTCTTTATTTTTGTGGTAAAAAGAAGTAATAGGAAGTACAATTAAATAAATAGGCAGAAATTCAGCTCAGGCCTTTTAAGCATTCTTAACACATTACAAAGAAGCAAATCCATCACAAAGCTAATTGCTAAAAACCCCACAGAAAACAAATAAAACTTTTCCAGACTACACCAAACACTGGAATATACTGAACTGATTATTTACCTATTAAGAATACAACTCTTTATTTATTTAAACATATATATATATCTGTTCTGGCCACAATACTGCTGAATATAACGACAGAGGATGGTAAAATGCTGAGGACGCAGAAGGGCTTTGTGGTTTCACGCTGGGCTTTCTCCAAAGTGCTATGCCCAGTCCCTTTCTGGAAGGCATCTCCCAGACAAGCCCCTCTGTCTTGCTTTGCCTTCCTATTCATCAGTAACACAGAGAATAAGGCTGCAGGAGAATCCAAAATTTCCCTTGCTCCACACTGCGTTCCTGAAAGACATTTTTCTATACTCTTAGTTGCTACTTCCTATCTCATCTCATTTTACATGTAGGAGACACGAGGAACTCTAAGAAGCCCTTTCATGCTGCATGTAAAGAACCTAGAAACGTCATGTCTTGCTATGAGTTGTCTCGCTATCAATAGATTTGTAAAATGGAAATGCAAAGTTCCTGTGTATGGAAAGACAGAGAAGGGAAATTATGGAAAGACAGAGAAGGGAAAGCCTCCTGCACCTAGTGAGAAGCCTAATGAGCAATGGAAAAATTTGCTGAGAAATATATGAACGGACAAATGGGTCCTTTAAGCATCCTTAAATTTCATGGTGGGATTTAAACACCCCCTAAACTGTTGTGTTCCACTAGCTGCTCTGCAAGGAGAGACTTTCCTCCTTCACTGCTTGGAAGTTCTGCATGTAGCTGGTGACTGTACGTGCCAGGCTTCCCATCAGCTCCAGAGAGATGAGATATAAATGTATGTACAGTCACCCAAACAGTCTGGTGCCCCACTACCCTGCATCTTGGTTAGCCATGTGTAATTCAAATGCCATGGGGGCACAAAACATTACCAGATCTGACGCTGACGGCCAGGATTTTGTCAGGATTTTTACAAGTCCGTGGGTAAGATAGTGGTTATATTGCCTTCTGTTACAGCTTCACCTATGTTTTAGGGGTTGCAATAGCTACCTATAATGCCTTCTTGCAAAACAATAAGAGTTTAATATCAGGGTCATTTATGTCACTTTGTTCCTGCCAGTCAACATGCATATGGTTTTGAGTCAGGGAACTACAGATGTGTCTTACCTTCCAGGGCACTGGTGATGATGCTGACAGCACTTACTGCCCTCTGCCTCTGAAAGGGTTCGTCCGAGTGGTCCACCGACGGGCGGTGGGGCATTAAAAGCTGCTTCTTGCTTGCCTCGTCCGAGGGAGAGGTCTGCTTAAACGAATGCATTGGATCAGCAGAACAAAACCAAGGCCGATATGAGGTAGTGTTTTCAAAATTGCCTAAGCGCTGGTTTTCCCATCTGAGAAGTCCAAAGCTCACTGATTTCCCAATTAGACACAGGCTGATGGGGTACTGTTTTTGAAAATGGTACTTTGAGCAATTTTGGAAACTTTGCCCTGCCCTTTACTTTCATGTAAATAGGAGAAAGATGCAGGTGAAAATAAAAGGACACTTCTGATGCCAGAGAAACAGCTGTGCTGCTTTACCTTGCTCTTTGCTTGTGAAAGAAGCCCTGCTTAATTACATTAATTATTCCATTATTTCTGAAATGTGTTCACTGTTTAATTATACTGCTAGAAGAGGAAAAGGGGTGTGGGTAACAGCTCCATTACAGGCCTCCGATATCATAGCAAGCAAACTGACTCTTCAACGCATGTTTTTTCTTATTCTGAAACACTGCCAAATCTCAGGAACATATTGTCATCCTGGTGATCTTTGGTATCATGGATTCTGAAGCTCCATAATTAGCAGAGAATCTCAGCTTCTTTTTTCCTCAGGAAAAATAAAAAATAACCCAAACGATCTAGTTCTCATCTTTCTCAAGTAGAAGCTCATAAAAAACCCCAAAGAAATAAAATACCAGGAAAACAGAACTCCTGAACTGCCTTTATCTAATGTTTAATTTCAAATTAAATTTTTGCTTTTGGAAGGCTTGGGTTTCTGAAGTCAGCCAGAAACACAGTATAGCTGCAGACACATAAAGTATTAACTACTTTATATTGTCACCTCAGAGGAGCAAGATGTTACAACTTTTATTATTACAAGCTCCCACTTCACACAGAGACAAATCCTGCTTGCTTTACTCCTCCTGCTCTCCCACAGGTAGGAGGAAACATGGTGGTTAAGGTGTAAGGATCTGGGAAAGCCAAGTTCAATGCCATGCTCTGTCTCAGACCTCCTGGTTGAGACACTCAGTCTCCCAAAACGAATGTTTTAACAGCCCCCATCCTGCTCCTCCAAGCATACAGACTGAGCTCCGAGACACTACGTAAGGAGAAGAGATGCGCTGTAGATAGGTTGGTCCTGATGGCTTTTGCTATATAGCTCCAGGAAGTGTGAAAGGAGAAGAGATTCCGATCAAGATGGAAACCTCTGGTTTATACAAATGTAAGAGTAGCTGCTTTTGCTTCTCCGTAGTGAAATGAGCTACAGGAATTGGATTCAGTCTTCTGGATCTTCTCTCATTACTTGGGTCTGAAATGGCCCTAACCACCCTGAGCAGCAGCCAGGATGCAAACCAAGACTTGCCACGGGCAGCAACTCCACAGCTCTGCTGTGTGTGCCTGGGACATGCACCCAGAGGGACTCAGGATCCCTTCTCTCGACCATTTCTCTGTCAAAAATGCTCTTCAAGAAAGGCAATTCCATGAGAATGGCAGGAGAAAAGCACTGAAGCTCTATGATCTGTCTTTCTGGAGTGTGACCTCTTCAGGACAGGGGACATCCCCTTGTCAGGTGGTTGCAAAGGACAAAGCCACTTGGCCACCAGTTGACACTGCAAATAGCCAGGATACTGGTCTCAGGTCACTTTGATATTGCAGTTAAAAATACCAATCACTGCAAGATGAGAGAAGAGTATGGACTTTTAAAGCAAGCACTTCAAACTTTAGCTAATCCAGAAAAGCAGGAAAGCATTAATGCTTCAAAACCGCTTCATTTTTTTTTTTATATAAAATGTTCTTTATTGTTAAAACAATTGTCTCATTGTCCATTGAGTTACTGACGCAATCATCTCAAAAGGAGTGGTGTAATCAGAACCTATTCAAAGAGACTCCTGCTTCTGCATAACATAACAAGAAAACACTATCCTTGGCATAGGAGCTGGGGAAACCAGGAACGGTATTTCAGATACATTAGTTCACTTGATTCCCTTCACCTCAAAAACTTCCAATAAAAGACAAAGAAACAACAAATGTTTTATTAATGAAGAAAGCATCTACAAAATTTCATAATAATTCGTAGCAGTTTGGAGTACATAACAAATACACGGGACTGAAAAGAAATAACTAAACAAGGAGATAAAAAACATGACGGGGATAAATTTCTAGGTAGAATAAACGAAAAAAGTAAAATCAAAGAAAAAGGAAAAAAGCCAAATAAAAACCCAACTCTGGCAGTTCCCTTTGTCTGTAGAATGAACCATATGAAATACCTCACGTTCCAAATTCCTCTGGATCATCTAACTCTTTTTAAACTGTTTTTAAACCTTCCCATCCCGTCTGACCCAAAGCTTAGGACATACCAGTAACCTGTGTTTAGACAACCTCAACCCCAGAAGTACTCATCTTCTGACTGTCAGGAAAGATCCTATAATTCCTACTCATGCATGCAGAAGTGCTTGCAGAAGTTATGGGCTGGTGGGCTTTGTCTGAAAGCCACCTTTTATTCACAGGTGCAAAGAGAATTCACTGCAGAGGTAAAAAGTCAAAGGAAAAACATTCAGAGATTCATTCTTCCTATTTTTTGATTCAGTTAAACCAGGGTAAATGAAAAGCCCAAGTTAAACAGGTTTGGCATAATCTTCATAAAGAAAATGACAGGGCACTGACTTTTTCCCCAGGTTTCATGTGATATTCCCAATCCGACAAGTTTGTAAAGTCATTTTAATTTTCTTTCCAGCCCAGAATCCTCAATTCTGCCACCTGTGTCATGAGAAGCAGTCCCCAAGACTTCAGGAATCCTGCTGGAGTCAAGGGCACCGTTTGCAGTGTGGCATCCTCCGTGTGCAAAGGGGTATTTCTGAAGAAGACATGCACGGCTCCTGCTTTCCTTCACCTCTACAGGGACGAGGCGGTGCAATTTGCTGCTGGTCTGCATTTGAACTAATGCTGCCACACGTGACAGCCACCCAGCTGCATGTGCCCCCGCCGGAGGGCAGAGCCGAAGCCTGGGCTCCCTGCCAGCGGCTCAGCAGCGGGCACATGGTGGACATTCATCCCCAGAGCCGGGACGCGGTGCCCGGCAGGCAATGCCCGGGTGTAAGGAACACTCCTGTGCTCTTGCAGGTGGATGTGGTCTCTTTACCAACAGGGCAGTAACTCTACCACACAGCAGCTTGCAATTTACTATAGAGTATTTTTCCAGGAAAGAAAGTTTCCATCCAGGTGAATTGCTTAAAATTACTGAAGTTATTTAGTGAAGTTTATGAGCTTTTGTTCTTTGTAAAGAAAAGAGATGTGAGGGTGTTTTTAAATTTACTTTAGAACAGTTAGTTAATAGTCACCCAAGGAACTGGAAGGTTTTGCGCTCTGAGATAGAGCAGTTCCAGGAACTGGACAAACAAGGCAGCATAAAGGCTATTATCATTAGAGAGAGAATACACACAGCCACAGTTGTTCTTCGTACTCATATTTCTACAGAAATTAAGCAAAAATAACAACAGTCCCTACAGTTATGCAAGGAGTCTCCTTAGGATCCAGGTGGGAAATCACAATGGCGTTAAACACAGGCACCTCCAACAGGACAAGATTATTTGTGTTGCTCCCTGATTGACTGGAAATGCTTCTCCTTTGGATTAGCTAAATTCTATAGGGACAAACATACTATGCAGTAATTTACATGTAAATGAGGGTGCATAACATTGAAGAATTATTTTCTTCTGAGTGCCTACAGTTCTGAGTTCTGTCAAAACTGTTATGTAAAGATAGGCTTATTCATGGCAGCATTTTAAAGACCACATTGGGGAACTGGGACAGGTTTAATTTTCCTTGTACAGTAAAAATCTTTTCAAGCATAAAAAGAGGTGGAAAGGCCACACCATGAACAATGGACCCAGTAAGGTACTAATACAAATATTTAATGAGATTGAAGATGACCGTAATAGCTCACAGCATTAAAAAGAAGACATTTAATTTTGTGGATACTTGATTTTTTAAAGAGAGGCAATGTAAACTGAAACCACTTGCAATATTTGTGTCAAATATGAATGATTTATGCTTAGGATGTGCTAAAGCAAAGTCTGAAATGAGCAGAAACTAGTGCCATGGTGACAACTCTCTGTGTGACAGTGGCAGAGGGCTAGCCAGCTTTCATCCCAATGACTTGTTGGCAGTCAGTTTTTGATGACTTATTTTGTTGACATTTTTCTGAACATGGAAAAACTGCTAACACTTTGCCTTTTCACCAGTCCCATGGCAAAGCAAGAAAAGGAAAAAAGAAATTTTACCTCGAGGTGGTTTTAGGGTGAACAAGAAATCCTCAAACCATTGTGGTCAGCAAAACAGTTTTATGCTTTGCGAGAATGAAAGCCAAAGTCTCTTTTTTTTTTTTTTTGGTATAAAAAACCAAAGAAGTTTATTTAACGATAAGCTTCTAAATCATTAGTTCAGCACCTCGATAAGCACCCTGGCCTTTCTTAAGGGCTCGTTCCTGAGTCATTTTCACTCCTGTCAAACTAGCAATACTTGGCATTTCTAGTTTTCTAAAAGAAAAAAGTATGTGCAACCAAAAGGAAATTCAGGAAGGATTGTATGTGCAAGAGGAAGACCCCAAGTGTCTCCAAACTCCACCTTGCTGCTCTTCCCAAAGCCATGCCGTGGGTAGCCCTGCTTGCTGCTGGGCTGATGGGAAGCTCTGGTAAGTGAGAGAAAATAAAGCAATGGAGACCACCAGCTAACAGCCAGCTGCCCACTTGCAGACAAACACCTCCTCAGTCCTACGTCCATTTCTCTGCCACTTCTAATCCCCAAAATAATTGGAATTTCAGGCTAAACCAAGAAACCCCTGTGATAACCCTCCAGAGTTACAGATAGGGCTCCAGTTGGATTTAGGAGGCAGGAGGGGATGCTGCCTTGTGTATTGTTTAACCCTAAAGAAACTCTTGAAATTCACAGGCAGCATCTTACTCATCCTCATCAGCCCGCATGGATAAATTGAGCTCCAGATAACAGCTCATTAACTTAATCCAATTCTGTTCAAACAGATCAATACCTTGTTGAAGGGAGATGTTATTCTAATCTCTTAGTTATCTAAGAAACACCAAGACACAACCGAGTAATACCTGGCTACAAATAAATACTACAAGAATGAGTAGAAACTTTAGTTTGTAGTGTGCCCTGAAGTTACTCACATGATGTATAGACTTTCCCTAAAAGAGGCAAAAGGCCAAATTCCCAGCCCAGCAATCAGCACGAAAACTTATCATTTTTCAAACTCCTCAGCCTCAGGACAAGCCCCAGAAACTTAGGACTTAAAGCATAGTGACCAGGTCCTGCCTGTGTCTTATTTACACTGGGGTAAGTTTGATGAAATTGGCAGGTGCACCACTTGAAGAAAGCTGGTAGGAGAGCAGGACCAGTCCTGATACAGTCCTCTGCAGGATACAGCAGAGATTTCCAGGGGAGTGACTAGGACTTACCATGAGTTTCTTGGGACAAGCTCCCTGCACCCCTCAGACTTGAATACCTGTTGCTCTTCATGTCCAGGCAGACTTCCTGGCCCAGAGCCACCTTTCTGGAGGGTGTTTGCAGACCATACTTTCATATTGCACTACTTTGCTCTTCATACGACCACCGGGGGCTTCCTAGCTTGAACACTGCCATGTAACCCTCTGTGCTGCCAAGGGCAGCTCCCCAGCAATGCTGCCACCACTCCCTGTGGCTCCTCTTATGTGACACGGGATCATCAACAGGTGTAGCAAAAAGTGCAGAGAAATGTAGGATTCCTGCAGAAGAGAGGATGTCCCTCCTCTTGCTCAGGCTGTGCACTGAAGCCCCTGGTGTCTGCATGGACAGATGCCATTCTGCATGGACCATGCCATCCATGGCCAGCAAACCTGCTGAGCAGTCAGACTACCCCAGCTGACAAGACTGATGGGCCTAAACACCATCCATTGAGATTATTTGAAATCTCTCCTGTTTCACTAGCTGAATATAGGGATTAGGGGGAGGGAATGGAAAGTGGAAGCACACTTGGTTTCTCACAGCAGCACACCCACAACTGCAGCCAGGCCCATATGAAGAGTATTTGGAACTGGCTTCTTTAGCTTACGTGCTCTTCTTCAGCCAAGTGTCAGGAGTCGACTCTTCTGAGTCACTAGCCTAAGCAGTGGGATAATCTGCAGCAGCCACCTCTCTCATGGGAAAGGGAACAAGCAGCATGGATACCTTCATGTCAGCTCAGCTGCCACCTGCAGCCATTCCCATGGGCGAACAGCCCTCGGCTGGGACAGGGGTTAGCAGTTGCAGTGACACAAAGGCATGAAAGCTGTTCACCGTGGTCCCAGGTACTTTGCCTGGGGTAAAATCTTCAGGCTGAATGTTGCTAAAACTGGTCAGGCTAAAATTCTCAAAAGTGGCTAGTGACTTTTTGTACTTTCCCTGACAAACCTTAGGAAGGCCCAGTTTGAAATCATCTGCTGAAACTATGGTCTGCTTAAGTGCTGCAGGTTGGAAACTCAAAACCAGATCTTGTTTGATGTTTACTCTGTACTTTAAATCAGAAAGTCTTTTCCAAGTTTTCCCTAAATAAGAATTCAGCAGTCTCCCCCCTTCAGCAATCAGACAGGTCTGTATTTTGCTCATCTGATACTGCTGAGTATCACAGAGGGACCTAAACAAATGCATCTTCAGAACCTAATGCTGTAAAACATGTTTTGTCAACTCCATCACCTCAGATGTTTCATTTACATCAGTGAAGCCACACTTACACCTCAGGAAGCTGCAAGTCAGGGCTTAATGCATATTTCAGTGATGCTTTTTCATGGACTGGTCCTTCATTTCTTGTCCAGGGAAGATAAACAGACAGCACTAGTGGGTCCTTTTTCACCATAGGCTTACGCTTGTACAAAATAAATAACAACAGCAGGGTCAGCGGGGTTAATGAAGTAACTTCAGCTTCACCCTGCGACATCGCTCTTTTGCCTCCCCGAACATATAAATACACTATAAAAAGAAGCCAGAGCTGCTAACAAAGAGCAGACTCAACTTCAAACTTTAACAGGAAAAAGGTGAAAATAGTCAAACACAGAGCCCAGAAGCATGTTGATTTACCTCCGAGCACGCTGAGGTGTTGGATTTGCTATTCCTGTTTGCCTGCACTCCACAGCTGAGGCTGCACGTTTGTGCCCAGCGCTTATAGTTCCTGTAGTGAATACATCTGTACAGCAATGGGCTTCTTGCCAATTAGCTTTTAACTCCAGCTCACATTTTCTGGATGGATTAGATACCAAACCTGTTTTGCAGAAGACATCCTTCACACTGCATCCCTGGATGAGCGTCTGTTACTATACTGCCCGGGTGTTATTTCCTAGATGACCAGGGAGGTGCCAAGAGAGCTCACCCACCCAGGCCATTTAATTTTCAACATCCATTTTTTTAAAAGGCGGGAAGCTGGCAAATGAAAAGAAATGCCAGCAGAGCTCAAAGCCTCCCTGTCACCTCAGGGCCCAATCCTGTAAAATACCAATATTGCCTGTGAAAGATTGAGTGCTCTCATGCTTTGTTAATCTTTTTTTTTGACAGCTGGGAGAGCCTCAGCAGCCTGCAGAGCTGCTTTCCTTTCAGAGAAAGGGGGATATCCACTGCTCATCTGCTGAAGCCTTTCTACTTTGGTTCAGATTATTTTTAAACAGATGCACAAACTCTTTCTTCCACAGTTCCTTTCATGCACAGATTTTTTTGCACCAAGCTAAGTCCAGTAAAACTCCACTATCTACAAACAGTGTTTCTGTTGCTCAGCTGTCTAGAGACTGCTCTCAGGCCTGGTCTTCCTTGTCTGCAGGGAGCAAAAATGAGAGTATCAAAGTCCCAAATGAACGAAGGTGTGAAAATCTGAAAAAGCAGCAACAGCCTCAAAACTGTCAACAAAACAGATAATTCTTACACCACCCAGCTTCCCACGCACAGTATGGCCCCTCCTCTCAGGTACAGTGTGAGAGTCTATTTGCAGGACTACAGGGAATGCCTGGGTAGGCGAGGAAAAAAAATCAATCCAAGGCTTGAAAGGGAAGAAGCTGCCTGGTTCAGGAGAAAAAAAAACAAACCCTACTTCTCAATTTACTGATAACTTGACACAACGGCTGGGATCCATCTCACTCGCCTTCCTCTTCAGGAAGTACCTTGCCTAATACATGTTAGAATCACATTTGCTTATTTCCCCACCAATGTAACCCATTTTTGGCACCTTGTTACTCCGAGTGGGTTTCATCTCACCTGACTTACAACACGTGCAATACAGAGTTATTCACCTTGGGCTCCCCTTGTAGTTAAAGTGAACAGAAAGGGACACTTTTAAGGGAAGAGATTATTCTGATCCATTTTAGATCTCTAAGATGAAATAAATCCTGCCCACACTGACCGTAGTGACTAGACCTCCATTGCTTTAAAGACTGTTGAGACTAATGAGCTCCAATGTAGATTATCTACATTAAAAGAGATAAATTGCCACCATATCAAACTGGCAACCTGTCAAAATTGTCCTGCCTGTGTAGAAGCTATTTCCAAAACACCATCTCATGGTTTTCCAAGTGAATTCATGCTTGGGTCCTAATGGTATCAGTCTTAGTAGCTTCATTTACAACCTTATTAAATATTTTGCAGCAGTGGTGCCTTGCGGTAGAAATCCTGGCAATCTGCAAAAGGCTTGAATTCTGTTGATCTTCTGCTCAATTTCATGGGTGTTATTTGAACTGGATGATAAATCTTTCTGGGAACTACCTTTGGACTGTAAGAACAGCCCTCCACAAGTAGCTATATGGAAGACCAGAGGTTAGATGCAAACAGATAGCAGCCAGTGGGAGAAAACGCAGTCTCAAGATCGTAAGACTACACCGACTCATTTTAGAAACATCATTTTCTAGCCACCGGACAATGTCAGATATTCAAATGTCAAAAGAAACCAACTTTAAAAGTGTCCCTACAAGAAAAAAAAATTCATACGAAACCCAAGATGTAGTTATTTGTCTCCAGCCAGCTCTGAAGAGTAAGTCTCACCAGAAGTCATGAACCTCTCTTACGCAGCACTAGACACAGGCTGCTGTGGGAGTTAGCCCATTGTATTCCCACCCTGCCTCGGATGCTGGGTCTGGGTTTCTCACTGCAGACTTCATATCATGTAAATCAGTTACAGCAAACTCCAACAACATTTAGAAGGAAACAAGAGCGTGAATCACATACAAAAGTTATAAAGTACTCACCAGGTCGCCTGTCCCAGGTTTTTCCATAATAACTGGGGGGAGCAGTAACCCTGCAGGAGAAGTAGGGTCTGGGTTGAGTGCCCCGGTGCCTCCTCCTATCAGGGAAACCACACCATTGCAATCCACTGAGCTGTTCCTTTTGCCCGTCTGGGTGTAGTTGGGAGTAGTAGGGTGAGAACTATGGCTCACTTGACTTTGCACGCTCAGACGCCTCCCAGATCTTGGAATTAAGAGAGAGCCCCGGCGGCTTTCATTTTCCCCAGCAGTGCTGATCTCATCATCGGCAAAATCTGTTTCGGAGCCAGTGTCTCTGCCACGGAGTTGGAAACTGAATATGCTTCCGTGGCTGGTTCTGCGCTTCACCAAGTTTGCACTGGGACCATAACTAATGCCAAGGAGAGTCTGGAAACCCCCAGAAAGGAAAAATGGGAAAGAGAAACAACATTTTGCAACATGTTTTCAGGAGCGAGGAAGGTCTGGGGAGAGCGGTAATTTCCATTTTAAATCAAGTGCTTCAGAGAAAGACTTAATTACACGTATTCAACCTTCTCAAAGTTAAGAGGTTGAATAGTCATTCCTAGCCATTAGGTATTTGTCTAATACTTGACAGCTAAAGATGTACTGAAATAGGAAGGGTCAAGGTGGCATTCGCCTCGTAGCATGATACTTCCTTCGCTTCTACTCCCCCCGTCTGATAAGTGCCAAAGGACCTGGGAAGGCAGCACAAGGAGTGGAAGACAGGAGCAGGGGAAGGGATCCAGCTCCAATTTATCGCATTATCACACATCTTCATAACAGCTAGGGAAGGAACGTTGCAGTGGGAGAAGAAGAGATAAAGAAATAGGGCAGGAAATGAACTGCAGGGAAAATGAGAAGAGGGAAGAAGAAGAAGAAGCAGAATACGACGGAAGAAGGTGATAAAGGAAAAAACAGAAAACAAGAGCAAGAAGAGGGATATGGTTTATTGGTCTGTCGAATGATTATCCCAACACACGTGGCTGCTTTAAGAGGTAGGTAACCTCAACACACAGCAATCTCCCTCACACTCAAATTATCATCTTTGATGATCCACTCTGATGTCAGCTAGTGAGAGTGTAACCCTGACAGAGCATCAGCAAGATGTATCCAAGCACTAAACACACCTAAACCCTGGCAGGGTAAAAAGAATGTTCAGAAAATGCAAGTCTACCCCCTTCCCTCCTATCTGAAGAGGAATTTATTGGAATAAGAGCATTTAGGCAGAACATGCTTTTCATTTTATGGCCTGTACAGAATTTTCAGCTTCTTCAGAACTTTCTCATAAGCCAAGTATATATGAAGAGAGGTCAGATATCCACAGCATCCACAAACCAGACAAACCAAATGAAGCCTGACTTCATGTCGCACTGTAGCTCACACCACTGAGTGACATAATGATGCTATTTTGTGACACTGGTACAAGGAAGAGTACAAAAACCAGGCCCCTTCTGACTAAAAACAACCCTTTTGCACTGCTACCAAATTTTAACGGGTCAAAAATCCATGCCTGGGTTTCCATGGCACTGTCATTGACACTGATTTCTGATGGCAACACACTTTCAGCTGCTCAGATTGCATCTGAATGATGACTCAGCCTTACTCCCTCCAACCATGCCAGATGTGCCTTGCAGAGAAGATTTACTATAAGCTTTGAAATGTGTCTCCCATGTTTCTCATGCATATGACATCCAGGGGCGAAAAGTGAAAACAAGAAATATTAATCTAAGAAACTGGCAATGCACAGCTCCAATTCACGGTCATTCTGGTACATGGTGTCTTGAAACCCACCCAGAATAAAGCTAAAGAGCAATTCTAGCTTTAACAAAGGTGTTATTTGTAACGCGAGCCACTCAACCAATGAGACAACAACAAGAATATATTATATTTAAAAATGCATGTCATTTACAGAAATCCAGCTCTGTGTGGATCTTGTGAGCTGGGGAGTCATTAATTGGTCACATTTACTTACATCACTTACATGTTTTCTATGAGCATTTTATGGCTGCCAAATATCCCTAAATTCACTGGCAACAAAATATAAAAAGACTTAGCCCATTACATGGCTCTTCAAAACCAAAATAAACTGATTTAAACTTTGCCCTCAGTTAAGCAAAGACAAATTATCTGAAGCTTTTTACGATCACTTGATACAAGCAGCATGTGCCAATTCATATTCATGCATGTCAGTAACATTTATATAAAACCCTATTTAACAACAGTCTCACTCTATTTTTCCCCTGCAATGGAAAGTAGAAACAAGTGCCACGAAGTTTTGACTTGAAGGCAGCTAGCAAAGGAGTATAAAAATGTTAATAATGTCTTTGTATAGCATTCAAAAAGCCCTCAGAGACAAGTTTCCTCCTTTTCTCCTCCTCTCTTTTCTTTTTGAGCTTTGGAGGTTTTTTCTAAGAATTATTTTTCCTCTGGTAGGGATAGGATAGATATAATCAGATGAATGAAATTAAAGTAAGAAAATAAACCAGACTGTGGGTAATCTTGAAGAAAAAAAAAGTTTAAAAAATTGAAACAAAATAGATTTTAAAGAATGTTTAATGGGTATTTTAAATTCATTTTGAAAATAAAGTGGTAATAGGTTTCCTTCCACTGTTCTAACACAGACTCTGCACATCAGTTATGCTATTAAATATCTGATTCTTCTTTACAGCTGAAAGTTTCGGCTTTAATTGCCTATTCAGAGCCTGGCCTATCCAGCAAAGTGCAATGTGAAATAAGTGACATGTCAGACCATAGCTTACCATTCTCCTCTGACCATCGTCATAGTCACACCTGGGATTCCTTTGGTCTTCCCCATACTCCTCTGTCCCCAAAGATTTCTTTTTCTTTCGCCTATTTCTTCTTTCCTTGGCATTTTTGGATGCTAAAGGTGACATTTCCAATGAACTAAGTGACATTGAATCAATTCCTTTAGCAGCTAGTGCCTAAAACAGATGATGGTAGAAGGTGTAAAATTTATTAGAGTTAAGGATCTTGGTGAAAACTAATAATTACGCTGCTCAGCAATTGTTCATTTTAAGGTTGTGTAGGAGGTAAATTAAAAATTTCAGGTGGTCATTAATCATAAAACTATATTTCACATGGCTGGAACTGGTCTTAACCTGTTTCTAATATCTACATTATCCATAGGAAAATACACAACAAGCAAGACAGGTTCCTGGTACAAATGCACACATGCAGATCTGCCAACCAGATCCTATGAGGGAGCACTGGGAATGGCTGCATAAACCAATGTGATTTATGTAGAGCTCTCACACAGGATCCTTCGACAACTCGTGAGAGGAGCGGCTTGTGTGCACACACCTGCAGGTGTACGCTCCGCACACATCTCTGGAGTAACACTTCTGGTGCCAGTCAAAAAAGATCTCAAGCTGGGGAAACTCAGATTAAGCCCTGCCCTCGACTGCAGCCCCTTGAACTGGGAGGGCTGGACAGGACGGCAGCCAAGCCGGCTGCCAGGATTTTTCCTGCCCTGTCACAGAGGGATGCTGGGAACAGCGGGCAATTCAGCCGGAACGTTTTTGTAAACACTTATCCCAAGCAGCAGCGCAGGCAGCTACGATGAGAGATGCAAAGAGAAAACTGTGGGCTTAACTGGAGATAAGGTGGACTTTGCTTCGCCGTGTGCTTCAGTGCTGTGCCGGCCATCTGGTGGGATCGCTGCGGGAGCTGACTGATAACAGACCGACTGCTAGAAACCCAGCAGAAGCCGAATGCAAAAGCCTGAGCATGCAAAGCCACAGCCTTGGAAGCAAACGAGCAGCCAAGAGGAAGAATCGAGAGGCGCAGGGAGGAAGCTGCAGCCCACACCAGTGCACTGGGTCCCCATCCCTGGTGCGGGAAGGAGGAGCGAGGGGGCACAAAGCACAGGGTCAGGCTGGGAGGTGCCGGTGTCTCAGCGGTAGCCACATCAGTGTCCTGGAGACAAGCCCATTTGCAGAGCTCCCAGCCGAAATACATAAAGTGAATAAATTACAGTAATAATAATAATAAAAAAAGCCTCTCCAGGTTCCAAAGAACAGGAGAAACGGATGAATCCTCAGTGCTATTGTCTGTTAGCCACTAGAATCAAACAGGCAATCAGCCCTCCGCAGCAAAATACTCCCTTCCTCCCACAGGCATCAGGCCAAGGAAAGTGAAGGCACTTAACAGTTGTGTAAAGAATCAATCATGTATTTCAAGGAGCAGCGGTAGCTCTATCAAGCTGAGAGCACAACAAAACTTAATTCCTGTGGGAAATATATTTCATGAGCAAGCTGCTTAGATCAGAGAGGAGGAGGGCTCAGACACTGGTCTAGGCTGTTCTTTTTCTTTTTTTTTTTTTCCAAGTCAATTGATTTAATCGCTATGCTGAAGTGCTTTCTCTTCATAAAGATTCAGCAAGTCTTTTGGTGTTAAGTTCAGGTTTAGGAATGTGTTAGACCAATTGTGTAAATTGACTGATAGTCCCCAAGCAGGTCTATCAATTATATTTGTGCTCTTTATACTACACAGTGTAAACGCTGGCCTGAAGAGTTTTGTTTTTCCTTTCTGATCGCCATCATATGTTATTGATCTAGAAAATATTGTAGGCTGTGCTACTAAGCATGCTGTACTCTTACTGCAAAATAAGCTGATTTTCAGTGTCTTAACATATTCTTACCTGTTGCTTGAGCTGAAATGTTTCTGCCCTGCGTACTTTTTTTCCGTTGTTGATAAAGGATTCAGACCAGATTGTTTCTCAGGGCATGGATAATGTCCCCATGTCCTGTCTATCTACCCTTTCTGGCTGGGTTCCCATGGCTGGACTGTGCCCTGCCCCTCAGGCACTGCTAGCCATAACCCACTGTGATAACTCCCAGGGCAGGGAAGGAGTTTGGGACCAGGTAGGTCTGGTGAGGGTGGGATGAAGGATGGGAGAAAAGTTTAGCTCACACAGCCCTGTCCTGGGGCTTACACAGTCCTATCTCTAGACTCTCCTATCTCTAGGACTCTTGCCTCAAGGCAAGAACTTATTGGTATGGTGAGAAAGTCAAAACTAAGAACTTGCTAAAGGCTTGGAGAGCAAGATTAAAACTGAGCAGCTCTGACAGGGGTGAGACACCTGAGAAGGACATCTGAAAGCTACAGGGTGTAGCAGACCACTCAATTCACTTTCCTGAGCCTCTTCTTCCAGGTGCCTAATTTGAGATGATGTGTGCTGATTTGCAGAATTACTGAGCTTCACTAATGAGCACGATGGACATCGATTGCTCTACTCCTAAGTTTCCTTCCCATAAAATTGGGGTAATTCTCCAGGAATATTGCAAATACAAATGCATGTTTTTGAAGCACAGCAAATCTGAGCACTGACAAGAGGCACTAAAAAACCTCTGAGGATATTAGTCATTTTGTTTTTGAAGCAGGCTTTGAATGCCTGAGTCGGGAAGTCTGCTCAAGCTGGCCTAAGGCTACAGAACAAATTATGAGAAAGCGAAGAGCTGCTCTTGAGTCATGCGCTGTCCACCCTTTGTACTGAGCAGGGCACAGGAAAAATGAGATGTGGTCAGCTGAAGAAGAGACTGTTATAAAGGGTATAGATAAATGGGAACAATTTAGGTTTTCACGAGCAACCTTCGTTTTGACACATTCTGAATTCCACGACTTAACGTTCCTTTTTTGTGTACATACAGGTTTAACTGAAATCAAAGGCTTCAAAAAGAAACTCTTAAATACCTTTAATTATAGGTGGGGCTACCGAAGTTGACTATTATTAGGAAGAGCTCAGCTGGAGTCAAAACACATGAAAATTTGTATAAAATAGGTACGAGTTGGAGCTCAGTTTGATCCCTTAGGTTATGGCAGAAAGTTACTCTGTTCTAAGTGCCTGTATATGGACTAAATTGCATTTACCTATTACTTAAACCACCAAAGAGGATCTTTAAAGGGACTTAAACGATGTATAAGCCTCTACTAGCACTTTGTCAAGGGTGAATTGCATTTTCTATTTTCTTTCCAAGGATTTAAATGGGTTTTGGATTAGGCCCTGAAGCTATATGTACCCAAAAGAAAATTATGTATATTAGTTTATATTGTGTATCAAGGATTTATTTCTCTGAACTACAGTGCTACGTGTTATTTCAGACTAATTTTCTTATTGTCTTCTTGTTCACAGCACCTAAAATGTTCTCTTTGGCTGTTTAATAAAGGCTTTCTGCCCCACACAAACCACAGGCAAATTAACTACTGCTATTAAGGCTATATAACTACATCCACCATTTGGCCTCCCTGTTTTGTTTAATCCTATGACATAACGTTAAACCCATATCCTTTGCTTAGTTTGCAAAGCTTAACCTCAAGATCTGCTTGTTTACTTTTTCAGGAATGAAGTTCTATGTGCTTCAAACATGTTATCCTACCTCTTTATCTTCATTAGCGGTCAGCTGGATATTCATGGCAGCATGAATGAGACAGTGAGGAAATGAACACAAGCTAAAGTGATGGTTGGAGAAGGTTCAGCTGAGCTGCCAAAATAGCTATTCTGTGCTCAGATGTAGATGTAGTTATACTAACATTAAAATGTCTTATATGACAACCAATAGAAATTCCTCTGCTGACATAAGCGGTACAGTTAAATCAATACAACCTTGGATATATAAACCCGAAATGGCCCCAGCCTAGCAGCCAGAGCCATCCTTTTTCTTTTAAAAAGGATTGTAATAGCTCTGTCCAGGACAATAATCTTTAAGCCGCTTTCAAGCAAACTCTTCGGTTATCACGTAAATGTAAAATAAAAAGAATGTGAATCTCAAGGTACTATCTGTTCAGGTTACCCGAGGCTAATCATGTCACATCATTTACTGACCTCCTGCTCTTTCTTTAACATCTCCATGGCCTCCCGAAACTTTCTTTCCTTCTCCTCTGTTTCAGCAATAGTGGCTTGGTTCTGCTCTTCATACGCCATGGCTACAACAGCCAGAATCAGGTTGACGAGATAAAATGAGCCCAGAAAGATGACCAGCATAAAAAAAAGCATGTAGATCTTCCCAGCAGATCTGAGAGTCTGTAAGCATGAAAATAAAATCACTAGCACTTGTTTACAATGCTTTTTTAAAAGAAAAAAATATTAATAATTTTCAAAAACTTAGAATTACAATTTAACTGAATTCAGCCTTTGTTACTAGCCCAAACAGAAGCCTTCTGATGACAAACAGCAACTACATGCAATGAAATAACCTTCTCACTTTCTCAAACAGATTTTTATACCTTATTCAAAAATTATGTCCTTGCAGTAGAATTTATTTTTCAAAAAAAGAATTCTTTCCTCCTCTACCAAATTTCTCTGCTGTTTTCTTTGAGAATAGATAATCAGCTGCAGTGAAAGCTTCCCCCACATAGCTCAATCTGATTTTGTCCAGTGGATAGAAACTTTCCAAGAGGGATTCGTGTTGTATCCCTTCAGATGTCTACAGGCTAGGTCCTTTACAGTCAGTGGGATGAAAAGGATACTTTCAGGGTGCAACTCATTGGGATGTTATTTAGACATCTGCCCTGGGATAAGACGAACCAAACCTTGGGCGCTGTTGATGGTATTGCCTGGTTCTCCACCAGATTTACAGGCATAACTGGAGCTTAGGGTAACAGGCTGAGCTGATATTACAGGTGTGTCCCATGGCCAATGACTTGATGCTAGTGACAGAAACCACTGTGTGATATTATAAGGTCAAATAATAAAAGGGAGTGATGTTCAGCCTTATTTGCCATGACAGTTTCAGCCTTCCAGAGTTGTACATGCAGCTCTGTGCCAAGTAAGCGAATATAGTTGTTTAAAGAATCTTCAGTATAATTATTTTACATTTTCCTGAAACGAAATTGTATAACCGGCTGCATGTGAAGCTGGAATCCCCAGTACCTTTAAAGACATCTGCCTCACTATCTTCAGAGTAGTATCTGTCAACACTAACTCCCTTGATCTCCTTACGAATATGCTTTGGTTTTTGCAATTTTGAGACACAGAAGTAAATCTTCAGTGGCTTGACAGGCAGAGTATGCAATTCAGTACCAAACTCTCACATGCAGTTCTTTAGCATTCGCATACATTTCAGGAATGCATGCTACAAGGAGCATTTCCTAGCAGACCACCTCGCACACTTGACTGTAAGTTGAGTGTCAGTTGCCCATGATGAAAAGTTTGCAGCAAGGAGAACTGAAAGGTGCCGGGTAGCCTTGCCATCTGGTGAATCTGTGTTCGTTGTCATGCCTTGCAAAACCAGATATGCCAAGTACACATGTGCTTCTCTAGTCCTTTTTTGAGCTGACCTCAAGAGATTAGTTCACATTACACCAGCCACCAAAAAAATCATTAAGTGGTGATGTTGTGATCTTTCTTAAGCAGTGAACTTCATATAGATTCAGGTGAATTACCCATTCAAAGTGTCTTTCTCAGTACCAATTTCCCTGCCAAATATCCAGCCTAAAGTCTTCTGCTATCATCACTCCTAAGAAATGAAATTAATTGTAACAATTGACGGTCCTTGCACACAACACACAGAGAACAATTTACCTAATAACCAGCATTTTTTCCTTGTTTTCAATTATTGGATATATAAATGTAACATGATTATGTTTCTTTTATATTTTTTAACACTAATAAATCAATCTCATACCTGTTGATAAAGACGTTCCCAATAATCTTGAGTCATAAGACGGAACAAAGAGAGAAAGGCCCAGCCAAAAGTATCAAAGCTTGTGTAACCATGGTCAGGATTTTCCCCAGCTTTCAGACATATATATCCCTCGGGGCATGTGCTGCAAAACATGAAAGGCAATACGTGGAATGCATCACAGACGGCGTCAGCATGGAGAAACTGATTTCCAAGGGAACATATTGAATGCTCTTTGGGCACAGATCCTCAATGGTAAATTCCTTCACTGGGTGAAAGCACACGAAACAGGTGGATACTAACTTCACAACTCCAAAGATCTTTGCAATCTTACTTTTCCTTTGAAAGGATAAACTGGAAAATAATAACCATAGCTTGAGCTGCAATGGCAAATGAGCACCTAGCATTTCAGGTGTTTGGAATAGACAGGACTTAGGTGCCTAAACAGGACTTTAGTGCTTAAATATGATTTCTCTTGGCACTTATTCCTAAATAAGGATCATAAACTTGGTGTATCCTGTTACAGTTGTGGGTAATACTGTGATGGTGAACCTGCTTTTCTGGTTACATAGTCTGACGCTGGCTGGATGACATCAGTGTGTGACATCTGAGCACCTTCCCGATTGCTTACTCTGCCTGACCTTGCACTCACCCCCTGAAATAGCTAAATCTTTAATCTAAGAAACCAGCCCTTTGTTCCACTCTGGGCCATAGTCTGGAGTCATGACATGTTTTTCTGTTTCTGCCAGGAAAATACTTTCCTTGTGTGTCGTGCTGATTCATGTATTAAATGTCATGTGTATAGTACGGATTTCACTGGCTCTCATTAAACTTTCAGACTCTTTACAAGTAATTTTCTAGCCCCGTATGCCAGAAAAGAAAAAGAATGCTCTCAGTAGTACTATGTAAGTACTGAATTGCATGATCAAGTGAAACACAAAGTAGAAGAGATCCTGGATCAAGGAGCCACCCTCTCTCCCAGATCAGTGCAATATGATTAGTCAAAAGACCCCACACCTCTTGCATATCACAAGCCTCTTTCAAAACATAAGCTATGCACCAACAGAAATCTGAAGACATAGAGCAATATGCAAAGGCTTGCTGCTGTATGTAAAGTAGGAAGAGAATGAGATCAAGGACGTTGCCTGTGTCCTGGAGCCCTAGAGTATTTGGGAATTTGTTAGGTGGGAACCATCCAACTGTCTGGAGAAGCAGATCTCAGCAGAACTTGCAGCAACGCCAGCTCTCTCTGTTCTCCTTGTGCTTCAGATAAGGATGAACCTGGTATGATTCAATGCAAATTCTAGCTGACACAACTAGGGATGGTTGGAACAAGAGGGGTTGTGAAAGCACTTTCTCAGAGATCAGAGACACTGAGAGACCAACTTCCAGGCAGTGTTTTGATAACAGACCAATACCCTCTGTCCTGGCAGATGGCGAGCTTGATGCTCTGCCTGTCAGACAGAGGAATCAAGGTTTTCTGAACTGCCTTCGGATAGGATGATTATTGTAATATCCCACCATTTTAGACACATCACCGGTCATGTAGAGTGTGTCCAATGTGTACAGCTTTCAACTTTTTTTTTCTCTCAGCAAAAACCATAGACCAGCAGAGTGTTCCAGTCACTGCTATTTTTTACCAAAGTAGAATATTGCCACAAATTAAAATGCAAAGCAGTAACATAAATAATTTTTTTTAAAATGCTACCCAAAAAAGAAATTGAGGCTGAGAAAGCAGAGTATGCCTCAGTATGAAAATCAAGGATTTTGTTTTAGATATCAATTTTATACTGATATAAATCAAATCTCTATGCCACAGGATAACAACTCTTATTGCATGCCAAGATGATAATGCATTGCTATAGGTTTTGAAGTTATACAAATCTATGGTGTCACCCACCAACATTAGACACTCAACACGTTAAGAAGCTTAATTTAATGTCATTAGTCAAGCACAATTTTTTAAGTACGTCTGCCTTGAACGCTGAAAAAAGGATTGCTGAAGCACTGCAAAATGTGTATATATCGTTGTTTGCACTAGTCTTCAGAAAAAGCAATACAAAATGAAAAAGAACACTTGATTAATGAATTAAATATGACACACAAGTAAGAATATAAGAAGTGATTCTGTCACCTTAGGTAGAGCCAGGCTAGTTTATATCAGTCGAGAATTTAGATAATAGTAACTATATCTCTGTCCTGGTTTCAGCTGGGATAGAGTTAATTTTCTTCCAAGTAGCTGGTACAGTGCTGTGTTTTGGATTTAGTATGAGCATAATGTTGATAACACTCTGATGTTTTAGTTGTTGCTAAGTAGGGTTTACACGAGTTAAGAGCTTCTCAGCTTCCCATGCTCTGCCGGGTGCACAAGAAGCCAGGAGGGAGGGGGCACAGCCAGGACAGCTGACCCAAACTGGCCAAAGGGGTATTTCATATCAAATGACGTCATGCCCAGTATATAAACCAGGGGGAGTTGGCCGGGGGGCGGTGATTGCTGCTCGGGGACTGGCTGGGCATAGTTTGGCAGGTGGTGAGCAGTTGCATCAATTGTTTTTCCTGGGTTCTGTTTCTCTCTGTCTTGTTGTTTTCCTTTATACTACTACTACTACTATTATTATTATTATTATTATATTGATTATTAAACTGTTCTTAACTCAACCCATGAGTTTCCTTACTTTTGCTCTTCAGATTCTCTCCCCCATCCCACCGGGGGTGGAAGGGGAGGGTGAGCGAGCGGCTGTGCGGTGCTTGGCTGCTGACTGGGGCTAAACCACCACAATTTCACAACGAGAAAAAGAGAAACACTTCTCTTTTTTTTTTCCCCTGACAGCCTAGAAATGCATCCTTCTAGATCTTTCCCACATTCCCTACCTATTTTTTCCTGGTAAGTGCCACATTTGAATAAGAATTACAGTAACATTACTGAGTTAGAAGAGAATAAAATACAGAAATCTCAACTTTTTCCCCCCCCTAAAATATGCTGATGCACACTGAATCTCTTTTGTATACCCATGTCCTTTTCTGAGGCACCCTTTTCACTAAAACTCCTCTCTCCCAAAGGCAGCATCTGCTGTCACTCTCTGCCATAGGGACATGAGATTTCTGCCTATGATCTGCTGCTGCAGACAGCCTTCGGTGCCCATGACATGCTGTTGACACTGTTCAAGAGCTCTGAGAAATGGATCCTCTGGCTTCCTGAGAAGGAATCCCTTTCCGCTTGCTTGCGCTAAGACATCGTGTCCAGACAGGACATGAAAATTTTTGTAAGGCTTATTATTTTTACCGTGACAAAATGACTGCGCTCACACACTGTGCTTGGCTGGAAGCTGAGAGATCATGACCAGAGGTGGACAGACTTCCCTTAGTGGTTTGAAGACTGGTCTTCCACAAAAGACCAATCCCAAGTGGCTCTGTTGAGCTGGTTTTATTGTTCATATTTTTACATGATTACTAACGGCTAAAACATCTGAATACAGCTGTGAGAAACTTGATGGTGATTGCTTCAAAGGTGGACTTAAGCCTAGGCAGGGAAGTCAGTTGGAAATTAGGTTTCATCCAGAATAAGTTGCCTAAAACCTTAGGCAAAATTGAAATTTTTCCATTAATTTCAGCATGGGAGAGAGAGGCTTTCCTCTTAATCTCTTCAACATTTTGAACGTGAGAGTCTGAAAGAAAGGAGATATCAGGAGCATTCACTTCGATGTATTTTCATAGGAACCTCTCAGCACCATGAGATTAGAGGTTACAAAGTCACTTTTAGGTTCACTGCCAATGTTGCTTCCTGGGGAAGCAGAACAACATTCCTGTTTTGAATCAGAAGAATATTAGAGCAACTGCTCAAAGCACTTTACCACAACTACTTGGAAAACCCTAGGACATGGAGATGCAACGCCTCTGACTGTGAAAGTGAGGAACGGTACCTCAGACCAATATATTCTGTTTATAAAACAGTATTTTTTCATGTTTCATTCTGTCTTTATGTGTCTCAAACATTTTCTACTCAGCAGTAGATTGCTGGTTTGAAAAGATCTCTCAGACTCTGCAGTGGATGTACACGGTTCTCTAATATTATGTTCTGGCGTAAGAGCATTCAAATGTCGTGTCTTCAGGACAAAAAGGATGAACTCCAGCTCAAAAATGCTATTAATGCTAGCTCACATCCTTCTTATGAAGACTAGACACTTGAGACACAATATCCTACTTTTCAACTCCTTATTATTGCTCACACTCTTTCATAGCCAACAGAAGCGATAACCCATGGGGTGTGGGAACGCGTTAAGAACACTATGAGGGAAAAAATGCTGCTTTCCAGAAAAACACTCTACAGAAATTTAGGTGTAAGACTCTCATGTGAGAATATTATTCTGCAACTGACACCGTTTCCTCTGAGGATTTTTTTAAGGAGTCTCAAGATTTTGCGGAATTGTCTTAAATGTGTAATATTAAGCCTTCCCCTTCAGATTTTTTAGTCAACTCTTTAGCTTCTTTTACCTCGGGGAAGCATTTCACAAGATTGCACTCTCTTCTGATGCACAGGGATGGGCAACAACTACAAGCTACATAAATATAACATCCTCCACAGGAGCCTCACAGGATGCTGGTTCAATTGATCACAATAAAATTAGTGTCATTGATTCAGAAAAGTTAAAAGCATCAGTCTACCTACCTATCCATCAGGCTGTAATCACCACTGTAAGCTGGCATTGGTACAGGAAATTAAAGAACATAAGAAACAGCTTTGTTTTAAATAACTCAGACCGGGAATGCCAGACTTGTAGCTGAGGGGCATAATTACAAAATGCTCTGGCTCAAGAGTTTAATCTAAGCAAGCCAAGTAACCTGCTGATCCAGGCTGTAGTGGCCAACAGGGCTGTGCAATAAAAGACTTGTAAAACAACCGTGTGCTGGATTGTAACGTTCAGACCCTGAAAATACAGGGAGGGTTGTCCATGTGTTACCAGGAGTTAGCTTCAAACAGCTGCTCTCGTTAGCTATGACTTCTGTAAGTTAAAGGCTGCGCTTTCATTTAGCACACTAGGGCTTGCTACACTAATTGCTTATGCCAGAAGCAATAATGGGAGATAAGGTGCATACCACAGACACACCAAAAATTAAAAAGCCAAAAACATGTTGTGGTAAGGGCCCCTTAGTGTTTCTGCTTAGGTCAAGCTTAAGCCCAAGAATGCAGAAATCAGTTGGAAATGTTTCTAGGTGATGCCTTCAACACATGGCTAATTCCAGAGGAATGGAAACCACCCTGGTGACCATGGGGTTTCAAAGCCTGGCACTAAGAGCTGGAAGGAGAGATGGTGCCTGTGGCCTCCAAGGCTTGTTGATGTGCATGGTAGAGTCCTCCTCAACCTGTCTTTGTGAAAAAGTTCTCAGACCACAACGGAGACGCTTAGATCTTTAGGTCACAGGCCTGAGGCTTTTTTCTGCACTTCCCATGTTTTCTCATTTCTCTTGGTTTTGAAGGAGAAGACCATCAGCCAAACAAGGAGTGCATACTGTGCAGTGGCTGGGGGGGAACACATAGAGATCCTTAGGCTAATGTTTGCTCCTACCTGACAAGATGAAATTACTCATTTCGAAACTGGGATATTGTAAAGGCCATGTAGAAGAAAAGGGCTGAAAGGCAGCAGCATGCCAGCCAAAGCCGGGCGTTGTTGGTGGTGGATGCTCTGTCTGCCTGAAAGTCACGGGTCACTCTCCTTCCCCTGCTCTTCCTTGTTTTGTTATATTAAAGACTAATATGGTTAGAGGGTCTGACTTACAATTCCCCATTAATTACCATCTAAGAGCCAACATCTGACTTGCAGAAGCACGCTTCATGTCGGATAGGTCTGACTGGCAGCCCCCAGCAGCTCTAACTCCAGGCATCTCAGGGGTCAGAGAGAATTTGAAGGGCATTTTTTAAAGCAAGGGGTGCCAATGGACTGAAAGGAAGGAAATGCAAGCAAACCCAACCAAACATCACAGAAAAAAGAATTTAAACAAAACAAGGCCTCAGAGTCCAGAGCAACATTGACCAGATGCTGAAAGTGGAGGAGCAAAGAGAAGGGGGTGTCCATGAGCAGGCTTGCTCACAGGCTCAGAGCACCCACTGACCTGTGCATGCTACGGGCTTGCATCCACAAAAATAGTTTCTGACTGCCCCACTGGCTACTTGTTCAGGCAGATGGAAACCCACTGGTTTCAGCCTGAGACATCAGGCCCCTCTCTGCACGCATGCAAGCAGCGAGAGGCAGAACTCCCTCTGCTGCAATGTGGCTTTTTTTTAGACTTCATGTTGCAGCAAGGCAAGTAAACTCTCATTTCTTCTCATTCAGTCTGGTCAGCAGAAACCAAATCTTCTGCCTAACCCGTCAAACAAAATGTAGGGCAATAATTTATCATCATAAATGTAATGATAGATTACTGTTTAATGAAAACTGTAGCCCATAGTCAGCCTGCTTCTGTCATGAGGCTGATGAGCTTATTACAGTTTTGACTAAGAGGTAATATTGCCCATCCTTAAGAATTGAGTGATTTGGATTTAATCCCTACTGCTGCTGTTTAACCAGAGACATGATCTTCCAAATACACAACCGATCCCTAGGAGTGGGGACTGTTATTGTTGCCCCTAAGCCTATATAATACATGAAGTTATGCCCATGGCCCCTGCAGCATCTTTCAGGTGATATACTTGCTTTCTGTTTTTTGTCATACTCAAATGAGAGGCTTTCTTGCCATGAACAAACCATCCTCATTCATGTGTCACTGTAACCAACACAGAGTAGATGGAAAAGGTTATGTGATTTACATCAGAATCTAGCTAAATTCATTTAAGGTATGCTGTATAGACTGAGGGTTTGTAATAATTCGTTAATTCATTATAATTCATAATAATAAATCATAATAATTCATTATCATTGCTTACTAATCTGGGGTGTAATTACATTATTAGCTCTGGTAGTTTAAACAACACCTTCTTTCCAAAACACCCTTGCTTTGGTGATATTTGAAGAAGTCACATTTGGGAAGTATATCCCCTTCCGCACTCCACCAGCCTTTCCAGCCCTTCCCATCCATCAGACTGAACTGGGTGAGTTTTACAAACACACCAGTCCCACTAGGCACAAGCCAAAGCTCCCCAGGAGCCCATTCCCTGTGATGGACCCATTCATGCAGCAAGTTAAACACACACTGCCAGACCATGATCTGCCTGACCAAGTTGGTTAGTCCAGAGATCCCCTGGTTGCTTCTCCTGACCTTACCCATACCTGTCAATCCCCAGAAGCACCACCTTCACCCCAAACCATCCATGAACCTCACCCCTGAAATGCCAGCCCTCCAAGCCAAGAGGACTCTTACCCTACTTGTCCAGCATCCAGCAGAGCAAGGTTTGAATCTGGGGCCTTCTTATTTTAAGAAAAAATTATAATAACAATAACAATAATACAGATTTAAGTTCAGGCAACTCAGAGCTGCAGCGGTCCTAATTGCCAGCAGCAGAATAAAAGAACCAACTGGGTGCATTGTTCTCTGCTGCAATTCCCCAATTTCCAGAGCAGCTGGGGTTGTGTTACTGGGCACGTTTGCTTGTAGTCAGGGGACTAAGAGCTGTTGGAGAGCCTGCTGTCTGACATATTCTTCTGGCAGACATACCTGTTGTTGCAGGCTTTCTGCCTGCCAAAGCCTGGGTGAGAGCTGCAGCGCTGGGCTGTGCAAGGCAAAGTAGGGTTGGTGGAAGCGCCTGATAGCAGTGCTGCTCCTCAGTACAGTCCATGTTTCTTCTCTACCCTAGAGGGGTGTGATAAGCCCTTGCAAGGGACTTTAAATCGTCACACTGAGGATGCATAGTGGCACAGGAATGTTACCATAGCTCAGAGAGATCAAAGTGCTGCGTGGCTGTTCATGCCGTAATGAGTATGCTGAGAGTATGGCGGAGTGGACAGCCTACCATACAAGTGTTGCTTCCAGTATTCATGGGGACTATGAAAACAGGCAACTGATGCAATTTCAGGTATTAGTATTAATTATCTTAGTTAAATGCCACAACACAAAAGGAAACAAAGTTTTTTCTGATGATGTTTTAGAAGAAGTTAGGACTCACTCAAAAACTTTGAGGAGCGCTTACACCACATAGTCTTTCCTTCATCCCTTGTATGCAATAAGCTCAGTGACAGCAGAATTTACCAAACTGTATAAAATCTTGCCCCATGCTGTACATTATTTTAATGTACCCTGTTAAGAAAAATCAAGGTCATAGTGAGGATAAAGGTAGCTAAAGTTTCTATAGCAACAGTTACTAGGATGCAGTTGCCAAAGGTGCTTTCTTGTTGCATCCTGAAGTAGCTTTACTGGCTGCTTTTCCTTCCCATTCACTAGTCTTTTTGGTAATATCAGTACAGACATGATGCAAACGTCCTTTCATTGTCAGTACAATCTTGTAGACTATTCCTGCCCATGAACTGAATACACAGGACGTATCATGTGAAAAGGAAAAAAAAATTAACCAGTCTGACCTTCAGAGCCAAAGGGGAGGGACAATTGACTTAAAACAAGCAGACTTTTCTGAAAAGCCAGTTCCCTGTTGTAGTTGCAAGTGAAAAAGTAAAAAGAACAAAGATAAGTTTCTCTTTTTTCCTGCTTGTTTACTTTGTATACTGATAGCATCTTGTCTGTTTCTCTTTCTCCTAATGGACAAATTTCCTTGCTGTTTCTACTGCTTTTCCAAACCTTCAGGCAGAAGAAGAAGAAAAAACAACCGTCTGTGCACAGCAAAAAAATGCCCCTGTGAAATTACAACAGGATAAAAGTGGAAATGCTTTAGAGCTGAAATGTATCTTCCTTTTCCATGGACAGATAATTCCAAGCTGCTGTAGCCCCCATAAGTCTTTACTCTGTGGGGAAGCGTGGAATTTTGCAGTACTGGTCATTTCATCAAGATGAACTGTTAATAGTCATGGAAAAGGAGCAAGCCATAGTTGCATGGGTGGCATGAAGCAGGTTGGTGCAGCCTGACATGAAATGGTCCCCACAGCCCGCTCACTGGGAGATCTGGTCTGGTGACCGCAGTAGGGCAATGCCTTGAATTTGAAATGCAGAGAGTGCATGACCATCTCAAGTGAAAGCAGGACATCTGCAAGAGCAGAAACGCTGCTGGTGCACTCTAGCAGGACGTCTCATTGGATCTGAAGGTGGGATCAGGACCGCATCTCCTCCCGACAGCTGTGCCCTTGGAGGCTCCCTCACTTCTCGCCTGGTGTTGGCCATGTCCCATTGCCTGGGGCCAGGCACAGAGCTCCTGGGTTTGCTCTTGCTGTAGGCCCCTGAGCACACCCTAAAGCACTGCGCCCAACTCCAGGCCTTTCCTTTGGCACTATCACCATAAACACTCATCTGTGCGTACGTGGTAATTTTATTCTCAAGAGTCACTTTCACGCAGTAGGGTAGGTGCCTTCAAAAGGCTCATGATGCCTGATTATATACAGTGTATGGTGCTACTTGCTATCACCTGCTGTTCTACAGCCCTTGCAAAGCATAGTCCACTTGATGCTACAGCTGGATTTCTCAAAGGCTAGAGGAGCCTTCAGCTTCTGCTCCTAGGTAAGGTCTAGTACAATTTGACCGTTGTACTAGATATTTACTAGACCTTCCTCAGGACTAAAATGAGGTGTTCAAAACTGGATAAGCTATGACACTAGGAATTAAATTGAAAAGCAAATTTATAGAATTTGTAATCCCTTCAAACATCAGACTCTCTGAGCTTTCTCTATTTATTTTAACCAAATCAATTAAAAGAAGATAAAATTGCAAAGAGAACTCACTTGGATAAATCCCAGTGCAGCCACATCCAAAAGAACAACCAAAACTAACCATGAAACACATATAGAAACATGAATAATTCTGAAAATATGCTAAATTTTTTTCATTAAAAGAGCCTTGCTGTTAGCACTGCTTCCAGTCTGACCAATCTGTGACACACATCTCAGAGCAGAGGATTTTTCTATTAATGTAGTGCTCTGAATGTGCCTGTTGTAAAACACTGAGCACACATCACTAGCATTCACTTTGAGCCAAAGAACATCTTTGATCACAATCATTTGATTTTCTGTCTACTCCAAATATTGCTTCTTATTTCCATTGGACTTTTTGTTCCTTGTAAACACAAAGCAAATTCTTGCAGTACATCAAGGGGAAAAATGCAGTTGGATAAACAAAATGGAAAAACAGCACAAAATTCCTATTTGATTACATAAAGAAAAATCAAATTTCAGGCATTGTGAAGAAAGTTTCTGAGGCATCACATGGGAAACCCCACAGACAGGTTAGTCCTTGTGCAACCAATAAAAATGCCATGTCCCCAGTATTCATACCCTGTCTCTGCAATGTGATTTTTGAAGTAGCTCCTTGAGGTTGCTTGAGCATACCTAAAAATATAAATAAATATGTTCTTTTTTTTTTCCAGCTGCCAGTTAAAGTAGTAGACACATGTTTGGTGCTTCTGAGTGACACACATCTATCCAAATCCCTTCTGAACTGGAATCAATATTAGCTAGATTCATTACCTCCTGCTTTATTGGCAGTTTGGGTGCTTGTTCAGAAAACAGTCCCTCCTAGTAATGTAATCAAGCCCCCACCTTGGAGATAATTAGGTTGCCTGAGATATAGCATCCACTGATGATCATTTCCCTGCTGATTTTGGCCTGCTGCTCCAGCTCAGGTTGCAGTCTCCATCACTACACACTCTTACATCAGACCATCTGAGTCTCATCACCTAATAATTGCCATAGTAGATTCATTTAGATATTTTTTTTCCTCTTCTGTAATAACAGCAATGAGCCAAACCTCAGAGTGTCATTAACATGCTTTTAAAAATGCACTGAAATGGCTTTGTCAATTACCTCGAGATTTAATATCCTGGTCACAACTCAGATATCCCTCACGCTAACAACAAATCCCTCTAGGAGTCCACATGTGACACCACCCTTCCCCGCATTTCCTTTGGGTCCTCAGTGTACCCCAAGAGGCTAATAAATTCAAGCTCCAAACTGGGAGCAGAAGGAAGCTCCAAAAGGGCTGTGAACATTCAGACATGGCCTTGCTAACTATCTTTCCCTGCCCCTCTTTCTGATGCCTTGATGGGTTCCCAACTTAATCATACTCACTTGTCATTAATTTCATTACTAATAGATGGGGCAACCACAATCTGATGCATCCACTCGCACTTAACTCACCTCCCCTGATCCTGTGGTGCAACCTGTCCCAAAAGGTCTCACACATTCATATTTGGTATTTTACTTTGTGCTATGGAATGCACGTGCTCTTGGCTTTGACTGTTGAAGGATAAGAGGAAACAAATCCCACTCTGTTAGATTTGTCAGCCTGTAAATGATGGGCTCTCAGTACTAACAGGTGGGAATAGATGACTTCACAAGTCCCCTGAGGCCTTAGGATCATCTTCCTAATTATCTTCATGTCTTTAAACGATGGGATGACTAGCAGGAACTCTCTGCCAAGTATAGCAATGAAACAATATTTACTAGCCCTGAGCTAAAAAATGGTGTAAGTAGGAATATTTACTCCCCATTTTTAGGCATTTAAAACCAAACCTTACTCAGTGGTATTAAATACTTAACTAAAACAGGAAGAGGCTGAAGAAGAAAGAACTGATGCACAATGGGAAAAATGGATTCGCTTAATGGCACAAACACTGATAGTTTTGATGGGTTTATCAAAACAAGCACAAGGACTCTAGGTGTGGAGGTGGCATTTTCCTCTTCTTGTACATGAGAGCTGGAAGTTCTCCCTAGGCTGCTCCAGGCTGTGAATCTCTCATGGGCACAGTGCCTCCATTGGAGGCTTTCTCAGTTATGGCTTTTTGCTGATACATTGCAATTTATTGACTTTCTAGGGAAGGAAATAATGGTGGGTTTGCTACTAATATATAGATACTCCATGGATATTGGATTGGTATTTAACTTCCCACCATTTGGACAATTCCAAAGGAGTAGTCCCTAAACTCTACCTCACAAACAACCTCACAAACTAAGGAACCCTTCTGACATTGCTCATGACCTTAGCAGCCTGCCACCACCATGGTTCAGGTCATCAGGGAGAACAATGAATATTTCATGATGTGCAAGATATTGTTGCTGTGCTGAGCATTTTTTGCTCAATATTGTTGTCTATTGGCTAGCAAAGGCATAGAGTCCACTAGCACAGTTAGATTGCCAAATCCTGGGATCCCCAGGAAACATCCCAGTAGTCTTGGAGTCCAGCCTGAGGCTGGATAAATGCAATGTATTACAATCAACAAAGCACTTAATTAACGAATGCTGACATTGTACCTTCCGTGGAATAAACAAAGAGGAAAGCATGGCCCTCTGCCCAAGGAGCTTACCGTCTAAATGAGACTGGCAATACAGATCAGACACACCAGACATGCAGAGGGAAGTCTGACATTTCAGCTTTCCCTTTCTTTTATGTAAATACAGATAGAGACAGTGGCAGCAGAAAGTAAAGCATCTCTGTCCAGGGCCCCGTGGCTTTTCTTGTCCTCCTGTCCATAAGCAAGTCTAGATTTTATCTCCCCTTCATCTTCCTGTTGTCTCCCTGTGCACATACGCCTCTTTTCACATTAAGTTCTTCCTAATTTAAACCCTCTTTTTTTCAATCTCTCACATTTAGTTCTACCAACTCAAAACATATCCCTCCAAAAGTAGATTACCTCACCTCCTCCCCTCACTTGACCTAGGTCATCCGCTTCCCTGGTTCAAATACTGACACATATTTAGATCAAAAGTTCATCCATCCCACCACTTCGAGGTCTTTTCTTCCTTTTCCTACAACTCATAACAGCCTACAATCTTTGCACGGTTTATAATCTTCTCTGCCTACACAAGACCCCATCTCTCTCCATCCCAGCTGAACTCTTCCATTTCCATCAAGATCATGAGAACCTGTCAGATAAAACAACACCCTCAGACAATGAGCTTAGGCCCTGAGGACTGGATGCAGGAGGAACCATTAGCATCTGCAGACGGTAGGGATATGAATAAAGTCCTTTACGCCGAGTATACCACAGCAATTATTCTGGATCTCTTCACTGTTTATACAATAAGAAAATGAAATGTGTAGTCTATAAACATATCATATACAAATGTAGATCACAACTCAAAACCGAGTACCTTCCCACCTCCAAAGCATGTTATTTTGGGAACTAGCATTTGTTGATTTGTTTACCTTCCTTTGCCAAAAGCCAATAATTCATCATTGGTCTAAATCCCTCCAGCTTTTCTGTTTCCATTCCTCTTTCATTTCCTTTAAAATACTCTCCACTCAGCCAAAATGTTACTTATTTTTCACTATTTTTTTACTGAGAAATTTAAACGTATTGAAAAAGAACTGTAATAAAGCCCCTACAGATTTTAGACTTGAATAAGTGACACTCACAAACTTATTTTCCCTGCAGTTCAGAAAATTGTATTACTATGCACAATATTGTCATTATCCTCTCTTCTATTATGACTGACACAAGGAAGGTGAAATATCTACTTCATGCTGGTGACAAGTGGACAGAACTGAAGGAAAACATAGCCAAAAAAAACCCCTGCAACAAAACCAAGTCAGAAGTGAAGATATTTTTAAAGCACTTACCCAGCATCTGTGCTATTGCCGCACAGTAACACATCTTCCGTACCATTTTTTATGAAATAGTTCACTGCAACAGAAATAGAGAAATGACTTTTTAACAAGTACATTCTGGGAATGATAACATACACAAATACAATCCACTAACCAGCACATTCAGCTGGAACAGTAATTGAGGGATGAATACCACGTTTTTACTTTGTTTTGCTAATTTTAATTTTATAAATTGTAAAAACAAACATATTTTTTTCAAAGCTCTTCAGGCACTTGCTGTTTGTTTCCAAATTCTGACCAGTTTAATAAGGCTGCAGCAGGGCTGTGGGCAATGTTTGTAGGAAACGTCATCTAGCCATGTCCCTGGCTCTTCTAACCGAGAACGTTGTTACTGAATTCAGTATAGCACTACGTAGTGAAACCAAACCATAAGCTTGCCCATAACTTTTAGACTCTACATTGATGAGATACATATTAAGTGATGTTTGTGATGATAGAAATTCCTGACTCATAGGTTAAAAATGCAACTGGCTATAAGCCAAAATGTAATAACACTAACAAAGCAGCCCACTCCCCCAATCTGGTGCATTTTGGTCAGCATAGGAAACATATAGTATAAAGCAAAAGAAACAGTAAAATGCACCCTGTTAAAGATCAAGTAAACAAGGAAGTATTAATCAAGACAAATATTTATCAACACAGTAATCTGTAATGGCAATGGAGAGAGACAGACACTTCTCGAGGGAGACTCAGAGGAGCAAGCTAAATTTAAGTGCTCTGGATCATTCCCTGGTTGACTATCAATGAGGTTTAAGGAAATTAGCATCCCCAGGCTAATGAGAGCCTTTGTGTACGCACTCCCTCTTCTATCCCCAGCCAACAAAGTCTAACATTCAGAGAAACAGAACGGGCGGCCAAATTCTTCTCAAAAGGATAAGTAAAATCAGTTTTCCAGAGAGAATCTGAAGAGATGTTCTGAAGGAGCATATCTGCAACCTGAATGGCGGCATGGAAGAACAGATAAAAGCATTGATTTAGAGACATAATAAATGCAAAACAGAGGCCAGCAGCTGACTGGTGGAGGGTAGATACACCAGTGTGCTTTGCTGCAGCAGAGAGGATGGGATCCCCTGTTGACATAAGACATGATGGTGACAGCCTTGCACAGCATGCGTTTGTGAGCAGAGGGGCCTCTGCAGATGATGTTCAGAAGAGGTTCTCCATTATAGGCTAACCCTCTGTTGTGAAATGTTTTAAAAATCAAGAGTGACAGCTTATCCAGGCAGGCTATGCAAAGAATGCTCAATGGCACAAGCCACCGAACAGATGTGCTGTGGCTTTCTCAGTAAGCTGCGAGCACTGGAAAAGCCCTGCCCTGCTGCATGCCAAGAGGGAATTACTGTCCATGAGCTTGTGGTTACGAGGGCATGTGATGGTGTTAAGAAGTTATCAGAGTATATATCCTGCTCAGATAGTATGCTTTTTCACTTTGGCTTACATGAGGGCTTTCTATGAGAGCATCTTGACAGACAGAAACACACAGGTAATCAACATGGTTAGAGACCTGTGATCAAACACCACAAATGGGGGAAGGATGTCATGTCTTCCATCTCCTTTCACCCTCCCCTCTACTGGTGAAAGACCTCTGCTTTTTTCCGGGCAGATGGTATCTTATTTGGTATACATAGTGACACAAACCCATAGAACTCTGGGGTACGGACAAGATATGGCACAACAATGAGCTGAGATAGACAACTGCAGAGGTTCTGCACCTTGGCATGAAATGGTCACCATATGGGGTACCCTGAACTTCACAAATATGCACTACTCCCGGGGAGCTGCAACTTTTCATACTGCAGATGCTAAGACCAGGAGGACTGTAGACCTGTCACTGTGTGTTGACCACTTTATTCGAGGAATGACTGAAGCTCTGGAGCACAGTGCTGGTTGGAGACCGAACCAACACCTCCTGGCCAGCCAAATCAGATGATGATCAAAGCACAGAAGTCAGGAGGAAAAAGAGACTGTGTGCAAACAAGAACAAACAAAATCCTGTTGTCTGCTGTTGACTTAAACTACATTTCTAAAACAAGCAATGAGGTAGGTGCCAAAGAGTGCTATGGAATGCATGCTGAGATAGTAGATCCCAGTGCGCAGATGCTGCTGGGAGGGGGTATCTTCATGGAGTCTGCAACTGTGCAACAGACCGTGCCAAACTTCAGCTTGAGGAAGAGCTGAATTGCTGATTCCCTACTGATAAATGAAGGGGGAATTGGAGAATTATACCCAAGGAGACAAATCATTGTATTATCAAAAATGTGCACAACAATCAATTTGTCATTGAAAACAAGTAGGTTTGGATTTCGTTCAAGCATGCCTGGCAATCAGAGGTCTTTAAGAAGCAAAAAGTCATCAATTGCTTATAAGAACAAACTTCCTTGGTATCATACTAACCCATGGCCTCAGCTTTCCATTAGGTAACTCTAACATGGACAAAGAACATAAAACTCTTTCATTTACAGTAGAATTTCCTTTCTGAAACATAGATGGCTCAAACTTATCAACATCACCTGAAAACACAATGATTTTTTCATTGTCTTGGAAAAGTCCTGTTAGCTTTTGTTTTGTTTTGTCAGTTTTTTACTGAAAAATTTCTGCATGTTAGTGGGAAAAAAAAATACAGGAAAACGAAAGTAGAAAAAAAAACTGAGGACTTCCATATTAGATTTTTTCTCAATATTTAAAGTAAAATCAAGACAAAACCATGACATTTGTATGCGTGCATGTATGTACATAATCTTATTGCAACATGCCATTCCTTCCAAAGGAAATTCTTGGGTTTTTTACTAAACTTGGGTCTTTACTAAAATGTTGATGCCACAGTTATGGTGCATGCAATGCCGTTGAGGAATATTTCTACAGGAATTTCCAGAGTAAGATGACTACTTGATCATAATTAAATAAATTTTTAAAAAATGGTCAGAATAACACTGGCTTCATATCAGTTTCTGGTCAGTCATACATTATTTATTCCACTGTTGCCAAATACACTCATCTATTTTTCAGTAATATAAAACCTTTCCTGTCAGTACTCAGCAGTCAAAAATTCAACAGAAATATGTTATCTTCTCAAAACTTACGCATATTTGTGCCCGAGCCTTATAAATACATACTGAGACCCTGTATCTCCAATGCTCCTGACATAGTATTACTTGTGTTAGATCGATTCTGTTGCCATTAAATAGGTGTATGATGAATCCATATGTTGGTGTTGTCTTCTCAGGGCTTGTGCTTTACAGGTGCTGAGTTCAGTAAAATAATCCAGTAAAGTGAGTGCTCACAAGCAGAGTCTTACAGAGTTTTGTCTGCCTGCAAAGGACAGCAAGATGATGGCAACGCCTTCAGCCAAAGTGGCTCAAGGACCAGTAACATTAAAGATATGGCCCAAACCCACATCCCTTGCTGTGTGCAGGCTGTGATGAAGCTCACACTACTATAACGTCACTGCAACTTATACTTTTGCCAGTTAGCTGGAAAATAGTAGAGGTTTACTTCCATCTACTGTGAATCACGTCTTCCTTGGCATTGACATAAACACAGCTGTAACACCAAAGAGTAAGCATGCCTTTAATGAATTCCCTCAATTTTTTTCAGGAAAGGGTTAACAACAAATATTACTCAGCACAGTTGTTGTACATTACATTACTTTTGATAGGCACTACTGATGGTTGTCTTCAGATGTGACACAGAGCCCAGACAGCAAAGCACCATGACTGTGGAGTGGAGTAATGTCTGGTTTTCCCATCACCAGCAAACAGACCTTACACTAAACACAGCCCAGGAAATAATGTTCACTAATCCAGCTCTCAGTTACATTTACATCAGCCCAGAGTAATTCAATCTCTCCAACATCCTCACAGCTCCTGGCTTTCCAGGGACAGCAAGAAGCTTGGTAGCAACCCTAATGATCAGCAGTCCCTTAAAGCTTAAGTTTGCAACAGCATTAGGAAGATGAAAGCATATCACCCTATTTTTTTCCTCCTATAACACCATGAGTTCCTGTGTCTCCTGCAAGTCCATGCTCTGCCTCCCACTCTGCTCAAGGCACACACTGTTAGCCCTGTATGCAAGCAGTGAGGAAATACACAAATTCCTCTAACATATTCTTGCAATGTCCTCCTTCCAAAGTCAATTCTTCAAGGGTCTCATAATTTCTGCTCTTTCATCCTATACTTTTCCTGACTTATCAATATCTTTCAGGTTTCTGCATCGCTCCCTTCCACACCAGGCAATTCTAGCAGAGCAAACATTCACAATGGCTCCACTTGTCAAGGAAGAAAAAAAAAAAAAAGCAAATGTCCTCAAAAAAAATAATTTATTCTAATTAAAGTTATGCTCCAGCTTATAGTTTCCACACCTACATCACACCATTGAGCAGAAAGTCAGTGGGGTACATAAAGCTGCAGGGTAGAAGTCCTCCTCATTTCTATGCAAAGGAAAGGAAAAGTTTCCAGTTCAGAAAAATGGAAAAGGTTAGAGCCAGCTTAGCAAACATGGTTTCCAAGTCCAGCTTCTCTTCCTCCTTTGAAGACCCACTGAAATCATATTTTGACTTGTCTTATAACAAATTCATTCCAATTTGGAAAAAAACCCTATATATTATCACAGTTGCATAAAGAGCAGCATTTAAATATCATTAGTCATTGCCCAGAGTAGAGTCCTCTGGCTGACTTTCTAACAAAAACTTCAGAGAGGTGTCTGTTATCTCAGACTATTTATTGCAGCCACACGGGTGCTCGCTGGTCGGAGGCTTTCTCCCTGTGCTTCAGCTGGCATGGAGCACTGACAGCCACCAAACGTCCTGATTCCAAATTTAAAATGCAATTCAGAAAGCCCCGTCACCTTACAGTTGTGATACGTGACACAGAAATAAAATAGATAACACCCCCTCCTCGCCCTTTCACCCACCGGCACAAACACACTGTACCTCCTGGTAATACATAATAATTAAAACGAATCCTTGCTGCACTTGCTGTGTGCACACTGTGCCACACACGGTGAAGTCTCTAATAAATGAAATTGAGTTTGAAGATGAAAAACATGCCTCACAAAAGCAATGGAACAGGATGTATTAAGGGTATTATTAGGGAAGAATGCTTGGGAATAAATGGCACCGCCAGTTAGTTCTTCCCTGCTAAAAGGGGTTGCAAATAATTATAATAATCGGTTACTCTCCTGTTGCTCACCCCATGACAGGGGATCTGGCTCTCCTCTGCTGTCCCCTGGCATTTGCTGCTGCCAGCCTTCCTGCCAGGTTTCACAGGCTCTCGGGTGCTCTCCTCTCCCTTCTTCCTTCCCAACCGTCTCTCCCGCTTCCCCCGGGCACTTGCTTCCGGCCCAGCTCTCTCCTGCCGCCTTACCCCTCCACCATCTGGGAGGACATTTTCAAAACTTCAGTTAAAAAAGGAACAGGAGGAGTTAATTGCGAGGATGGCTGGGTGGGTAGAGGGGCAGAGTCTATGCAGCCAACTTTTTATGAGGAACTTATGTACAACATCGGCTAATACATGACTTCAGGGTAACTACAGCCCTGAATGAGCTATCCTGTGGGAGATATGGAGGGGTTGGGAAGGGGTCGTAGAAAACGGTACAAGGTGCTGAGAGGAAAGTGGTTTCCTTAAGCTCAGGTGTCTCTGGTCTGCTCCTATCAGTGCTTCCCCCCATGCTTGAGACAAGCCAAAGAAGCTGTTTCCCAGCTAGGGCTCAGCAGCCACCATAGCGCAGGAAAAAACGTGTCCAATTTTGATAGTACAGCTTTTTCCCTCTTTGAGAAAAAGCCACTAAAAATATCAATCAAGCCCTCTGCTAGATGGTTCCCATGCACTGGGAACAAGCTCTGAAAGCCTCAAAGATCCACAGAACCTGGTTTGTGCTGCCTGTACAGAGGGAAGGAAAAGCGTATCGAGAGTGTTTGGAGCTGCAGACCAGAGGGGAGCGGAGAATTTAGATGCTCCGCCAAGGCTGTCAAATTGGCTTGGGGACCACCCCAAGTTCATGAGCATCCCAAGGAAGATGAGGCAGGAGACAATGACTAGCAATAAATACACATCCTGGCTTTTGAACATCTTCAGATAACCTCCTTCCCTGCCTCGGTGTCTGACCAGTCACGCAGACTCACACTTAGGGGTGTAGGCTGCAAAGCACGTAACTAAAAGCATATTTAGTACTACTTGTTTAGGCATATGCTTCACATGACTAGGCAACAAAGTGCTGAAGTGTGCGCTCTGGAAGTTTTGTAAAGGTTTTGCGCTCTGTGGAGTTTTTTTAATATGTTTTGCACAAAAGAATTAAAATCAAAAGCTTTTACAGGGTCGAATGCATTTGTGGTTACAGATGGATGCCAGAAAAATAGAAGAAAATACTTCTGCTTGTACTGTGATAAAGAAAACAAATGAATTGGATCAAAAACTGACTAAGAGCCAGAAGACAAAGGTTAAGATGAAAAGTCAATGTGCAGCATCTCTGCAGACTAACAGAGGGCTGCATCTGCACCACTTTATTACATTTATAAGTACAAGGGAAAGACAGGGTGAGCAGAGGGGTGACAAAATCTACTATACACAGTATTTCCCAGATAAATAAAGTCCAAGGCCAGGACTGAAGGAAGAACACTAGAGAGGCATATCCCACTTTAAAAAAAAAAAAAAAAAGTGTGGAGACATGCACAGTGTGATATTATATTGTCAGAATGTGAAATAAAGCAGAGGAGAAAATCTCACCCATCCATAACCTTGTCAAGTTTTAAATTCCCTGTATTGGTTCAGGTAAGAGATACGGATTATTTAGGGACCTTACCTTTAGCCAACACTTTAATGTAATATGAAGCTGTGATTGAAGAAAAATCTAACACTGAGATGCAGGAGGAACAAGGTGGGGCACTATACAGGAAACAACCTATAAACCAGTGGCTTGCCTCATCCAGCAGGCAGACCACAGCATTGCTTTCCGTAGGGTAACTGCTGGACTGGAGGGTATCGAGAAGAAGGTAATGAGAATGACTGGGAAAAGTTTAATAAGAAGAGCAACTGAAAAAATTGAGATCTTTTCTCTTAGAAAAGAGGTGGCTATCAGAGTCAAAAATAGTATGCGTTCAGGAAAATGGGAACAGGGAGCTTTGTGTGCTCCCAGTCACAGAATGGGATAACAATGTTTTTTGCCTTAAGAAAATGGAGGGGTGGGGGAAAAAGAGAAAAAAAAAAAAAAGAAAAAAATTTCAAACTAAAGATAAAGGAAATATTTTTCACTACTCTTGCCATTTCAGCTGCTGAAGTTACTGCTGGCAGGCTTCCCCTGTGGCCAAAATATTCAGAAATTTGTTGCTTATGTAGATAAGGATACACAGTGTTATTAACTTCACATCAATAAAAATTTAGAAAAATATCTATACTTCACGCTGTATTAATTTTTTCTGGAACACGTGGGACTGCTCTGTGCCACAGACAGATGCTGCTGTAGGTATAAAAGGCCACACTGAGCCTGGCATTTTGGTATTTTATCCCCACCTCACTTGGGTGAATTCAGCATTGATGAAAAGTATCAGGAAAAATGATTTCTCTACTTATTCCTTAAAACCAGTGCAGTAAGAGAAAGCAGCGATGCAAACTGTTCTCTACCCATGGGCTCGCGGTGCACCTGGGCTGACTGTTCAGAGTTAAAAGTGGAAACTACTGCTTGCCTTTGCAAGGCACGTTATCGCTGAACCTGGCACAAGCAGAAGGCCACAGACAGGCTCCAGGGTGCTTTCAAATGCCCCTTTGAATACCACTGTGCGACTCAAGTGGTATATTAGTTTGGTAGTTTATGAACAATTGGAAGGTGCAGCAAAACTCCGAAAATGTTCAGTCTGAATATTCTGTGGCACATCTTTCCTCTAGTAGATCTCCCCTTTCTGTGAGCAGTAATGCAGTGATGAGAGAAAAAAGATGTATAGGGGGAGAAAATCCTCCTGTTTCACAAACTGTTCCAAGATAAGAACTTACTCTTTCACCACGAGGCCAAAAAAAATTCCTTTTGAATGGTGGGAAGAGACCGTATTGGATACAAGAGTACCAATTCCGATGTTTTTCTGATCCTTGCACTTCTGCTGCACCTTTCTTTTCCTATTTAGCTTAAAACATTAAAGTGCACAGGTACAATCCCCGTGTCAATAACACATCAGAGCATTACCATTTGAGTCAATGGATCAAAAGATCCACAGCACCTGAACAAAGCCACAATATTTACAGTTAACAGCAGAGTAACGTGAATAGATTCCATGCTGACAAGCACAGTCTGAAAGCCCAGAGAGGTTCTTTGTCTTAATCATTGGTTCACATACAATCATACATAATAAAACACCTATTCCAGTCTCAACCTGATTTATTGCTTCCCTCTTTCCTCCCACCTCCATAATTACTCATCAAACACTCACTCTCTTCTATTACCACCTCAGACAACACCTCAAACACTTCAGCTCTTCCCAAACTTGCTACATTTATTATCTGACTTGGACATCATTATTTTCTATACAGTTCTCATACAGTTTCAGAATATCTGTTCATGCAGTTCCATTTCAGTGGTTCTGAAAGCAAAAAGGAAGCTATTTGTCAGGCAGAGCTAATAAGCAGGCCCAGAGCTTAGAAAAAGTATACACACATACGTATTTTTATATATTCACAGGTATATGCCTCAACATCCATGTCCATTTATTTCAACAGTGCATTACACCTAGGACATCAAGGGAGGGTGTGAAAAGACTCTAGAATTATTTCACATCGGTCTGGAACCACTCCTGATTTATCAGTTCCGTGCAGTCAGCGTGGCTCTAATTGCATTTATACCACGTGCTAGACCAGTTGCTTCCCACAAGACTGTGATCCACTTCTCAAGTACTAAGAAGACCATGATTTGGATGAGTATCACATCAACGTTCAGCAAGTTGCTCTGCAACCAAAGGTCATTTATGAGGAGTGCTCATGTTCCTCAACCCTAGGCATCTAACATGGCTGGTTTGGTTGGACCATCTCCCTCGGCTGCCTAGTACGATTAAGGGATATGAAATCAAACAAGCTACTTCAGATATCTCCTTCTCCAGATCACTGCTATCATTTTGCTGGATGTAATTGGGAGCTGCAAAGACTAGGAACCTAAAATAAGGACCTAAACTTAATGTATTTATCCATCTTCCTCAATACAGAACCTGAAGCAACCATAAGTCTTCTAGGTCTAACTGGAGATGACAAAACAGATACCACATTTATCTTTATCTGGATTTTTTTTTTTAATAATTAAAGCTTTTTTTTTTTTTTTCCCCTCAGACCATTGGTAACTACACAATTTGAATTCAGAAGAAGAGAAAAATCACTGATGTGAAATGAATGCCAGAAACTAGTCTGGAAGGTAAAAATAACATCCTTGAAAAGTCCTCCTTTAAGCTATAAAAATGGCAGTTGATTCCTCCCAGTAAAAGGTTAATAAATCTTAAACCTTTTTTTTCAACATTCTGGACAGGATTATCTAAAAGAAATTATAGGGTTTTATTTTACCTTACAAGATACTGATTTTGAAAGAAAACGTACATCGAACACTTTGAAGACAGGACCCTTTCAGAGTGTCTTAAGTAGGGTATTTAGTTTAAGGAAAAAAAAAACACTGGGGTTTGAGACTACCATTTCAAAAGTGATTTTATAGTAATTTTACTATATTTTAAGTGTTTTTTCTTAAGTGTTTTTTTTTGTATGCATTCAGCACTTAACATTGAGACCTGCTCTACAAAAGGAGACGCTATTTAAGCTCAGATTTCTACGTACTACTTACTGACTAGTCAATAATCCATTTTAGTAATGGAATACATAAATGACATTAAAGATTCTACAATCACCATCCACGTGAATCAACTACACTCAGTCTGTCGGCACATCTTTTCTCTCCCTAAACCAGTGACATATCTGACATCATATACCTTTCAATCCACTCTGACTCACACACTCATCAGGCTTCACTTCATCAAATACATCTTTAATTTAAACACCACAACCTAAGACAGGCTTTCAAGCATGGTATTTGCAGCTGCTTTCCTAGAAATCTTTACAGATATTGGAATTAAGCTTGCAATTTTCCAGTCAGCTGGTATTTCTAAACTATTAGCTCACCTAAAGATAACTGTCAGCTCAATAACTTTGATATTGATACACTGATCACTTAATTTTCATAATGCTGTGGATGTAAACTATCACTATTTTGTACTTTTTTTCCTTTATTTCAATTTTTAGACATGAGCACTGCTCTTTCTACATCTGCAGATTCCCAGGTTTGTTATTATTAATGCCTTAAAATAATCCTTCTTGGGCTTATTGATTGCAGTCCCTTACCAAATCTAGAATTGCAGGTAGGAAAATAATTACACACCAGTAGCCAGTGTTTCCCAGATGAACAAGCTGTGCCTCCATTTTAACCTTACCATTGACATTTGAAACCAAGAATTTTTTAGTCTGATTTTATCTAACGCTCAGCTGTCCCCCACCCCACACTCCGTTCACCCAGGCAAAGAACAGTCCTACAGAGGAGGCTGGGAGGCCTGATGAGCTACTTCTGCCTCAGTCTTCCTTTTTCCCCTTCCTAGGTTTGCAGTGCAATGTAATTATTCATTGGAGGCAAAATCAGACTGGAATATCTTTTCTGAGAAGCCTTCTTAGAGGTTGGTGTGTAAATTGGGATGACCTAGAGTCATTTAAATTGGTGGAGAGAACAGAAGAATCCTCCTGTTCATCATGAGATAGATGTGCCCACCAAAAGGCAGATTTCTGATCTGTATCGACACTGTGAGTTGAGGAAGGCATACACATGTATCTCACCTTGCCATGACCACTGTGCCCAGTAGCTAAGCTGAGAAACCAGAGGCACCTGCAGTAGCTTAGAGGAAGTTTCTTTCACAGAATTAAGCTTTTAATGACAATGCCCAGAAAGTCCCCTTTTTGATGGTCTGATTGGGAATATTCAATGTCGCTTTTGTATGCTAGGACTTGGTGATTAGTGAAGCTAAATGGAAGAGATCTCTCACTGTGAATTTTCCCACTGAATCTCCATGTTCCTCCAGCTGCAGAAGCCATTGGAATGATAGAAAAAACAGGCAAAGTGTTGGGTGGATAGGTAGGAAATCCTTACTCCTTATGGGATTTAGTTTATGATTGTCTCATGGCAGGTGAACAGAGGGAGGAGAGAACCCAACAATTCTCAGCAAAGCTAGCAACCTTGCAACGTAGGATTGACAAGTTCATGCAAGACAGATTAAGTGGAAGCCAAAGGCCTGTAAGGAGAGGTGGTGGGGGCTCACTGCTCATGGATCTATCATGCACAGAAATGGGCCAATTATTTATTTATTTTTTCCAGATTTAGGAAAAAGAGATTTTTATTCTGCCAGCACAGTTCCTGCCGCCACCACTACTGGTGCCAGCATGCTGCCTTTACTGGTGTTGGAGGCAAGAACAGGGGTAGCAGGGAGGCTGGGAAGCACCTGCACCGTCAGCCAAGATAGGCCTGACGACCACAGTGGTAGAGTAGGAAAGTACATGTAGGTCTTGAGTGTGTAGCTAAGGGAAGGAGGTCCTGAACCTGGGGCCATGGTGAGTATTTCCTCAAGGATCAACTGAAAAAATCAAATGTTACCACATAATTGTGTTTAAGCCAATGATGATACAAGCGAAGATTATAAACCTACTTTTTTCCCCACCTATAAAATAAAAAGAAAGAGAATTGAGAAGACAGATGAGAAAAAATTTCCTACCTAGGACTGAAAGGAACTAAGGAAGAGGATACAATTTAGTCCATATACCAAGTCTGTTTTGAATGAAAAAGCAGAGCTGAAGCTATTGCAGGCCTTCTACAAAACCAAAATGTCTCCTGTACCAAGTGCCTGTGGCACACAGTTATTTGAAACTAAAAAAAGGCTCAGAAAGACTGAAAACCAAGTTCTTATCTTTCTTTGCACATCATGACTAAGCCTCTCAGTTATTTCCTCTGCAGCACCAGGCAGTTCTTCATTGTATTACCCTTTTATGGGGTTCTACTCGTTCTTGTTTTTCCATTCATGCAAAAAAGGTTCAGAGGCACGAGAGGAGACTGATACCATTTCAGAGGCTTCCTGCTGTCCTTTAAAACAATAAAATTCTCTCAGAGTCTAAAGCAAACTTTTTCTCTCCAAGAAGTGCAGAATTGGCATATTACCTCATTTTGATTCTCTATTTTGGTGTCCTGATGAACAGAATTAACAATTAATTTTTCCAATTTTTCTTTTAAGTGTTTTTCACTCCTTTATTCCTTTACATCCCTTTTTTTAGTTTTTAAAGTATTACTATGAATCTCTGCCAGTACTTTATGTTTCTGTTTTTCAGATTAGTATCCCTGCTCCAAACTGACTCAGCCACGTTAATTTTGAAGTCTCCAAAGAGATTTTGTAATTGTCTGTGCTCCCTTTGAGTGAACTCTACTATCTGAATATGTTGCCCAATTTTCTTCTCTAGTTCTTCTTCAGAATAAACACTGACACTACTCTGTTTCTTAATATATTCCTCTTTTTATCTAATTTGGACTGCCTACACTTTAATCTAGCTGTATGTATTGCTTAATTCCCTGCAGTACTTGAAATTTGGACTGTTATTAAATTGTGGTCAGTACTACTCTGTTAAACAGTCACTTCATTTCACCATAATACTTATGCAAAATGAAATATAAAGCACTATCCCATCTAGCTACAAAATGAGCCAGTCCTTCCATTTCTGAATTGCTTTAGTGCAGCAGTCAACATTAAATGAAAATCCTACTTAATATTGTTCTCCCTAGCCTAATACCTAAGCCACCTCCTCCAGAATTTCAAGGAACACTTCATTATTCTTATTCAGCAGTCAGTACATTTTTCCTGTAAATCTACTTTTCTTCTAGCTCTTCAGTGGCCTACTGCACTGACTCAACACTTCAACTATTTAAATAATTTTTGTCCATCCACCATAACTGATGGTTGTTTGCCATAATGCACCATGCCTTTATTTTCAGATATTATGAAAACATTCATTGATATTCATTATTACTTACTATTAATACTACATGCTCAAACTTTAAGTCACTTTAATCCATTATCTAACCAGGTTGATTATCTTTGTAATAGGTAAATCTCCCTTAGTGATAACAAGTATATTTTCATGACCTTATTAACCATTGCTGGATTTACTAAATGGATTTATGGGAGCATCTTCCCCCCCCCCAATCAGGACTACACAAATAAACTTGCTCGCGGTATGCTGGAGCAGCTGTACAATTCCTCCCATTTAAAGCAGTGTTGCAGCTGGCCCTGACATTAACTATATTTTTATAGAGACTCTCCAGTGGTACATTTACCCCTACTGCTGCTTCCAGCAAGCCAGACTATCTTCACAGCTCCATTTCATCCTTTCACCTTTACTGCAGGCCTTTATATTTCCAGCCATCGCTATTTTATCTCTCAATGCCTCTATGAGAGAGGGAGAGCAGCACCTCACACAGCTGTCAGTTATCTGTGGGTGGAGGAGCCATGAAGTGCCTTAATCCACCACAGGTGACCACAGGTGCAGAGGTATCTTTACTAGCTCCATGAGGACTCATCTCCAGGCTAGAAGTACAGAGACCATGGGTGGGCAAACATGTCAACAGGCTCATCACCGGCCAGCGTAGGTCCAGTGTGGGTCTTTAGCTCTGGTACAGAGCTCTTTCCCCTTTCAGCTGACAAGGGGGCAACACTGAGGGGACACATAACCTGATGGTCGGGGTTATTCCTGAAGATTGCCCTCATTCAGCCAGAGCTTCATGAGCTGCCCTTCCTTAATGCTGTATCAACCACATCATGCATTAAAGACACCAATGTTGAGCTTTTTATTCCTTGAATGAAACCCTTCTAACACCACTGCTTCCAGGGCTGCTCAGACTGCAGGGAGAGGAACTGAGCAGAAAGGCCAGAAGTCACCAGTGGGGAATGGTGGGACTGCCCTTGGCCCAGTCCCTGGACCATGTAGCCTGGCTGAAGACGTGTACAATGCTAAGAAGCCAGCAGGAGCTGGAGGCAACCTTGTGCCAGGCATTCAACAGGGTCCTGGATCAAGTCAGGCAACTTCTGGGAGTTGGGCATGGGTTTTTTATAGTGCAGAAGGCTGGAGATATAGGACTGAAGAGTCCACATAGTCACAGCAGAGGCACCCCATGATCCTATGTCACTTCTTCCCAATCAAATTTATAGTTCATGAGTTGTCTATGTCATTCATTCTTCTCTATAAAATAAACAAAATACCAAAGGCCACTGGTCCTAAGTTCCTTGCAATGCACATCAGTCTGGCTGCTTCCTGCCCTCAAGAGCATCACTGAATTGTTCTAGGTGTGAGTCCAAGTCCATCGCAATTGGTGCGGGTCCTCCGGTGACTCAGAGGGATTTGGAGCAGCAACAGCTGGGTCACTTGTTTACATTCTGAAGTTTATTTACATGAAATGCTTACTTTTTAAAAATGTTAATAAATTAGTTCAGTGAACCTATTTCATTGTAATTCAATGTATAGGACTACAGGGTATTAAAAATTGCTTTGGCCTACAAAACAAACCTTTTGATAATAAACATCAGAGCACCAGATACTGCAAGATGGCCCAACCCAGATAATGAGTTTGGTCCCTAATAGCATAATATTTCCTTAAAAAAAATGCTCTTGGGATTTTTCAGTTTAATAAATACTGAATTGCTCTGCTTCACTTTTTGATTTTTTTGAGACTTAATTCAAATGTTGAAGTTTTGCTAGAAAATGCAAGAGCTATAAACTGTCCTACAGAAACATTGTGCAAACTAGACCCACACACAGGGTTGAAATTTTCATGTGATTGCCTAATTCCAGGAGAGGGAGCTTAAGAAAAATATCATAAGACACCCTAAAACTGTGAAAATCATCAACAATGCAACAAGTACCTTAGTTTGTATCATAGGAAAGCACCAGAAATATTCTCAGCATGGACTGTGAAGACACCACAGAGATCAAAAAAAAGCTACCTAGATCTTTTGAAATGACATCGACGTTATGAAGAGCCAGTAGTCACATAATTCTGCATTTGCTGATTCACATGTAGATTTTGGTCAATATAATAATAATAAAAAATGACAACCAACAACCAGACAACAGGGTGAAGAAGCGCTTACCTGGATCACTAAGAAATTCCTCTGAGGTATTCCACATCCTACCATCCAAGTACAACGTGCCATTGGTGGAGTTAAACTTGGTGTAGTCCCTGACACACTTGTGTCGCAGGTTGCCCATGAAGAGCTGGAGGCCTATGAGGGCAAAGACACTCAAGCAGAAAACGGTCAGGATCATCACATCAGCAAGTTTCTTAACAGACTGGATAAGTGCCCCTACAATGGTCTTCAGTCCTAGGGAGATAAAAGCCAAGAGTTTATAGACTGAGAGGCTGAAACATGTCTGCAGATAGCTGCTTTTCATGATGAAAAGCTCCATGAAGGGAAAATCGGAAGGGTTTCTACTACATTTTTGTAACTGGATGGCAGAAACAAGAGACAGGGGATCACCAAGAATGTGTAGTTTGGCCTATTTTTGTCTGGACAAAAGCCTTGGCATTACTCTCACACAAACACTGATTTAAAAATGGAGGGAAAGAACTGGATGGAGGAACAGTGAGATACAAAAATATTAATGGATAAAGAAAATACAGAATGTCTTTTATATTTTCATAGAGCTGCAGTAAAGGCTGTAAAGTCTAAATCCCACTGAATTTTGAGAATGTGAATTAGGTTTAAATCACTCAGGTGTTTCTGATAACTTTATCCCTCACATAAACCGATGAAGAGGTATGGAAATGTTCTTTATTCCCTGATTATTTTACACATTTTAGTGCCAAATCCAGCTCACTGTCCTCTTATGAATAATTCCTATGCCTTCAATTAATTTGCTTAAGACAACAAGAATTTGGGATTAGAAGGCAAATACTATGGGCAATCAAATAAATCCAGTGGAGATTATTTGAGTAAACAACCTGAGGCTCCAATAATACCTGGGTGAAGTTAATAATTTCATAATACACTGCCAATGTAGATAAATCATCATATTACAAACACCAAAGGCTTGGATCACAAAAATTAGTTTCTCCTGTGTTATTTCACCCTGTAACACTAGCTTTAGTTTATTATTCTATAAATATACTGATATAAATAATTATACTGTTTTCTCAAAATATATTGTTTGCTTTTGAACTGTTCCTGGAGATCAGCGCTATTCAAGCTGATTGAATATTTCATGAATACGACAAGAACCACTCTTTTAAAAAAGACCCTTCTTCTAAATTTGTGTGCTGTAGTTGGATGTTAATATCAGCTGCACAATGGTAACAATTTTGCTGTTTCTTTCCTATTTATAGTTAATTAATACTCGATAAGTAGTAATCAGTGTTTCTGATAATCAGTGTCCCCAGTATGGCAGCAGTAAGAGAAATTGAGTTAAATGTTAAAAAGAAAATGCAAAGAGGAAACAGGAGGAATTCTCCTGGGCAATACTCAGAAGCATGTTGATTTGCTCACTGAATATGATCATACACATTAAATCTCAGTTCCCTAGAATTCCACCCCAAGAGTTTGGCAGCCACAAAGGTTGAGCTAGTGCTGTATAATTTAAAATAATATGAAAATGTACTTGAGGACTCATAGGAAGGCAAAATGGGTTTTGGTCTTGCTTAAAATTCTGTGGTTAAAGGAAGGTGAATTCATAGTTTCTCAAAGGAGGATGAGCTGCTACAATGACCATCAGGCCCAGCAGTCCCTGTGTCCAGCAGCCTAAAATATTCCACTCCTGCACAGGTTATTTGCCTCCAGGTAACCTGTGAATGACAGTAACATCTATAAAACAGCCATTTAACCAAAAGGGACTGACCCATCAGGTGTGGGTAGACCTCTTTCTCCACTAAATTCATTCTTTGCCTCTTTAAAGCTAGTTTGTGGCATGGTAAAGAGGGATAGGTCAGACAGCTCCCTGCTCTACCCAAAATTAAAGCAAAAAGTATTGCAGTAAGAACATTAGGTAAAAGCTGGATTTTCATGCTATCTGCACTCCTCACCAGAAAGAGATTTTACAAATGAGGTCAGTTCTATTCAGGTACCTAGAAAAAGGCCACCTTTGACCTTTTGAATCCATCTGTAGATTTGGCTACCTATTTTGATGCCTAAATAAAAAGCATACCTCTTCTGATAATCTAGTCTTGGGTGAACTTCATACCTGAGGTGAAACTAGTTTTAGTTGTAGCTGAATTCTGAAGCACTTCCTGGGGTCTCGCTCTTATCCAGTATTAAGAATAGAAAAATTTTAAGATAGGCAGGTCTTAAGCAAGTAGTGAGGCGGGGAAGAAGAAATATGACTTGTAGATGCACTAGAATATTTGTTTATTTTATCTAATATTCTGAAATATTTTATTGAAATTCTGTGAAATGTCTTTGATGTTTCTCATCATTGGCTGTCCTTTGAATGAACAGATGTTCCTTCACTGAAGCTGGTGAAACTTGGGAAGTCCAAATGCAAACTGAGTCTTAAAAAAGGGAAAAAAGCCAAACCACAAATTCTTTTAATTTGGTACCCTCTGTAGAATCCCTGCAGCACATTTGTTTGTTTGTAATACAAATACAAGCTTGGAGGCTGCATTTGTATCATCTAAGTACAGTAATTAATCTTACTCACATGGGCAAGAACAATGGGAGTCCTAACGTGAATAGCGATAATATTAGGAAACAAGACCTACAAAATTCTAATCACTAATAAAGACTATCTGTTTTGGAAATCAGGCCCCAGTATTGTTAATTTCAAGGTCATTTCATGAAACATGTTTTTCTCAGTTTACTTACTGGGGTTTTAAATAGAATAGTAATCCTATACTATCAGTTTTACAAGTTCATTCCGTGCAGGTATCAAATAATTTCTTTATGAGAGGGCTTTCTGCTTTACTTTCTTTTTCTTTTTCTTTTTCTTTTATTTTTTTTTTTGTTTTGTTTTGTTTTAATAGTGTACAGGCTTCTGATCAGTTTAAGAAGAAAATGCTTTAGTAATACAATTTCTGTAATTAAAGATCATTTAAAAATAACTTGTACTTTGCCTCCTGGACCTTTGTTTAAACTTTCCAGGAAAACCATTTGGGGAGTGGTATGCTTACAATCTATCTGTTTTTTTCTCACCCTTTAAAAACAAAATTTGCCCAGAAAATTAAGTAGCATCCATCAAGTTGCTTGGCATAACCCACTGCTAAGCAAAGTGTTTAAATCACCATTCATTTAAACTTTCTGTGCCTCATAAATGGAAGGGCTGAGGGGAAATAAGGACACCCAGAACCTCTTGTAGGTGCTCTGCATTTCTTTGAATCAATCCATGTTTTGCAAAAACAATGCTAGATACGTTCGAATTTAGAGCACTGTTAAATCTTCTCGATAAATAATCCTCCTTTGAAATAGTGCCAATGAGAGCACTGCAATATAGCTTAATAGAAGATACTATTTATGGGGCATTAAAGACATTTACTTAATTCTTGCAAGTCAAACATCAAACCAGGCAGCATGCAGCAAAAACTGAGGATCTGATCCAAAGCTGAGTAACAGCTACACCCATAAATGACAATGGGTCCATAGATTACTCCCTGTGGAGTAATCGATACAGGCTTTTCCTGAACCACTGATTTCTTTCCACACTTCTGGGCCAAATCCTGCTTGCGTGACATGAACAAAACCACGAGATCCAGAATCAGTTGAATGAGGGCTGTATAGGCAGCCTGACATCTGCAGAAAGCAAGAGGGATTTGGCTCAAACATTCCTGTTAATGCAGGTAGAAGTTAACACATTCAGAGGTTAATCAAATAATCAGTTTTCAAATGCAAATCAGAAACCATAGGAAATGCAAGCAACACCAAACAATGAGAAATGGCAAGATCCCACAACACCATCCATTCCTCCTACGAGATGTGAGAAAGTATTAGCATAATTCAGTATGACATCCATACCAGATGTTGGCAATCACCTACAGAACATCAGATGCTTTCATGCACAGTCTGGAAACGAGCAGGGAGAAAAAGCAAAGACAAAAAAGAGTGTGACTTGCACCATGATTGTCCTCGCCTTAGCCTGCTCCTCCTGGGGATACGTGTGTGCCTTGTAAATGTCTGCGTGAGTCATGGGCATGTAGGGAGCGAAGAGTTTGCTCCTGATGAATGTATTCTGCCGTTAGCCACTGACACGTGGGGCCACAAAGAGTTTAACAGCATGTTGGCAAACTTGAATGGTTGTCAGCATTTCTCTAGACCATCTTTGCATGGAAATGTGACTATCAGGCCAGTCTCCAAGGAAAACGCAAATATGTCATGCATTTCTCACGTCTGGGATAGTTACTTCACGAGTTAAGTGATTTACCCACCAGCAGAACAACATTTATCTCTCTGCAGAAGGACTTCAATGAGATTGAAGCAGCGAACAGGGGTCAGTCTCCTCCACACAGCCTTAATTTTTGTGCTCCAAGCTCTGTTCTGGCTATCAGTAAAGTACTGGATAACATTCACAGCCTATTTATAGCCTTTAGACTCACACTAACTTAAATGGGAGCTGGATCAGGCCCCAAAGTGCCTTGGCCCAATTTTCTATGAGGTCACCTTTTGCCGGTATCCTGTCATTTTATGTGAGATGTCCGTGATGTACACGCCTGTTCCAGAAAGAGTAGTGGAGCCGGATACAGAGACTTTACAAAATTCTGGTGACAATGATGCTGATGGCCTGCATTTTGCAGGCTTTTGATGAGGAGACATAGAAAGGTTTACCTCAGGGATTTACATTACCTCTGTTAGTAGTTATCAAAAAACATTGGTGATTTCCATGCAGATAAACTATGATTTGAGACCCTCTGTTGTCATGGGAAAGGTTTCTATTGAGTACATTGGGCCTTGGATAAACACTAGTAATGGGAGACAAATGAGTAACTTCAGTGGGTTGTTCTGCTGCTGACCGTGGTTCTTATCTAGATTGAAAACAAATGAATCCAGTTGCCATGGCAATGTGCAAGCCACTAATTAATAAATAAAATCACTGAGAGTTAAAGGTTTTACACTCCCATAGAGAAAATGTTATCCATTTCTAAGCACCTGAACATAAGGGATATATGAAGAAATTCAAAACTTTTTCCTTTTAATAAGTCAGCATAAACAGATACCTAGCTACTCTACAAAGCTTGTTTTCTCTCGATATCATGGGCAACTGGAAAACAGAAAGAAATGGGTGTGTTTAGTCCAGGAAAGGGAAAATTGAGGGGATCCATGAAGGTCCTCCAGCATTTTAAGGGCTGCCACAGAGGGTAAGGCACTGACCTGATGTCCTACGCAGTGGCTGTAGGGTGAAAACCAACGAGCTGATAACGCACCAAGAATAAGTGAGGCTGGATGGGGTCTGGATTCAGAGACAGGGCCTGCAGGTGAACCATGGCCCTGGGGAGCAGGACATCCTGGCATGATAGCAACAAAACTGAGCCCCAGCTCTCCAGTGAGTGGGAAGCACACGGCTTGCTGGTAGATGCTAATATTTCGGTTGCTGAATCTGGATGTGAACCTGTCCTCCCCGGGCAGATCTAACGGTGAAAGTGATGGGGTGCAGGAACAGACTTCTCAGGAGGATCATGAGACCTTCACCTTTGAAGGATTGTTGGAACAGGTCAGGCAATAAATATCAGGCCAGGTCTGAGCTATCCTAAAAGCAGCCTTAGGCCAGGGGAATGGACTCTGAGAGTTTGGGAGATCTTTTTGAGTCTTGTGAGCCTGTGTCCCCTAAATGTCCCTGTGTCTGCTTGCACACTTAGAGCAAGGCATTAAATGTAGGTGAGATTTTTAAAAGCAATACTTGTTAGCTTTACTGACTCCCTCAGGGGTCAATAGTGAAACTCATTGATTTCAAGTGAAGCAGAATGCCTTTGAAAACCCATCTCTAAGTGCTTTGCTGGATAGAAGCCTTACACCACGGAGGACTTGGCCTGTTACTTTCGGTAAACAATTTCACTGAGCTTGTTGAGTCCAAGTATGTTTGTGCAAACATAACTACCTGATGAAAAAGTGTGATCAATTTTATTGAGGAAAAGCTTAGATATTTGCAAAGGAGAATGCATCTCAGCGTTCTTCACCTAAGATGTAGAAGAGGAAGCAAAAATAACAACCTTCTCCTCATCTTTCTATCAGTAAAAGAAAATCTCATGTAAGATATTGATGTTCACCATCTTTTCATTTTTAAACCTATTGTGGAAAAATATTTCATCTCAGCATAAGCCTATGTTATCATTAAAAACTCATACTGATCTCCAAATAAACACAGCATATGCCCAAAATTCCTTTTAAAATATATGTGTCTAACTAAAAAATGAACCAACTCCTCTGAAATTACCTGCCAACATTAAATAAAAACCAAAACTTAGCTGTGTTTTACAGGCAGCTAGCTGTTCCTCGGCAATTGGTAGCTCTCCACATCTTTAATTTAAACATACCCAGGGCACAGGTAATCTTGACAATAAAATCTAAGGCCAGATATTCTATTAGCATATCTTCATGCATTTATGTCAGCAAATGATTTAGTTACTTGTACCTAAAAATGCAGTTATCAAAAAAATAATCAAATAGTCAGTCAGAAATAAAAAAAGAGAATGTGAGTTATTATGTATTACTCTAATAAATAATACTCCTCATTGGTTTGGGTTTTTTTTCTATTAACCAACAAATGGAATGACTCTGGTTTTAATATCACTGGAGGGCTTTGGTATATTTTTAATAAAGTTTTTCTGAATCTCATTACTCCTTTTCTCCCACTAAAAAAAAACAGCCAAAATTTATCATTTGATGTAAACCAAGCTTCTGCTCCATCTCTGATAAAGAACAGCAGAAAATTGTTATGTATAAAACTCAGCAAAATTGACGGGCTCTGCTCTGAAGAGGCTCAAGCTTGAGACAAGATGGAAAGGGAAAGGTGTCCCCTGGAGATGGCTGTCCCTCCACATTAGTCTTCAAACCGATAGCAAAGGAAGCTAGGAAACTCCAGATTTCTTTCTGAGTAGCCATCACTATCCCACACAATCTGTAAATCTGTGCTCAACTTTCTGTTTCCCAAGAAAAAAAATCCTTTCTCAGTGTAAATCCGGTTAGAGAAAATGTAACAAAACCTCTCTGCTAATGGATTTAAACTTAACCGTTTTAAACTTGAAGAAAAAAAAATAATACAGGAACTGATTTAAAGGAATACCAGACCTAAACATCTTAAAGTATTCTTTAAAAGCTGTATTTTGGCATACACTTTCAATGAAAAGTACCTTGTTTTTTCAATAATTTTACTGATTTTCATTACTGTAACATTGGAATGAGCCCTAGGCCCATACATTTGTTTTCTTAACACCTAAATTCCAGATTTCCCGTTTCTAGCTTATACTCCATGTAAGTGCTGTGCCTAACAGTTTACGCCACAGAATTTGTTTAGATCTATATTATAGAGTAGATGTGCATAACATGATGGATGGAAAAGCCTTTCTAACCTTAAAGAGCTGTCCGTGAGAATCTGAGCAGTTCTCTCCATGTTTTGAATATTTTTGACATGTAATTGCCAACATCTGTTCAGGATTATCACCGATAGGATTTACCATGCATGGTTTTTGCTATCTTGTCTACCTTGTCATGCAGGTTGGAGATGTTAAACACTGAGGCTGAATGAGACCTGTCCATAGATAATGCTTGGCAAGGAAGTATTGTCATACGGTTGGTCCTCAGTGGACTCATCTCTGCATAAATTACTTAATAGTACACATTATTTATTATTTTAACAAAGAGTAATAGACTAGCTAAAAAGCTATGAAAAAAAGAGCTTCTTTCACTACCAGATCTGTAGTAAAACACTGATTTTCTTTTGGGTTTTTTTTGGGGTGGGGGTGGGGGGGAACCATATCCTTTAAAATGTGAGAACATGTGTGTTGGTGAAATGCTGTATCTACCAAAATCAATAATGAAACATTTTCTGATCTCTTCAGGGTCCAAAATTTAAACAGTGTTTCTCTCACATGCAAATGGATAAACACCACAACAAATTAGCCTATCTATGCCGGCAGACCTGAAACCTCAGCTCATAGCACAGATTTAAATTCCTCTATTGATGTGCTCTTAAATATGAATATGCATTTTGAGGTCATTAACCTTCCATTTTTAAAAATCAATATCTGAAGACTTTAAAAGTCTTTCATTGCCATTTTCGTATGGTTCATGAATGAGTACTTTGTGTACGTGATTCACGAGCCACTGCATACTGCCATTCTTACAGCAGCGTTCACTTTAGTGAGGTCTGTAATTTTGGAAGCACTCTAACTCCTTCTGCCCACAAAAACTGTATTGGAAAACATATGAAAAATGTATTCTATTGACAGGTCACATTCCCTACATTCCTCCATTTCCTGATCAGTATCTATGGTTAAGTCGGTTGTAATTACTGTGTTTACTACTGGAAATGGCATGTAGGCTTTAACTGCAGCCGGAGTGTTTAACCTGATTTTCACCTGAAATGACTGAGATTGTTTTCAGCGCCCGCAGTACTCTGAACGTTCGTAAGGCTGAGACATTGCCCAGGTCCACAAATTCAGTTATGTATCTGTAACAAGGGAAAGTCACACACAGACAATGACAAAACACCAGCAAAAAAAAAACAACAGTCAAAGGGACAAAGAGAGACAGAGAAAGAATCACTTGTAGCTGAGAGCCAAAACGTAAGGATCAGGGCTTCTTACCTGGGATTACTGAAATAGTTTTTAAAGCTCTCAATACCCTGAAAGTCCGAAGAGGTGAAACACTGCCTACATTCACAAATTCTCCTACATACCTGTAGAATTAAGTCACAGTTATTTGGAATTATACAATAGAGTATGAGACTTGTCTGAATGAAGAATGCATTCATACATAACGGGAGTGAACGCAGCTGAATGAGAGGTGCATCCACTTTTCAGGCTGTTCTTTGATGCCATTTGTCCCAGGTTTGTCATAGCACACATTACTGCAAATGTTTCTTGAACTGTTAAATTTATCTAATAGGCATCAATTCTTTAAAATGACTGGGTGAACTTTGTTATCATGCTGTTCAGCAAAAAGTACTTTAAAGATCTTACCATCATGTAGTTTAATAAAAATTCTTTATGTTACAGGAAGCATTAAGAGTTATTTTGCTGCTCTTTAAAAAAATCAGAGCTTCAAATACCCAAATGTTTTTCACAAAATAGCTTCTTCAAACTACATATAGGACAACATGGGAAAATATCAGCGCAAATGTTTCTGGTGGGTTATTTGTTTTCAGATGCTGTACTCTGTGCTAAAGCAGATGTTGGTTTCAAGAGATGTTTAAAATTTTATTTTGTTTTGTACATCAAATCCATGCCCTTTGGCTTCAGGAAGATGGATTTTCAATGAATGTAATTGCAATCCTACTAAAAACTATTTATGATTAAAATACCAATCCCAGTCTTCAATGCTGTGCCTATTTTGGGCATCACAGAGACCCATGCCCCATCTGAGCAAAATGCTCCCAGGAGGGTCAGTTATGGAGTAAGTTTGTTTTCATCAGTGTTGTACAAAATTATTTCCTCCAAGTCAGTATACAGTAAAAGCACAGTGACCACTGTATCTTCAGAACAAAAGAACTCTTAGACCCTTTAAGTTCACTATTAAACTTCTATTAAATTTCATTTACATATTCTACTTCTTTGAGGCATTTGTTTTTACATGTTAAGGAAAAAACTCACCTGGTTATTTTACAAAGCCTGCTTAAGTGGGCTTTGTGCAAAGGCCTCTGGGGAGGACAGAGCATCCTCTCCATATCTACTAATCCAGATTAAAACATGGAAGAGCAATATCACTTCTCCTCTTCATAATCTCAAAGGGGAATCTGGGCAAAGATTTACCTGTTTGGTAATTCCTACCCAGGTTTATCCAGTGCTTCTCTCCCAAACTCTTCTACAGCATGCAAGGGTGGAACAAAATCATTTGGGGAGAAGCGATAGCAGGGGAATATGGTTTTGCTGACCAGAGATTTATAAAAACACATTATTAATATGTGAACAAGCATATGAAGCAAATATTACTGCTGTTGTTCACAATAGTTAATTAAGATTTATTTCATCTATTTCTTGGATGAAATTGCAGCAGGTTTCTCTGTATCAGGGAGCAAGAAGCAACTGGAACTCCCATCCCGAATTTTCCTGTTAGCCAGGGAATTCCTTATTGTCTTTAAGCTTTTGGCAGGACACACTTCAAACAAGAGTTACAGCTGCCACTCCCTCACCTGTTCTGGGAAGTACTTGCTTGTCTGGGAAAGAATGATCTAAGCAGGAGCAGTTTCATAATTTCCCCTGAACCCATCCATGGCTCCCCAGAGGGTCACAAGCCATGGCTGTGTCTGTTAGCACAGGGTGGGAGAAAAGCCCTGGAGACCTGCGGCACCTCTTACTCTCTAGGGTGCATTTAACACTACTCTCCATGACTCAATATGTGCTTTTTCTGGCCAAAAGAAGAGGTAAGAAGTTATTTTGCAAGAAGTTGTTTTGCAATAACTGTAAAGCAAGTGATGGTCATTTCACTATAACACCCACCACTGAAAGAATCAGATTTTCTATTAGCTCAAAACCCTTGGCCCATCCAGATCTCATGGCCCCTCATCAGGCCTTCCCATTTTGAACCCTCATGCCATCTTTGTTTCCAGGTACAGAAATATACCTCTAGCATCACACTAGCTACAAGCAAAGACACCATCAGTGTTACCCGCCTTACTTTAAATTACTCACAAATTGGTTTTATATGAAGGATAAATCATATCAGAATGCAGTCCATTTTCCAACACTCCCAACTATCTACTGCTTGCATACTTGGGAAGGAAGTTTCGTTGTACATATGAATGTAATGCTGCAGTCACTTTTAATTCTCACTGTGGCCTATGGGTTCAAGGAAACATTTTTCTATTTCTTTTCTGTTCCAGAATGCCAATTATATTTTTTATTCTAAAAATGTTAATATAATATGCCTTAAAGTAAGAAACAATAGGAATGGAGGGCAGTTCTGAAGAGCGCAGCCATTGCTATAATTTGATGTCCAGAAGCTTGATTTTTCACAGTTGTAGGCCCCCCTGTTTTAGGGATCTTCTAGCTAAGAGATGAAATATCATTTGGAAAGAAAATTGAAATGTAGCTAGGAAAGAAAGCACAGACAAGCAAGACTCTCGTTCAATAAGGCTTAAGGAAGTTTTAATGAATCCTTGGGCTGGACCACTAAGTGGCCGTTCAAGTCTAGAAGAATCGGAAAAGCAAAAAGACGTGCAAGCCTCTGGGAACCAAACCTTAGTTCCTACCTGCAGGGAGTGAATCACCTCTGGGCAACTGTCCACCTCAAGGTCTGTGCAAACCTTCCCGTCTTTCCAGCTCCCTAGGCCCCAGACACCCAGAGATAATGTGGACAGAATGTAAAGGGCTTTTTCCCTTAAATTTAATCCAGACCTTGTCCCACCCTGACCGTTCAGACTTGAATTTCAGTGACAGCAAGTGAGATGATCCCAGAGGGGTTCTGCAGAGCCGGGCGTGATGCCCCAACCTCTGCTCAAGCCGAGAGATGAGGGGAAGCAGATGCATTGCCGAGGCTGCAAGCTGCGGCTCATCTTGTCCTTTCCTCTGCCCCTTTCTGCCTCACTGTCAAACGCCTCCTTCCCCATAGAATAGAGGGAAACCATGCACAAAAGGTGCCCATGTTGTGCTGAATCCAGACATCTGCAAACAAGCTCACGTGTCTGATGGGCAGGAAAGCAGGCTGGTAACACCTTGTGTTGTTCTGTCCTACCTCTAAATGTTGCAGGAGAATTGCACTTAGCACTGCTTGGGGAAAAGTTCAGCTGAGAAAAATACCTCATGTGTGCTGACCTCCAAAAGCTCCTCCCCATCTGCGTTGTCTTTCTTTTTAAAAAGCTTATCACGATGGCCAGATGTCAGTTCAGCCAAATCCATAGGAATGTAGTAACAGATACCGGGGTCTGGCCTAGGGCTGGCTTTGATCCAAAGCTTACTAAAATAAATGGGAGTCTTCCTGATGAAGCCCACATAAGTTTTACACATCTTCATGCTGTTCCTTTGCTAAATGCTGCTAACAATATTAGTCCTGATCCCTGCAGCCTGCTAGAGTTTTACTACCAAATCCAGTGGCCCTCACTGGTGTTTGAACTCAGTTTGGTCGAATATTTTTTACCAATTTTGGTTCCATTTGAATGTCATGGGCCCAGGAGTTCAGCTGAAATGTCAGTGAATTATGAGGCTGTGAATTATGAGGTTTAAAAAGGCAGCAAGAACTAAACTAAAAGCAGAACGTGATATAGGATTCATTAAGCAGAAAATCCAGGGAGATCAGATAAAATTCTTCTATGATTAGGAAATGGGGCCTTTCAGGGCATCTCTACTAGCTTCCACTTCAAGATGACATGCTCTCTTCATGTCCTGCTCTCTCTTCTTTGACTATGAAGAAAATCTGGATTTCTAGCTCAGCTGGAGATACCAGCAGTGTCAGACATCTGCCTTTGGCCAGAGCTTGGGCTGACACCGTGTCTGCTGCGAGCGTTGGCTCTACCCCCGTGTATTTTTAGCTGTCTAGATGCCACAAATCCATCAGCTCCTTCAAAGCACCAGAACCCTACATGTCCTGAGTGAACTCTAATAGCCTAGGTGGAAGCACACAGCTGAAGGGCAATATCATGTTGGGGCCAACTTTCTGTTCCCAAGATATACAACAAGTTTCAGAGGCCTTTAAATTAATTCCCTATAGTAGTAAAATAGTAACTACTTTCAGGATGAGTAGGGTTTGTGAAGTGAAGAACACAAAAACAGCTTTTGTGGTGTTATGGATAAATTATAAATAGAGATTTAAATACATGGGTATTCAGTCACACTTCTAACACTTTCTATGCAGGGGTCTGAAACTTCCCAAAACTACATTAGATAGGCAAGTATTATTATATATATTTTACAAACAGTTCGCTCTGTGGAGCAGAGAGAGCGTAAATATTTTCTCCAAATTAGTCTAGTGAATTGAGAGAACAGAATCAAGAATTCCTCTGACTTCCTCATCTGAAACCACTCAGAAAAACAAACTCCATCCTGATATAATTTTTTCATTTTTTCAGTATAATTTGAGTGAAAAAAGAGAACAGCCAGACAATTTTTTTTAAAGTTCTATTCTTGAAATATATAAAGGAGTGCTACTTACGCCATAACAATAACACTGAAATCCAGCCAGTTCCATGGATCTCGAAGGAAAGTGAATTCTGTCATGCAAAATCCTCTTGCCAATATTTTTATCAATGACTCAAAAGTGTAAATGCCAGTGAAAGTGTACCTGGGGAATAAAGCGGCCAAGATAAGCAAAAGCATTAGCAAGCGGTAGATGGCAGGAACGGCAGAGGCACGCTCAACCCAATCCTGCTCACATGAGACACTCCTGCCCATCTTGTCGGGGCTGCTCATGAGTCATGGCTGCAGCACTGGGCTGTGAATGAGCAGCTTCATGTGTGGACCAAGGAATATGTAAGAAATGGGAAAGCGCTCATGACGGCCACAGGATGGAAGATAATTTTCACCACAGGGTGTACCGTGATGAATCCTCACTCATTAAGTCAGGCATGAACACTATGCTACTAAGCTGTGCTATTGACTTTTGACGCTCTGCCTGCAATCGCCACTGAAAGAGGAAGGGATTATGCCACCCTCCTTGTTGTTTGTCTGATTTGGAGGAGGGTGGTTGTTCCGTTCATACCTCTCATCTCTTCCTGTCCAGGCCGTTTTGAAGGATGGCAGGTTAAAAAATGTCACCACTAGGTTTTATTAGATAAAAAGCGTATTCTTCCTGCAACTTCTCTTGTATGTCACTATCCATGGTAAATCACACCAGCCCTCAGAATTAAACAACAGAATACCCTCACTGAAAAAGAGGAAAACAACTCCCACCCAAATACTATATGTAGTAATTTTCACCTGCTTGACACTACAAGAGACATGAGGGTGTTTTTTTTCCCTTAGTAAGGTAAGTTGTTTATTACCCACAGCCTCTTGCCTGTGATGATCTTGGATAGAACATACATCTTACCTTTTGTAATAAAGATGATGCTTGTAATAAAATTTAGCAAATTCTCCATGGAGGACAGTAATGTATCTAACTTATAACATTCAGATCTGTATTCATGCAGGGCTCTACCTACCTTCAGAGACATACTTCAGGGCATACAACAACTCCTTTTTAATGTTTCTACCTGAGATATCTAGCTCAATGGGACTAGGTATTCTAAGCCATATCTTAATAAAATTAATAAATGTTTAGTATCCACTACTGGCATTCCCTACCCCTTTACTCCAACTGCAGATGATACAAATGCCTATTAAAAAAATCAATCAAACACCTAAAATCCCATAAAAAAAACTCGTAAGTCATGATGCTCAGGGCTTTCACTGGAAACATCAGCTTGAGTTTTCTGTTCAGTCCCTAAACATCAGTAGCTATAATGTGTGCCATCACACACACAACATTTATAAGAGTTGGGATTCTTGTTTGATTAAAAAAAAAAAGGTGTAAGCAATTAAAGGTGGTATTATAAGGACGAACGTCATTGTGCATAAAAAGGAAATGTTTTCTCTTAGTTGTATTCCGCTGATCTGCAACTGGGTACACCTATAGGTAGTGGCAAATCTCACACCCTCCTGCCATCATGTCACACAGTAGAGCTAGATACACGTTATAAAACCTCAGTATGCTTCATCGTAAAATGGAGATTAGCAGGACTGTTTTTGTGCAACAATAGGTGTAAAATATTTCTCATATCTCCTCTTTGACCATACACCTGACCATTACCTTATATCCAGTTTTTCATGGCTCCTATTTAGTGTTGCTCTGGTATTTCAAATATAGGTCATCCACGTGACAGTCTCTTTAAGCATGTGTATTCAGTAATACATGCAGGAAACACAAGCAAAGAACTAAAAAAAAATACTTAACGGTACATAAGCTCATTAAAATGATAAAGCACTTGTATTTATTCAGCATGTCAGATGGTTTAATTGATTGTATAATCATCATCTAATTCTAAATGGATCGGGCAAAGTCCTCCCGCAACTGAACAACTCCTTTAACAACAGACGTCAGGATTTAAAAAAAAAAAATTTAGTTGGAAGAAGTTGAATTGATTTCTTTTTTAAAAATAATAAGGAAAATTTTTGAAAGGAAGATCTAGGACAAATATTTGCACAGGGTCACTCTTGTATCCCCTGTGAGTGTCTGGGACAGTAGAACAAAATGGATTAAATGTATCTTTTCCAAATCCGATATTAATTGATTTGAATTAAAGTTCATTGGGTTATTTTGCTTTTCAAAAGTACTTGCCTTTGATTTCATTCTATGCATTTGAGGAGGAAAAGCTGAGAGGTATGAGGGGACGCAGAAGAGAAAACATGGAATGGAAAGGATTTACTCCATGCTCCATGGGTCCAGTTGCATTTCTGCTCTACATTTCTTGCATGCCCTGCTTGATGCACTGATAACATCATCCACAATTTCCTGCCTATGGAAGACACAACAAGCACTTTGATGTTTTCCTCCAACATGTTCCAGTTCCTAGCTGTAGACCCACTGACCAAATTTAGACTCTCATGGATGAGATGTCCATGTTTCAGCTGAACACATCATGGCTATGGTACTGCATAACAGTTTTCAATAAGAAAAGGACAGTATCAGTGGAAAAGGAAAGCCGCAGACACACTTGAAGGTAGTACACTGTACAGAAATACATGAAACATCCTGGGATTAGGATGTTATTGTGATCGGATGAAATATTTGGTTCAGTGCTATCTATAATTAGTAATTTATGGCCTAGAAGATGTGCTCTGCATGATTATATGAGACCTAAAATAAGGGCATTTTACTGTCTTTCTTACAGCCCCTGAGTAGACCAACCACCAGGCTGCGGAACAGCAGATGGCTGTGTTTATCATATGTCAGTCAAAAATAAAAACTGTGTTCCGATTGGTTCAATGAGCCAAAATAATTGTTTAATGCACTGTAGGTTGATTAGTTTGTGCATCTGGTATCTTTTTCTGACAGGAGTATTTTAAAGCAACTTAAAGAAATGAAAAAGGCTTTCTGAAGCCCATTAGGCTCTTCTAAAATTATGTAAAAGAAGAACAAAAACCAAAACAAACAACCAATAAAACCTTCATGTGATATCTTTGCTATTTATGCTGAAGGTTTGACAAGCTAAAAAGACAGGATTCCCCATAAAAGTGTTCCAGACAATTTTATGCTTGCTCATAAAGTCTGCCTACCAACGATTACAAGGGAACGCTTCTCATGACACGCTCAGTCCAAAAGAAACTTTTGCTTCCAATAAGTTTTAGTTTAAGGACAGAACTAAGCATGTCCAGGAAGTATTTTCTGAAATAATTCAGCTTAAACTCTATCAGTCTGTTTTAATGTGTCCAACCATCAAATCTCTTGTATTGGGAACTGTGGAAGGCTGGCCAGTTTCAAATGGAGTTGACTTACTGAGGGAGTTCTCAGAGGCAACAAACGCCTGGCAAAATATTTTGTCAGGACAAATAGTATGGTCAGTTTTACTGGAATGAAATGAGATAATAGCAAACAAGATGAAAAGGATGGAAAAAAAATGGAAGTGGAAAAGGAAGGTCAAGATAAGGACAGGGCAGCTGTAAAATAGCAAGGATACTTACTCAACATATTTATTCCATGACGGAGTCTCTGATTGTGCCATGAACACACAATTAGTTAAAATAGTGCACATAATAAACATACTGAACAATGTAAATAAGCAAATTAAGGAAAACAACACATGTTATAAGAATTCATAATTTTTGTCATTTCACACAAGATATGACAGCTCTCACAATTTGCAAGATGCTTAAAAAGCACTATAGACATTTGTTTGCAAGTATATAAGGAAACAAATAATTATATAACCATAGAAAAAATAAGGGAATCTTCTCTGCTTTTTTTTCCTTTGCCTACATCTTTTACACATACATTATACAGCAAATAAACGTACTGACTCAGCAGTCTTTTCAAAACACAATACCCCAGATTTACAGCCGTGTCGGTCAGATGACAGTGTGCATAGGTGCACAACTTTGTATGAAAAGGGGGATTAGTCTCATTTAAGTATCTACAGAAAAAACCTGTGCCTGCAAATTCCCATTTTACTTTGCATCTTGAAACATTTCTCAGGCAGTAGGGCAAGTAATAAATCTGGTCTTTCTAATCTCTCTAATGGGCTTGAGGCCTCACTTTCGGTATAAAGTTTCACCTAAAGCTAATGTGAGTTTCAGAGCACTAATTTTAAGGCTTGGTCTGCAAACCCGGTTGGCAAATACAGTCTTGGTCTGCAAAGCTGACTGCCTCAGCTCAGGCACCAGTTTCCCTAATTGGAGGCTAAAATGAACCTCCCAAGTGAATAGTCTATGCACTTAGCTGCTAAGCTGAGGCCATAAATATGAAAAGGAGCACCCTAAATCGAATTCCTGAAATTGAAAACGTAGTTCACTGAACTGTTCTCCTAAAAGCACATGCCACTTTCTGTAAAAATGTTACAGAAAATGATGGGATTCTCCTGCATAAATAATAGCTCCCATGCTACTGGAGAAAGTTTAACTAATGAGTTTAAGTGGAGAGAAGGTAAGGCAAAGGAAAGCAGCCTACAACTCAGTAGGCTGGGAAGGAAGTTCTTCTCAAGGAAGAACAGTAGCATCCAAATGTAAACTTCTTTTGCTTTATTTAGGAAAAAAAAGGGTGTGGTTTTTTTTCAGTTTCACCCCTTTACTGATCCCATTGGTGTTTTTTTTGTTTAAGAATAGTGATCAAAGAACATAATTTCAAAGGCATGTCCTGAAATGTTTGCATGAAAATTGTCCTTTCACAGAACCAAAATCTCTGCGGAACACAGAGTGGAACGCTTTCCAATGGGCCGCATAAGCAACTACGAGGTTAAATTGGCAGTAACCATCCCGCATATTCCCCAGCGCCACCACAGAAAGCAGTAATTGAACTCAAAGGGACTGCTCATCTCACAAACATTTTCCACTTCTGGGGCCGACACCTCCTGCTGAAGGACTGGGAAGGATATCTGATATCCAGTCCCATTTTCTCAAGTCAGCCTGAGATACATTTCTAAAAGTTGTGTCTATCTGGTTAACACAATTAGGTTGTAAGCGGCAGCTAGCCTAGAAAATGCTGGTTTAATTTTTCAAATACAGTGAAATCCTATGAAATGCTATGAAAAATAATTGTAAAACAGAGTGGTATCTTCAGGCCAGGCCACACAAACACTATCATCCAATTGAATTCCAAGCAAGGAAATTCCTCTGTAACCTTCCATTTTAGGATCAGTGCCCTGATTTATACATCCCTGTTTCCTTGTGGCATAAGCTGAATCCAACAGCTTTCCCAGATACTCACTTATATGTAGGTGTCATCAGCTACTCACTGAAACACCAAAGAGAATATACCAAAGAACACAGGTTGAAAATGTGAGGGGTCAGCTTTGTGACGTCAAATGCACCATGAATTCAAACAGAGTTTCATGACCAAGCTGAAAACTACAAAGAACATAAAAGAAAGACACATTTCAGCTGGTTATGCAGTAAAGTGAGGGATCTGCGTTAAAAAGAAAGAGAAAAGAGAAATTCCCACAGAATGAAAATTGTCATTCCTTCCTGAAATCTAATGCAATTGTTTGCATTAGAAACAGTCAGTGATGATCTACTCAGAAAGAACAAAGGAAAAGAGATGAAATTGAGATAATCTATATCAGCACTATTGTCTGACACCTATCTTAGAACTGCTATTAATTCTAATTGTTGAAAACCTACTGATCTATGAGTTGACATGGCTAACACGTCCAGAAGTATGGGTTGGACTCTGTTACGGACCACAAACCAAATATACTAAGCTACTCATCAGGATCCTTTCTGCGATAAATTAAACCTATTCTTTCCAATTGGAAGTTATAGAATAGTCTTTGAGCAAACTGATTCTGAAAGTTATAAATTTTATCTTCTAGCACAAAGATACTGAGCGAAACAGCATACTTCTATTCTAGACTTCATTATGATGGATAATTGTTAATTAGCAGACTGAATACTAGAGGCTCTCTAAGTGATCATTGCCAAATTACATATAATATGTGCAAGCAAAGGTTAGTTCCAATCAATAGTACATATAATTGGTGCTTCACAAGGTCTTATTTTCCCTTACGGAGGAAAGTGTGTAAAATTAGATGGGGAGAAAAGTTGTGAGCAGAAAATATGAACAAAGATTGGAAATTCTTTAAGAAGATTTTCTTTAATGGGCCAGAATCTACAATTCTAGCATGAAGGAAGGTAATTTTGGCACAAACCCCATTCTGGATCAGTGGCGAACTGAGAGCAAATATCTGTAATACCTAGAAAAACTAGGAATAGTAATTGCTCTGGATTTGATACAGAACAGCAAACTGCTTGGAGAAACTAAGGACACCACAGAATAGTCCTTGGCTTGCAGGCAAGAATAACTAAGAAGAGTTTTTTAAGCATAAAGCATCAATGAAATGTTAGCAGTGGTTTAATCTTATTAATAGGTGGAGAGAGCAAATGAAGATGTTAATAATAGCTAATAATGATGCAGAAGGCAAAAGGGTTCATCCAATACTTCTATTCTGCATTTGATATAGATGGGATGCAGACACTCCCCATGTCCTTTGTGACAGAAATGGACCAGGGCCTTGTCCTGGGCAGCTGTCTGGGCCATGGTCCTTTCATGAGGCCTCCTAGACTATGAGGAAGAGGAGAAATACCTAGATGTTTAGAGGTATGTTGTTAATTGAAGTAATTCACATTACTAGGAGGCTGTGAATGTTTTTTTTTTCCCTTGGAGGGCGCATTTTTGAATTACTAGACTAATCAGGCTTGGCTGGAAGAGCAGTGAACATACAGGATCTATCCTGACTGAAGTCCCAGAGGAAGAACTCTATATACAGCTGCTTAACCAAGAAATGCGACCTCCACAGCTTCTATATAGGATGATTTTATTCTGTCCTCTCTATTCTGTTCTACTGTTGGTCTTGAAGGCACCGTCAACGACTGGAAATGGAAATATGGCATCTACTAAAGAAGGTGCTTCAGACACTTACGTTACAGGGCACCAATGCTCTTTTTTGGCTTTTGCCATGGGGAAAATAAAGATTGCTTGATTACGCTCATGCAAGACAATAGACCTGGTTCCCAGATTCATGTCTGTGATATTATCTGCTTGAGTACTTGCCGATTCAGGCTCCTTTCTGCCTGGGATATTGACTGCCTCTTCAGTCAATTGGCCTTTGTGTTTCAGGTTGATGTGAAAGGTTTATCGACAGAAAAGAAATCAGTGCCTGATGCAGGAATTCTCTATGTTCTCACTTCTTTTTTTTTCCCACTGCATGGACAACCACTGGGAATCAGGTTTCTTACCCTATTTTTCTCCCTAAAATTTGATAATAACCCAATGATTCTAAGATGCTACTTGTTTAGTATTTATTAGTTCTCTCTGGTGGACATGGGCATTGCAGATGAGGGATTTCCATCACTAAAACATCACATGATCCTCACAGCAGCATATGGAGTCTTTGGATTATCACTGCCAGGTCTCCCTTGCGCACAGCAGAGAAAGCAGGCAACTCATGAAAAAGGGTGTGTTTTTAGTAATGTTCACACACAGCTGAATATTTAGGTAAGTTTGGTCTTCCACAGACATGTGACTTTGTCAGAATATAATGTTTCTGTGGCCACATTAAAAAAAAAACAAAACAAGCCAAAACCAGCCACTGCATACATGTATATATATCTGTCTTGCGTGAGTTCAGAACTAGAACTAGGGGAAATCGGGCACCTCTTTTCCATTGAAAGGTCCAGCAGGTGAGCCTGTGCTTTCACTCCTAGCTGGAGTTTTGAAATAAACAATAAAATAAAAATAAAAATTAAATGTTCTGTTTCAGGAGAGCAAAAATATTCAGTTCTGAGGCAGTTCAAAATGCATATGGTGTCACAGACTCTTATCAGAGAAGTTGCTTAATTGCTCAATAGCGAAGCTCTCCGTCAGTGTGGATTTCCCCCGGCGTGCCTCCTGGTTTCTTTCCTAAGGTACTACACCCAGTTTCTTCCACTGACTCTTTACTAAACATGATCAGGCCCTTCACACCCTTTAAACCTGAGTAAACTCACCAGGCTCTCCAGTGAAGTTCACATTATCTGATGCCAGTAGTATAATATAGTTGTTTTCACAGCTCACATAACAATATAAAATGAAACAAAGCAAAAATCCAAGTGTGTTTCTGCTTGTGCAAGCAAATTCAGATGAAAGATTTAAAACAGCTTAATGAAATAAAATAGTTTCTGACTTCCATCCATCTGTGCTTAAAAACCATATAAAATACACAAAAAGGGAAATCAACAGAAAGGATATGAATGTACCAAAATTTTAATTGCTGCTCTTCTGATTGGATGGAAAGGACTAAGTATATACAAGGCAGGAGTGGCACTAAATCGAAAGATTGTCTTCCCTTTGTTCAGTACTATAAATGTCTGGAAAACAAAATAGAAAATGAGAACATTCAGTATTTGCATTTATGCTCAGCTTTTCCCAGCCCACATCCCACGGGGAAATTCCTGCCAGTATCCCGTACTTCTTCTCCACTCCCTCCCGAGATCCCCAAATTCCTTTTCATTCAGGGGAGAGTTTTGCCCAAGACCCTCCCAGCAGGGCTGTTGCTTGTCCTATTGCAATGTCCCAGTTGTCTCCTTCACCTCTTTACTCCTTCACTCCTTACAGGGTCCTGTGCCACCACGTCCACCACAGGGCTGGGAAGAGAGCGGGATCGCCTTTAAAAATAAAAAATTACCTGGAGACTAAAATGTGGTGGAAGGACTTTTATGATGCTCTTCTTCCCAGGTGCCGGGAACCTTACTATGCTGTTACTCCATCCTCTTTACCTTGAGAACTCTCTTGCTCTCAGTCAATATTTTTGGTCTTACCAAGGAAGAAGCTGCATGAGGCACAGCTCCACAGCAGGATCTGACCCTGGCACCGAGGCGTTGTCATTGTACCCAGGTTATTGTGGGCGGAGCAAACCGATACTGTGAGTTATCTTAAGTCCAAAGCAAAGGTGAATTGGATGCTGGCCCAATTTACAGAGCTCTGAAGATGCCCCACCATGCACAGAAGAACTAATATTCCCTCAGAGACAGGATCAGGACACCCAATAGATAAACTCTAAGCAACTCACCCGCCTTGAGTCTAAGACCTTCATGACACTAAAATTGCAAATTTATATCCTGCTGCTTGTGCCTGAAGATAGCAGGCAATTTAAAAGGTAAATTAATTCTGGCCCTTCCAGGTAAGTAATCTGTATTTATCCATTTAACTTTTATTCTGTAGTTCTTGCACCTGTTTCTACAGTTTTAATAGAAGTAGCATTGTGGTCATATTCATGTATTGTTAACAGGAAATATCGCAGCCCAAAATCAGGAACATCCAGTACCTGAAAGAACTGGAAGCTGCCTGAAAATACACCCCGTTTCCGAGCCTTATTTTGTCCCGTGTGTTACGAAATGTTTGGAAAGGGGAACGAACTGTAGTAAGCAACTAGCCCAGCTCCGCTGTCAACAGCCTTTTGACAGAAGCTGCAAGCACTGTTGTGGCTTTGGTCCAGCCTACACGTGATTCCTCATCAGGTGATGCTTGCTTTGGGATGCAGCTTACCCTTCTGCAAAGTGCCAGCATTGCACATGCTACTCACATCTCACTTCAGGTCTATTTTGGTCATCTTAAATGGAGTTGAACTATCCTTCAGCAGGAAAAGAACCACTGCTCTCCAGGAATGGCTGTGGAGGTGCCTAATGCTCTTACACAGAGTGCTACTGCAAGACTCAAGTCACCCAGAAGCCCTTAACGTTAAGGGGCTTAAGTGATAAACAGACCTGTGAAGAGTCAAGACTCATGCAGAAGGCAAGATAGGGTAGATAAAAACCTCTGGCTTAATTTGACTCAGCTATTGCTCTGCTCTTTTCAGATACTGTATATTCATGCTCAGAGTTATCTGAAAACACCCAAATTCTAATTATGCTTTTTATCCCTCTTTGCTTTCCTGCTTAGATGTTTTCTGGCAGGCCTGCTTATGCCAAAACTCTGATCCTTAATCTGGAAAAAAAAATATTTTTACTGGCTGTAGAAAAATAAAAACCAGAGCCCTCAAAACAGAGATGGTGTTTATGCTTTAGCAAAAGCAAAGAAGCAGGATGGATGGCTGGTGCTCACCTTACGATCATTGTAGAAAGGGTCAAGGTCCTCCAATGGCTCCCCAATGAGCTCTGGAGAAACAGTTCCATAGATATCAGGCAGTTTCTTGCAAGCTTGCAAATCAAACTGAGGCTGAGGTTTCTCTTCTTCGCCCAGCTGCTCTCTGTATTCCTGCTTTGCATTCCTTGCAAGCTTCTCCGCAATTCGTTTCTCAATAGCAGCCAAGGATTCAGGCGTGAACCGGTGGAAGCTGTTAGTACCCGGTGGTAACAAGAAGTCAGCCATCTTTTCATCCTGCTTTGTCTTTACTGGTCTTTACTCCTAGTAGTGGAAATGGCTGAAACAAAAAATACCACAGGTTAGTGACAGGAGCAAAGCAAGAACAAAGCCATCAGAATGAAAAAAATAACCCAAATAACTTGTAGGCTATTTATTATCAGGAGACCCTTCATCTATTTTCATGTGATTAGCAGAACAGCAAGGAACACAGAAATGACTGGAATTGTAATTTCAGTTAGGACTCATTCGTGATCAGTGCTAAAAAGACTTTGTAGATAGACTGTGGAGTATTCTTAAGCTTTCAGTCACTTGGGATCCTAAATCCAAACCAAGGAGTGACTTAGATTCATACAAGCTTAAGTTTCATAGAAAGCCATAGGATTCCTAACTCATTTTTGAAAATGCAGCTCTGGGAGTGGATGAACAATGTGCCTAAGATGACTGCAGGGCAGATTTAAATCAGCCGATCTCCAGCCACATGATGCAAACTCTGAAAATGCCCCAGCTGTTCTATTCCAAATTTAAAGAGTGAAGGGTCAAGTTCAGATTCTTAAATCACATAGAAATTCTTCATAATCTCTGTTTTAAGCTTCTGCAACATAATTTTTATTTTGCTTTGGGATAGAAAATACCATCGTCAAGATATCTGTCAAGACTTTTGAGCATTTTCTTCTCCTCCACACCCTACAACCTGAAGGACGCTGGAAGCCCAAATGCGCCTGGCAAAGCCCTGGGACCTTCATGAGAGCACTCCAAGCTTCTGAGATGCTGAATAGCCACTGCTGCCAGTTCATCACATCTGGAAAACAGGGTCCATCCAACACCACTTTGAACATCTAACCCAAACCTGTGAGGTTTGACCGTCTTGGGTTTGTGGTGCTTCTCTGTTAGCACTTCCAATCCCTGCCTGAATGAAATGAGTGAGAATTGCCACATCTCTTCAACTGAAATGAATAAAGCCAAGCGAGAAAAACACAGCAGAACAAACAGCCTTCTTGTGTCTGCACTAAACAACATGGATAGCTGTGAAAATTAATGTAAAACTACTGCTTGAAAAGGGATGAGGCTTATCCCTGTTCTGGCAGCCTGCACAAATCCATCCAAGTTCACTGAAGCCGTACTGTGCAATTTAACAGTGACTTTGGTGGCACTCCTTTCCAGCAAGAGAAACCCTCACTATGCAACAATTAAAACTCATTTCACAGAAGAAACACAGCTTTTGTTTTTCTACCACCACCATTCACACTAAATCAGGGTACAAGCTGGTGACAAATAAAGTAGTAGATTTTGAGGTGGGCTACCCTGTTGCATTTGTCGATGTGTGCAGGACACAATTCTTTGTTCAGCTGCAACTGTTGTTTTCTGCTTTCAGATGGTATTTGTCTATTTACAGTGGATAGTTCCAGATAGTTTGCTTCTATTAGGCTCTGTGATGACAGAATTTTTGTTAGCAAACAAGACTTTAACAGGACTCTGCATGACAAATAGCATATTTATTGACTCAATTTGAGTGAAGTACTCTTTCAAATAACTACTGTTTTTCCTATTCTGACTTAGTTTTAAAATGAATTCATTAAATTGTCATTGAGCGCAGCTTATCATACAGGAATGATTTACTGGGGCTTGTACATTATACTCCGCATTACTGCTTGTTAGAACAAGCAGGTCTAAAATTAATTAGCCTTCCTGGAATTTGGGCATTCTGACATTCTTCTTCATTGAGATTTATTTTCTTTATTCCTTTCCCCTCTACCCCACATCATTTGTTTTACCCCTTTCCTCCTGAAAAACAGGAAATTAGAAGCTTTCCCACAAATTGAATTTTCTTATGCTCAACAGTTTGGGACTCAACACCAGTGCAAGCAAATAGAATTTCACTTTCTATAAGTGACACCAGTGCAGGTGGCCAGAGAATTCTCAGAGGTTTTCTGTCATTTCAGTTTTTGTTTCTTCACATTGAAACCTGCCTCAGTGCTGAAGGTGACAGCAAAAATCGGTGGCTGATGTACTTCTGGAAGGGCACAGACTAGGTCTCTAAAACGAAGACGAGATCATTGCAGGCTGTTAGCTGAGGTCTAGATGATCATGAGCGCTATGAAGATGGTGAATGGGGAATGATTGTTCGCTTTTTCTTATAATACAAGAATGGAGAAACTTCAAATGAAATCACAGAGCAGCAGGTTTGAAACAACCACTGCAGCCACTTTCCACATGGCGCAGAGTTATCCTGTGAAACCTGTTGGCTGCAAATGGCAAGGATTCACAAAGCCACAAGACAAATCCATGGGCAAAAGATCCATTAATGGTTTTAAACACAAAGATGCTGTCTCTGACTGAGAGCTGCAGAACCTGGGTGCATGCAAGAAAGACTACTTATGTTTGCCCTATTACACCTACGCAGCCATTCCCTTTGCTGGAAAGCTGGTGGTAGCCAAACTCTGCACCACCTTGTCCATATAGCCAAACTGGAGGCATGGCCATATCGCCTGAGGGACACCAAGTACTTTACTGAGATGATAAGAGAATGCGTGGAATGTGTCTACTAAGTGCTGCAGTTTTCATGGGTGTTGCTTGATCACAGAAACTGAACCTTCACCAGAATATTCAGCATCATCTCAGACATCCTTTAAAACTTCTGAAAGAAGCCATTCTGGCAATAGAACTGGTCAAAATGTTTCAAAAAAGAAAAAGAAAGAAAGGGGATAGGGCATGGTGAGGGAGAGAAAATATCCAGAAAGTTTAATTTTTTTTTTTAAAGGGAATTATTTTTGCTTAAAGCTCTCTCTTACTAGAAAACCAAATCAACTTCAAACTGGTCAAAAACAGATCTTTTCAATTTTATCTGCAAATTCCAGAAAGATAGCTGCCTAGGAACAACAGGAAAATCCTACACAAACTTCATTAGAGTTTTTGCTACCCTTCTATTTACTTTTGCTTTTAAAAAATTACATTTTCCAGCATCCTTATGATTGAAAAATCTTGACATGTTTTGTCTTCATACAGTATATAAGTTAAAGTTCCAAATTTTAGTGTGTGCGTGTATATATATATGTATAGAGGCTAATTCTTTTTAAATTTCATATGCTTTCAGGAAACGGACAAGATAATTTCATGGGTCCTTTCTATGTCTAATTTCTTTTAATCCATGAATTGCAAACATTTCTACAAATAGCCAGGGTTAGTCCAGATGTTTCTTTAAGGGGTAAGAAAGCACCACAACTTAAAAAGTGGAAATCATCAATGACTGAAAGAGCTGGACTGCCATTTCTTAAGAGATAATAGCTGTTGTGACTCACGTTTTTTGCAATATGAGCCTAGATTTCCCCATTCCTCTCAGGCATATTTTTGAAGTACAAGGCTTCAAACACATTTTTTCTGTGATATCACCACGCACAGAATGAACATTTCCCTCTTGCTTTGTCTTTGTTAAATTCAGTTAACATCAGTTCTGGCTGATAAAAATGTACTGGTTCTGTAAACAAAATGTGCATATGAAAATAAAGCCCCAAGATGCATATTTTCTATGGCGTGGCAAGAATCAAGAACGGTACAAACAAATAAGATATTGCTAGCACCTGTATTTCTTCAGGTAAATGCCATTTTCCATTACTGTTTTAGCCTTACTCCCACAGGCTTCAGCCACCCTAGCTCTGAAGACTTTTTGGGTTCTCAGTACATGACCTGCATGCCCTACAAGCCTTTCCCTGACTCCCCATGGATGGGTGGCCATCACCCAAAAGACCACTTTGGGCAATAGGTTGCCTGTAGGGGTGTAAATACAGGGAAGGTGGGTCCTGCTCACCTCCCACTAGCTGTCCCCCTGCTCTTGCATGGGCTTTGTGGACTCAGACCACCACCCTAGCACCTACCAGCCCCTTATCATGGCCCAAGAGCCAGCAGGGAGGTCCCATCCCCCAGAAGCAACAGGCGAAGCAGAGGCTGCAGTCCTTGCTGTGCATTACACATGGCTGGACACTGACTTCAGAGAAGTCACAGCTTCTTGCACCGCCATCTCCTGCTTGCACAACAGCACAGGATTACTTGCCTGGTGTGGTATCAAGGACATGCATGCATACGTTTCAGACATTTGGGAATGATAATAAGAGAGCCAAACCTGAAGATGTAACATGTGAAAGTAGCACTCACAGGGTAAAGGTCAGATACCATCAGACATGCTCGTCTCAAGTAAGAGTGTTTCCACTTAACCCTACTGATTTCTGTGATACCACTCAAGAAGTTACTACTGACCACAGGCTGGGGAGATGGATGGTAGCCCGTGGCAGCAGGTATGTTTCCACTGCGATTCTGCTAGTCCTAAGTCTTACAAAATAAGTCCTAAATTCTCCTTTTGTTTAAGAAGTGTTTGTGACTAAATATAGACTTTGCATTCCTAACTGCTGTGGTAACAAAAAACAGTCATGAGGTTGGGTTTCTTTTAAATGTTTGAGACTACATGAGTAAAGTCATCTTTTTATCCCCCCCTCTTTTCCATATAGTCTCTTTGGCATTTTGCTTTTACCTGCAGAGCACTGCAAAACGTGAGAATAATAGGCTAGGGAAATAAAGAACAATACAATGACACATCTAGTTTAATGTCACTGGCCTAGATTCACAAATCATTATGCATAAATTTACACATACACACAAACATTTAATCACATTTAAAAAGACTACAAGGTGATATGGGACCGTGTGGAAGTTTTATTCCAACCATGAATAAGGGCTTCATGGAGAACTCCCGTTTTTAATGAAGATCAAAGACCTTCTACATAAAGATACATAAAGATCATGAGGCTAAAAGGGTCTAGGTGACATAGACAGTCTTCTTAATTTTACTGACAATCAACAGGCAACCTTTTGAGACTTAATTCACTTATATTTATATCACACTTCAATTCCACAGCTAGGAGGTGTCCTAGGAAATTCTCTTGTAACTGCAAAATTTCAGTTGCTATTATACACTCTGAGGGTCTGCGTTCTCACATCAAAACAAGGGGGAACTGAATAATACAGTCCTGGAAACTTTACACAGCACATTCATTACTTCTGCTTAGACTGATATGTGGTTTGTTTCTTTTTTCCAACCGGCATAATTTTGTCAAGACCATAAACAATGATTTTTTTCTAGTACACGTTCCTAACATGTAATCAGCCACATCTCCAGCTGGTGTAAATCAGCCCAGCTCTACCCATCCCAGGGAAGTCACAGCAGCTGGTTCCTGTCAGAACCAGGAATATTTGCATAGAAATGCTTTCCTTAAAGAGAGTAGCTTCACACCAGATCGTGTGTAATTGAGGTTTTAAAATAATGGTCTAGAAGGTAACTTTGTAGGGAGCTGGAAAACCTCAGTTTTTTTGCGATGTGTGAAGGCAATGTGCAGATGCTTCTTCATCCAGAAACATCTTGTTGGGTGAGCTCAGAGTTGAAGGTGCAGAAAGGAGTGCTGGAGACACCAGCGGGGTACCCCTGCCAGGGACCAGGCAGGCTCCTGTGGCTGCCCTGCAGGGGAAAGGTTTCCACAAAAAATCTGTTGGAAATGGCTGTAATGTTTAGCTCTCAAAGGACATCTCGTAGGAAAAGCACAGTGTTGAAATCATCCTCAAACCGGCACAGGAGGAGCTGTGAGACAGTGTGTGCCCGCGTCACAAAGCAACCCTGAAGGTTGATATGACATTGCATAACACAGATTTCCTAAAACAAGCCCTGTTTGTTTACCATGCATGCCGGGCAGGGGCAGTAATAAATAAGTAAGAGAACTCATTGCATTCACACTGTTGGGAAAAAAAACCCCAACACAAAATGTCCAAACCGAAATCTCAGAGTCACCGACCCACGAGCTTTCGTCACAACCAGCTCTGCCTACGCTGTATCTTGTTTTAAATCCAGTTTAATTAGTTTTTCTGGCATCTCACTCATCAGAATCATGGCATTCTGACATTATCAATGACTTATTGATAAGATAAAGTCTTCAGAAAACTAGCATGTGCTAAAAGGAAATGAATTCAGAAGATTTCGTCCCGATATTGAAACAGTATTTGGGGACGACAAATGTTATGTCAAGAATTAAATGCTGGCACTAAGTCTTCTCTTATGATAAAATATATATTTTTAGAGAGCTAAAAATATTCTGCTTTCTTTGCAGGTGTTTTTATTTCAAATTATGCAGCAACCAAATGGCATAAATAAGCCAGAGGGAAGTAACCCATTATAGTTACCAAAGCACATCTCTATATTTTGCTGAAAATTATAATTCTCTGCACCCAACAGGTTCTCATGTCAATTTTAATTAACTGGAGATTGACCTCAGAGTTACTTTACTATAAACTACTCAGCCTTCAGATCCAGGGAAAGATTTCTCCTTTGCTACTCTGAACCAACAGAGCTTGCAAAGAGCTACTGAGAAAGAGGATGCAGTCACTAGCTTTTAAACAAGAAATAAGAAGTCTACAGGAGAACTTCACGTTGTGCCAAATATAATATACACTGCTCACACCATTATGTGCTTTGAATGCTCACATGAATAAAATATATCAAATCTGGTCCATTTTATTCACAGAGTGTTTTGTAAAGACATTCTAATGGATATAGGAAGTTGTAAAACAGCTATTAAAATATATTCTGAAGCCATTATGGGATAGTTATGCTGCTGAAAGAAGGCAGGTTTTATGCTGGCCACCAGAAGCTTGGCTGTGTGCTGCCAGAGGAGGAGTCATGGCTGGAAAGCTGTCTGATGTATTACCACAAAGTTATAGGTAAGGCATCACTGATCCCCCGCCATCTAAGTTATGAAGGCACATTTCATCAGCAAGGAAAACCAACAGGCTTATAAAAGCCATCACCAGAACTGGCATGTTTACATTAAAAAAGATGGATGAAACTCTACAAGCAAAGCCAGGGCCTCGTTCACAATTTTAGCGTTGAACTAAAAGACAAACATGAATTAACAACTGAACTTCATTTTTAATAGTGAAGGGAGCAATATAGGTTTTCCTTCTTTCAGGTAACAGAAACAAAAAGAGGCTGAGGTGATGAGTCAAGAAAATACTGGATGTGAAAGGCTGGCAGAGATGGACCCAAATCATACACAGTTAAGCTGTGGGAGGTGGCAGGTCCCTCTCCTGCATCCTGCAGAGGTGAGACAGCAGGTCCTGCCACACCTGCAGTATCAGGAGCACTTTGCCCCACGACCACCACCCTTCATTGAACTCCGCCCCATCCATACACCTATGGTATGCCCAGCTTCCCATCCTTCTCTGCCTCTACCCCTTTCCTATACATTAGCCAAGAAAATGATCTCATCCTCCCACCTACTTTATCCCAAGTCAACACAACCTTTCCACAAACCTCTCCCTGTCCACAGCGATAACCCTCAAGTGACATTTACACCACTCCTGTGTGATTTTGGCATGGCTACTTTATCCTTCCCTTTGTCCTATGCAATGCATCTTTGTTTATCACGGCAGGTTCCCCTGGACAAGGTTGCACGGTCCCTATTTGTCTATGGTTTTCGATGGTGTTTGGTGCTGATGGAGCCCCAGCTACTGGCAGGCATTTTCAGTGCTTTTGCAATAAAATACACAGGAGAAAAATGAAAAGACACAGATTCAGAAGTGTAGTGGCTAAATTATCTTCCCTGGTAATGGAAATAGAGACTCACATAGGACAAATTGAACAGGCGTCCTATCAGGGAGTAGCTGGATGCTGCTTGCTGGGTTATATTGAGGATTTGATTCATTATTTAGTGCATTGTAAATTTGACAATAATAGTTGGATAAAGCTAGTGGATCTTCCACTCTGATGGAAGAGATTTCCCCCCCTGAGATGGAGAGAGATTATTGCTGTCCAAAGAGGAGGGATATTCTGCCCGTTTGCGATTGAAAACGGCCCCGGTTTTGTTGCCAAGTTTAGGAATCAGAGTTAAGAGCTTACACAGGCTCTGGGGGTGAAGTCCTCAGTTCGTGTCAGTCAAGGGGAATATTTTGTGTGACTGCAATAGGCGGTGGGTCAGACCCCTGGCATCCGAGAGACAGAATTATCTCGTATATGTCATTCCTTTCATATATGTTTACTTCAGCGACTCGGTGTAGCTTCATGGAAAAGATGTAGTGGATGCTGGTGCCAACCGACAGTGATTTGATTTGAATTACATAATGCTCTAAACCATTATGTAAATGAGGCAGACGGAAGCACAGAGGCAGAGAAGCCAGCGGTTTTTCATTGTTGTTTTGTTTTTTTTTTTTAATACCTTGTAGCATTTTATCACTAGCACCTATTACATTCTTCTAGCTACTACATTTTGCTGGTAGGTTGGCTGAATTAAACTTTATTTCTCCTGACATTAACCAAAACCTAAAGTGCATCTGAGTACATGATGGGAGCATCTTAAAGAGCGGTGAACGTGGATGATTTTAGAGGTAGATGAGTGAGTCACATCATTACCAGGAGTGGTTTGGGCTATGTCCCACTGATGTCAATGAGAGTCACACTTCTGAGAACCCTGTGGCTTCCCTGAATGTTCCTCCCCTTCTCCCCTGTATAATTTCCTCATCTTTTTACACGGAATATTTTTTCAGAGTAAATAACAACCAATTGCACAAACAATTATTTGCCAAAAGTCATGACATTTTCTGTTAATTAGCAATAATATAATCACCCAAATAAAACTGTTGGGGATATTGCATTTACTAACAAGCTACATCCAAATAGGCATTTATGTGTCAATGGTGCATGCTTGAGTGGTTGGTAATCCTCAGTTGGGCCTGAGGCACGATGTGCTGGAAGCATAAAACAGTGGCCTACTATTGCAAACCCTATTGTGGCTTCGTGCTTAATTTAGCTTATGGGACCAAACAGTCAATGAGTAAACCAGAAAATAATACATCAAGTGGCTTGTGAAAGAGAAACATCTGATGATGGTATCAAAGCAGGACGTTTTCTAGTTTTCTAATTTGCTAAATAGGAAATGCACTAGCTCTATAATTTGGGAACTTGCTTGCACCTCCTGAAAGAAAAAACACCACTCCTCAAAATAACTTTATTATTACTAATAGCAGTGATAAACAGCAATTGCACCAAGAGATCACCCCATATCTTGACCCTAATCCTCTCCTATAGCTAGGGCTCTTTCTGTGCTAGAGACCCACAATAATATATGAATACTGTGGGCAAGGTAAGAGCCCCAAGGGACATTATGTCTCTGGGGTATAATAGCACCTACTCTGATAGGATCCTAAATGATACAGAAGTGACGGTACTGCTTGAATATTCAGATTACTTTTGTTTTTCCTTTCTTGAGACAATTTCAACTAAAACTAAATATTTGACAAGAAAATGGAGGATTTTAGTGAGGTCTTTTAATTTTTAATCTGCCATGTAAGGGGTTAATAATTCACGCACTGCCTGCTCCTCTGTACATTCACCTTTATCTCTCTCCATCCTGCAGTATAGTTCCTCAGCTTAGACAGGACAAATTATGTATTCTGGCAATTTTTGGCTAACAAAATATGTATTGGATATGCAACTCTCGTGAAATAGCCTCGTACACAGGATAGAATGAATCAACTAAAATCTAGCTTCTCTGATGCATTGGAACAGATCAGCCAAACCAAAGAAATGCAGGATGTTAGGCAGTCAGGGAGAAGTAGACACTGTTAGGACATGAGTCATCTCTTCTGTTTTGCATGTCTACTTCAGTGAGATAAACTATGCTTTAGACCCTAACGAAGGCCCTGATGATTCAACTTGTTTATCAGGACACCTAAATTTAGGTGCTGATATGTACCTGTAGGTACCTGTGAACTCAGTGCCTACGCTTACGTGTCTGCTTTTCTCTGACAGAGTAGGGGCATCTGGGCTGAGACCCACCCCACCAAAATTCAGGCCATTATGGAATATGATGCAAGGCGTGTGATGGGTGTTAGCTTTTCTTCTGCTTGATTCTTCTCAGAAAAAAAAAGGACCAGCTACCTCTACGTGCATGGTGGTAAAGGAGCGGGTGGCAAGCTCTAACACTTCTATAATAGCTTTCCAGTGCCCACAATTACTTTACAACATTAAGTATAGATCTTCAGCTTCAAAAACTGCATACATTTAATTAGTCAATGACAACCACCTTGTTCCCAGAAACATGATCACCCAGGTTATCCTGATACTCCCAGACCCATCATGGGCTCAGAAATCTGGAAAATATTTTGTCTTATGTTCTGTTTTTATGAATTAAAGGGATGTTTGAGATCTGATTTGTGCAGTTACAAGGGCAAAAGTTGTGTAGAGTGACTTAGGGACTAGTGGCATCCATGACTCCTAGAGGACCACAACAAATCAACCCAAAAAAGAACTGAAAATGCACATCCATCCTAGTTCAGAGCCAATTTCCCACTCCAGTCTTGGGCTTGTCCTGCAGATTATGTCAAAGCATAGAGTGATTTTAAAAGCAGAACTAGTGGGATGACACAGTTCCTTTCTTCCCACGCAAGTGTTTAGCCTGGCTCCTGGATATGCCTCCCTGACTCTACTTTCCTTCCAAAAATGTTCCCAAAACTTGTAGTGCTAATTCCAGAAAAGTTGCCTGGGATCCCAGCTCTCTCCTGCCCATCTCTACTGCCAGACAGAGACGAGAGAAACATAAGTGGGGGAAAGAAAAGAGGCAAATTTGGATGGCATGTCACAGATTCCCTTCTCTATGTCTCCAGGCTATATTTCATGTTCTCCGAGAGCCTAATAACCACCCTTTATGGTTGGTTGTTATACGGTTATATGATGGTTATGTGTTAGGCCCCCTTTACCTGACAACCACCTATGGCGGGTTAATCCAATCTGAGGAGGGTGGGCGAGGCAGAGCAGCTTGGTAGGCGCCTGGCAGCCAGACGAGGTTAACCCACCACACCATCATTTACGGAAACTGCTTCTCACTTGATCTCCAAGTCAGTGAGCTGCAGAGAAGTTAAAGATGATGTCCTGGAAGAAATGGTCACAGCAGACCAGACTGCAGTTTTGTCCTGCAGCCCTGGGCTACGGCATGACTTCTCCTACCTCCCCTTTCCGTCCCCCCAAAGGGATGGAGCTGGCAAAGACAGCCATGAAAAATGCTGTCACAAAACACAGAAATGAGCCTGTAAGCCATCCCTTAAGTCCAAGCAAGAACATATAGCTTGAAAGATCAGACCATTAAAAGCACTACTGATCCTCTCAATTCTTACAATTTATAATATTCCCAAGTGAATCTAAATTAAATTCAAAGTTCACATTAAGAATGTAATGGGAAATCCCACTTCACATACGTAACATTTACTCTCACAGTGGCTTGCAAGAATAAGACAGTCCAGGACAGAGTTCTGCTGATTTATCCTAACGCCCTTCTCCTTACATAACCGATGCAGAAACCCATCTCAATGTCTGATCTACTTGTATCTATTATTTAGGTATGGCCTGACAGCACAGACATCACTGCCTCCATTTTACCCAGTACACACTGTCATGATCCCAAGAACTGACAGTTTAAGTCTGCTTGGCTTTCTGCTGGCTGGTACAGATGGGTAGCAGAGGTACATGCCCTGGTCTTCCAATCTTGCTGATGTTGCTAGTGATGCCATCAGCCACGGCCATCTCATATCTCGCTCATCCCCTCCTTCTCCCTGCCCTGGGTTTATCTTTCCAAAACTGCCTCCAAACCCAGGACCAAGACTGTTCACGGTGCTGACCCTGCTGCTCCTGCTCATTCTCACACCTCTGTCTTCCTTTGGAGGCTTTGACTTAAACTAACATTACTACAAACTAAACAGAAATGTTTTACTGCACGTGTCTAAAAATAGAACTGCAATCATCCATGCTTCCGTTACTTTAAAACTAAATTTATCAAGAGATTATTCTTCCGTGAGGTTTAGCGCATGAGAAGTCTTATGTTTTAAAGTTCAATCATTTCACAGTTATTTATGAGCAGAAAATCTTATGGATTAATTTTGTAAAGAAGCACAATCAGCTTGGGGATCAGATCTTCTTTTGGTGTAAATGGTCAGAATAAGTCTTCAGCCAATCAAGACAGTTTTTAGCTTTTTTTTTACTATTGTTTGCTATGTTCACAGATAATGTGTGGCTGAGCACCAGTAAGATAACATATAAGGGTTACAATTCTCTTTCAGAAAAATCTTTCGAGAAACGGCTAAGGCTCCTATGGCTGAATAAGGAGAAGAAAAAAAAAAACCCCATATATTTCTCTGGGGTTTTTTATTAGTTTAGTTTCTACATTAGACAGTTCTTTGAGTGCAATTGATTTTGTAGTTTCCTCTGTAGTTTCCAATTAATCATCCTCCCTGTTTGTGAGGATGTTTTACACAAAAACAGGAGACAGGAAAACATTTTAAAACAGGAAAATGTGCTTATAAAACCACAACAGTGGCATGGATATGCAGAAGTGCAGGTTCTGTATGAAACTACTCTTTTGAGAGGAAGGGGGAGCAGCGTTGCCTGCCGCATGTAACAGCTGACTGCAAATTTCCTATTGAAACCCTATTTCTATAGAAAAATGCTTTTCCAATAAGAGAAGCATTTTAGTAAAGAGCATTTACTTTGAGATACAAATTTCTTCGTACAACAAAGAAGCCTCCAAACTGAAAAGGGAACAGATTTCTCACAGAAAATCTCAATTTTTCCTGCGGAAAAAATATACTTTCTCTCCAAGCATGATGGGAAACAAGCCAGAAATCACCCTAATCACATCCCCTTGCTGGTTCTCCCACTGGCTTGACATCCCTGCGGCTGTGTTTTTAAAGTATATGAAAAAATTGGGAACTTTACATAGTCATTTTGATCCCAATATAAAAATGTATTTTAAAATTACTCGGTTTTGATCAGACAAATGGCATCTCTTTAAATCACAATGCAATAAATATGACAATACCTATTCAAAACCAGGAAAACACACTTTTTCTTCTAAAAGTCACTACTAGAATCTCATCCAAGCATAAAACTTTTGGCTGAGGATAAGGATCTTTTGGAGCTTTGAATGAGTAACAATGGCATTATTACAAAAATAAATAAAAGATGAGTAAACTGCCACTTAAGCTATGGATTTCCCACTGCAACAGCTTCGAAACTTTCTTGAAACACAACAAATGAAAAAAAAAAAGGAAGGCAGACAATAAAGCTTTGTCTAACTGATAGCATGAAAACATCAAGCACTTTGATTCAGATTAATAAATAATGATGGCGTGTTATCCAGGAAACAGTGTAATGCCAAGTCTGTTTGATCTCAGACCAACTGTTGGGTAAAAGTATTTTGAAACGCTCTCTTGGGCAAACGGGCTAGTCGTGTCTCATCTCTGGGACTTTGATTATTTAAATGGGGCTTTTATTAAAAGAAGGAATTTTGTCCTAGAAGAAATTTTATACCATATTACCTTCCTAAAGGAAACCTCCAGCTTTACCTGGCTTATTTGGGAGGCTGGGGTCATAGGAGTGTGAGAGCTTGGAGCATCCTCTGGTTTTGTCCTCCTACCTCCTAAATCAAGATGGAAGCAATGGGAAAGGAAGAAAAGAGGGAGACTTGTGAGCCCTGTCCCTTGCATTTCAGGGCTGTCCCAGGAAAGCCAGAAAACCATCCTCACTGCAGCTCCCCCAGCCCACACCAAGAGCTGTGAACTCCTGGAGGCATCTCTTCCCCCTCGGCCCTGCGCAGCAAAGAGCATTACCCTCTTTTTATGGCTGGGAGCACATGCCAGCCTGGCTTAGGTGCACAGGGATTTTGAACACTTAGTGGTACAGTGCCATGGCACAGGGAACAGAGAACAAAACTGGGGGTGGATGTATGTCCTCAGTCCTCCTGGAGCCTTCTCCTAAGGTGGCCACATGGCTGAGACACCATGTGGTGTAAGGAGGCATTCTGGATGAACCAGCTAGACACTCTTCCCTGGCTCCAGTTGCCGTACAACCCCCTCCATTGCAAAGTGTGGCTCCCAGCCTCAGTCCAACCCCTAAATGACATCCCAAGGCCGACAGATGAGTTCTTCGCAGTCCACTTTCAGATGGCAGAAAGTGTTGCCTTCCCCAGGGGCAGCCTGCCCCAACCCACCTTCTCTCCAATGGAGAGTCCGTCATCTCTCAGACCAGCACTTCCATTTCACACCCAACTCTTTTTACAGGACCGTTATCTCCCTGTCCTCAAAACATCTACAAAACCTCTAAGTTTACAAACATGCATTGCCCAGACAGGTGTTTCTGGGCTTGTTCGCTTTTTTCCAGCATAGTCATTCCCCCCGTGAAACACTCCATTGGGCACATGGCTCTTTCCCTACCAAACAGGGTTTCGGCAGACTGAGAGCTCAGCTGAAAAAAAAATTAAAACCCAAGCACTAATGCAGGAAGTGTAAAGAGATCTGATAAATGCTCCAAAGCTTCATCTTCCAATAAACATATGAACTATAGCAACTGCCAAGAATTATGACTGTATGACATTACATCCAGCAACTTGCTCTTATTAAAAAGTAAGCATGGGTATCCAGTGTGCAGATGGGCAGTACCACACAATCTGCTCTGCTCCAAATTCTATGTATTAGTGGATACTCATAGGTTGTCACAGAGCATAAGTTTTCATCTTGAGGAAACACATGAACTCAGCAAACAGCTGCTTTTCGGGTTTGCAGCAGTAAATGGACAAAAGTTATTGTGGACTTTCAGTCAGTTTTTGTGTGCTGTGACACAATGTCTTCCAATCTCTTTCCTACTACAGAAAATATAATGGACTCTGATTGTTATTTTTAAATACAGGAAGTTAATTTGCAAATTTTTTGTAAGTGAAAGTTAACATTTTTGGAAAACACAAATCTGAAGAGCTTCCTTTTGAGCATGAGAAGTGACAAGGTAAGATCTAGACCCCCAAGATTGCCAAGATGGTGCATGCTGATCTGGCGAGATCAGCTCTAGCATGATGAGGATTGTTTTATATTCATAATTCCTGATCTTATAAAGTGTCAGTTTATGCAGTTGATATCGGCTTACTGAGATCTTTGCATGACCACACCAGTAGCACTTGGCCTCAGTACTCGTGGTTAATAACAAAGAGATGATGCTTTGGAGACTGTGAATATTAAACTGATTTTAGTCCATCAGAAACTTTTGGCACTATTAGCTGCAACCCTGAGCTGTGAGAAAAATATTCTGTGCCTTTTTAATAATAGTCCTGATCTATCCATCCTCAAATTTCCAAAACTACACCTGATCCAAGGTGGGATAGATGGGCAAAGAGGGATACAGAAAGAGTTGTAAGCAGGAAAAGTTTGAATTTGGCGTTCTTTAAAAACAACACCAGCCTTACTGTACTGTCAAAAATAAAGGTGCACTGCCAGCATCAAATTTGCATTCCCCAAATTTTGTTTCTGGAAATATACTTCCATCATGTTTGCACTCGCTCTGAGTAGCAGTGCTATGAATCTTTGTTGAGACTGCTCAGATTTTTCCCTTGCTTCCATGGATGTTGTTCCTTGGTACACTTCTTAACAAAAATAGGGCAGCATAATTTATTAGAAGCGATGGTATTTTGGTCTGTGACCATCAATAAGTCTGTGGCCTTCAGACCAAACCCTATTATCAAGCCATCCATTGAACTGGAAACAGCATTTGAGAAGAGACAGCTAACTCGGCATTAATCAAGACTTTCTGTTCTTCCAGTATCTGAAAACTGCCATCAGGCTTTCTGATAATACCAAACCTCTGGCAATTCCAGGTGATCACACACTGATTTATTAAGATAGTCACGTAGACAGGTGACTTGTGATACTGCACTGCAAGGGTAACATCTGAGATTGACAGCTAACGTAATCATTTCTAGGGTTATGCGCAGGGTCCAACGTTCACATCAGATTTTGCATGTCAAAATTCAGGAAACTCTGCAAATAAATAAGATCATCTAGTCACAAATTTGTCCTGCTCTACCAGCAACAGAAATTAGACAAGGTACGCTATATATTTGGAGACCAGCCCTACCTCCTGAACAAGCCCTTTAGTGATCTAGTGGAAATCACCTGTATAACTAGCATGTTTGCTTCTCTGCCTGACCACAAGATACCACCCTGTTACAGACCCAGCTAAAACCTTAGCTTAACCTGCATCTACAGGCTTTTAAACCTGGAGGTCAGATTGCAGTTGTGTTGGTCAGCTGTAAGAAGGGCATCTCCATCACTGTTCTGCACAAAGACATTGTTAGTCTGGCTCTTTCCACCTTTCTTAATATTTATGTATCTGGTCTGGCAGCATCCGCCATCGGGGTAGCCTTAGTAGGTGCCCCAGAGGGATGAAATAATAGCAGTTTTAAAATGAGACACAAGATGAACCGGAATAAGGAGTGTAGGAGGGAGCTAGTATGAGGAGCCTTTCAGAGTTAGGTTATATGAGGCTATATCTGTTGCAGCATAGGAAGATAAAACACCACCACAAATTAGCAACAAAGGAAAACAATGAGTCTGATCTGGCTTCAGTGGGGGTTGGAGTGTGAGAAGCATTTCGTAGAAACATATACAGAATATACATTGTCAAGGGATCAAGGCCTGGGTTGAGGCATAAAGTACTTCGCAAGGTATCCTGCAATCTCTAGGCATGGGCAGTGACCCAAGTCTCCCATAAACCAGCCCAACAAAAGTAGGGGCAGGAGATATCTGTTCTCAATTGCCTCTGGAGAGCAAATTGCCAAAAGGCAGCAGCTCTGCAGTCCTCAGGAGGAGAGGAAATGTCAGACTTCAGCTGGGAATCTGCTTTCTGAAACTGAGCCATTTTCAAAGCTTTCTTCTGGCTGCAGTGGGAGATGCTGGGGTTCCCCCCGAGCTGTGCACCTGATGTAGCCAGGGTAAAGGCGGCTTGGTCCCTCCTGGACATCAGGCTCACTGACAATGACCCTTTTGAGCATAGTGCTTCATTATGCACACTGGATTAATTCCCTCCTCCCAGTCTTCTCCAAGAAAGAGCTTGGCTGAATTTTTGCTGCATAGTCAGGGGCTTTAGATTAACAAAGACAACAAAGCAAATTACTAATCCTGAAGACCAGGTATGGTACCAAGTGTTCCTTCACAGTGTTAGGTGCCCGGCAGAGGCGGCAGGCCCGGGAGGGTTTGGTGCACAAACTTTGAGCCTCTGAGCTGAAGCCCAGCCCCAGAAATTCCTGTTGCTATTTTTCATTCTCTGACAACAGCACCCAGAGCCCCCAGATGAAACTACTTTGCTGCTAGACGCCGGACAAATGCACTGTGGACTGAACAAAGGGCGAAGTTATTTGCATCTTCCACCAGCAAGATGAAGGGATCCCAGCTCTCCCCAGCTGTACCCAGCGTCTCATCCTCTGCCTCCTCCTGCAACAAGTGCAGCTGCACTGTGAGCTGGTGTCGGACACACTCACAAGGTCTGAAAGCCCAAGCAAGCACCAGATGAAATCTTTTCCTTGGCAGGTGTGAACTTCATCTGGTGTCCACCACCTTGAGCAAACATGTTGTCCACTATGTCATCCAAATTCCTCCAAACAGAGTTCAAAGCACTGATTTTGTAGGCCAAAAATCCTCTTGTCCCTGAGGGTGCTCAAAACTACAGGTGCCCAACACTACAGGTGCAGGGGGACAAGGCAGTCTCTCGAGCCTGTCTTCTGGAGCTCATTCCCCATCCTGCTCTGGAAAGCTGCCTTGTGGGCCTCAGCAGTGCTCATAAGAGCTCAGGCGTGTTGTGACGGCTGAGAGGATGGAGATGTCAGAGGAGCAGGAAGGGAGGGAGGAGCGCTGTAGCCCAGCTGGCTCGCTGGATTTGTGTGCGTGGGCGGCAGGTTCACAACCAGCTATTCTTTTTATTTCTGGATTTGTGTGTCTGCTTGAAAATTTGTACCAGCTCTGCTATATAAACAGGAACATAGGAAATTGGGCTAGAAATGCCAAATTAACCCAGAACCCCAAACCTGAGCCTCCTACCTTTCCTTCATGTTTCAAAATCCATCTCCCAGAACATGCCTTTATTTAGCCTGAAATTAAATTCTATGTCTTAATACCTTCACAGGCTTTAACCATTTTATTTCTTGCAACTGAGGCTGGCTTTCATCCCACCACCCTTCTTTCACATGAAAGACTCCATTAAACCCAACGCCTTCCCAGCACTTCTGGATCATGTGATCACAGTAAACCGAGTTTGCTCTGAGATGTGCATGGGGATCAAAGGATCATCGGCTTTGCTGTACATGCAAAGTGGCAAGCTCTTATCTAGAGACCAAGCACAACACCTCAAGGACTTCCCCACCTCCCGGAGTCTGTAGAATGCATTTATAAACTAGACTGGCAGCTTCTAGACAGCAACATGTTGCCCACTGTGAAAGGTGCCAGTCAAATATATATCTGGGGCTGAGGTGGGCTCAGCCTCATATCCCTACTCAACTAAAATATTTCCAAGTTCACACCTAGACTGAGAAGAAGCAGCAAAGTCCTCATCAGCTGCTTGAGGATACAGAATGGCCAACCCGTTCGCTTGTCTTACAGCCCTCCAACAGTTACTATTCTACGGGGCTTGTCTCCTGGCAGCTAAATCCTGTTTTGGGCAAGGGTTTGTTCAGATGTGGATAACCTGGAGCCACTTCTCATGCACACATGACAAATTTCAGCTGCGGAGACAGAGGAGACTGATGCCACATCACTGAGATGACCACATTCAGTATTGTAGGTGTAATGTAAATAGTTAGAGCAAAGGAGAGCAACACTGATGTATGTGCTGCATCACTCATTTGCAAATACTCAGAGCTTCCAGTATTAACGACCACAGATGCTGAAAAAACCCGGATGTACAGAGGACATCACAGGAGTCCTTGCACTAGATTTTTTTTCCCTTTTTAGCCTAGTTTTCTGAGGAAACAGGCTTATCTGATCATGCTGTCTGTCTTTTAATCCCCTCTAATAACTTTGAATCCATTGGCCAATTTCAACCACACTTGAGACAGAAGTAGACATTTCAGATATAGTAAATGCCCACTCATCCTATCGAAATGAAGAACTAAGTAAAATAAATCAATGGTGTTAATGCCCCCGCTATGGTGTAGCTCAAACGCCTTATCTGTTCTGAGAGATGACAGTCAATATGTCAGCCAGTTTAGGGGTGCAAACGAACCCTCAATAAGGACTGCACACATTACCATTTATCCCCACAAATAGTCAGGAAGAGACTATGGGCTTGGAAGGGTAAGTTAAAGATAAAAGAGCTAGATCCATAGGAAACAATACTGAATTAGTTTTGTTACTCACACAGAAACAGGAGCTTTATTTTTCCTGTTTTAGGTTAATAACCTTAGAAGAGTAGAATCTCTGTGACTGTGCAGGGATTAATATTGTGGCATCCTCTTTTATCCTCTTCTGCCTTGAAATAGTAATGTCTAAAACTTACCTCCTGAAGAAAGAGGAAGAAATGAAGACTGATAACATTAATCAATCCCTTAAAGCATCACCATGCAAAATAGTGAGACCATGAAAAGTCTTCAGCTTCCCTAGCTGTGTTCAGTCCTCATTTTCGTTCAGGGGTAGTAACTTCATGCAAAGTCTCTGACCAGGGCAGCAAAGGAGAGGTGAGACACTCCTACAGGAGCCTGATTGCTGGGCTGAAGTACTACTCTCCCGAGGGCGGCATATCGTACATGAGAGCTGCAAAAGCAGCTTCTGAATTTACACACACTTTTAGCTTTATTTCCCTGAATACACACACCACATCATAGATCTGTACCTAGAAACAGGACCTTGGTATCTTAACAAGAGATCTCGTGCATGCATGCACAATGTGCTGAAAGCCAGTGTTAAGCCAGGAGCAGAAATATGCTCCCAAACTCATGTGCCTTTGCTACAAATGGATGCAGACAAGCACAGGGCTAACAGGACTTTTTCCCACATGGTAAGCTCAATGTGTTTCAAAGCTTCCACCAAAAAAAATCTAGCTCAGCTGCTATATATCATGAGAAATGGCTGGTGCACCCAGCACACTGGCAGACTGCCTGGCTACCAGCTGTGGTCCGATTTCTAACCCTGCTAAAAACAGAGGTCTGCCAGTGGACACAGTGCCACAAAAAGTGCAGAAGACAAAGCCTGCCTTCGGATGTGTCTGCAAAAGTGCTTCCACGGCCAACAAGTTGCACACAATGCCATGAGCAACACTTTAGGCAGCTGGGCTCTCTTCACTATGGCTAGCAATGACCTGGCATCCTGGGAGTCAGCAGGAAAACTCAATTCTGGATTCTGCCTGGAGGGCAAGAAGTTCAAAGGACTCCAGGCTGGCCTGTGGCCAGACTGAGAGGAGTGTTTAACTGGGTGCCTGTAAGAGGCATTTCAGATATTCCCATAAAAATGCCATTTCCATGTAAGTCCTACACAGGCAGGCTTGCTCAGCTCCTCTCCCAGTCAAGGAATGCAGCAATTATGCCCACAATGGGAGGTCATCTTCCCGCTCAACAGCTAAGCTGCTTTCCCAACAGTTAAGCTCTGGTTCTAGAGGCAGCTCTGCCAGGCAAACCAGAGCTGCTGGCTTTGAAAATTGGAAGGATGAGGTACAATTTAGGTGCCTGGGAGGCCAAACTGGACTTGGTGAAATTGCTTTTTGTGGGTTGGTTGGTGGAGGCCTAAAAGATCAGTCTCCACGGTCTCTAGGTTCCTTGGGTTCTATCCCTCTCTCCTTCCAACTTAAGCACTTCCGAGGCAGCCTGTAGACATTCTTCTGATATATTAATCCACAATTATTAACAAGGCTGTGATTTGCAAGGCCACATCTGCTGTACCTGTCTCTGGGATTCAGGATTTACTGTCTGCATGTCCTACAAGTCTTGTCTTGAAGGCAGCCCCAAGGCCACCATCAGAAAGCAAGGTAGTACGAACATTTTTCCCCCAGGATGGTTCATCTAATTGCTCTTTCTCTTTATTTCTTTGTCTTGTGAACACCTTCATTCAGGTCAAGATGCTGAGAGGAATTTGGATTGGAGTCATATACACCTTGGTTACATAGTTCCACCATGAAAGACAATGACATTCTATTTTGCAATCCTTTTCCAGAAAGTGCAGCTCACTTGTCTCCCTGTTCATCCAGTTCCTGGAAGAGACGGGAACCTTGATGAAAGCCAGGTGATTTTACCTCAAATAAGATAAATCAGAGTGATGTCCAGCAGAGAACTACCTTCAAGAGCTTTTAACAAGAGTAATATGGCTTTCTCCTCCCTCATCTTATCTTTTCTGGCATGTGTCCTCTGGGTCATTTGCAACATGGGCGATTATTTCTGACTGCGCTGTAGAGGAGTGCCTTTCTTTCATTTCAGGTGTCCAGAAGTCCATTTATAAAATGGAGTTCTCACTATTGCAACGCACTCAACTTGGGGCTACCTTTTAAGACTGTTTTGTCAAGAATCGAGCAAACCGCAATGTGAGGCTATCTGCCTTCTGAACAAACCAGACCACCTGAGTACATTACATGTGGGACACGCACATGTCTGACTGCTAATTTGCCCCCGTTTCGTACTTTTATTCAGCATGAAAGTGCTTAGCAACAAACTCAAAGAAAGATTTGAGTCCCAGCTGTTCCACTGCCCCGATGCAGCTCTTTGTAATGGAGCTGAGCTGTGTCTGTAGGACAGGCCTGACCTCCAGAATTCAGCCATATTGGGCAAAACATCTCACCTCCATCCTGGTTGAGTTCAGAGTAAGATAAATAATGTCCTTCTATTCATTTTCAGCTGAAAGCAGGTTTCTCCTTAGATTAATCTCTGAGCTGCTATTTGGGATCTGAAGACAGCTGCTGCTGTGCCCTGCCCAGCCCTAGAATAAAGATCGGTCCTATCTTAACTACAGCAAAGTGAACCTCAGCTGTAGGGTGATAGGTGACTTTTAAGTACTCCCAGCAAAATAATACTACCACTTGAGGCTTGACTTAGCACTTGGGCTTGATCAACACCCAGTTCAGAGGAGGTGGGAAACAAAGTATGACCCCACTTTACGTCTTCACCATTTCCCCTACTTGCTAAACATCACTGTATCTGCAAAGGCGGTAACTGGTGCCTAGCTTATGTGCCAACATGAGCTGCAGTTCCCTATGCTCACTGGTTTATTGCTAATGCAATAAATAGCCTTGGGTGTGCAGTATTTGTTGTGACAAGCTGGAAGAAGTCCATGCATCAGATGATGAAGCTGTTGTTGCTACTAGCAGGTACAGTTGCCTTTTCTGCTGAACTAGCAGCACACTTTCTTCTCCTTTTGCTCTTAACTTTTTCCCCTTTTTGGCTACTTTTAAACTATTTTACAGATGTTGTACGCTCATGACTAAGCTCTCCATCACATTTTCAGCAGTTTTGTTGAGTCTGCATTTGCAGGGTCTATACATGGCTAGGAGCAGGGTTAGAGCTACTCATGCCAACACACTTTGAATGCTCTGTTATTCCTACAGCATGATCTCAACATGCATGGCAAATTTTATGCAGAGTAAAAGCTAGGCCGGGCCCTCGTAGAGGTCCATTTTGAAGACTGGAAAGCAGCATAGGCCTTGGCTGGAAACCTCGGCATCCCTGAAGACAAGAGCCTTTTTGTATTTGATCACCTAAGCAGTGCATTTTAGCCATCCTACTTCAGCAAAGCATGTGGTGAGAGCGCAGATACTCTAGGTTCATACGGCACTAGCGCAGAGACAGGCACCTCCAGGCGACGTCTGAGGTCATACAAGAGCATTGCCATAGTTGTGTTCTCTCTCTGCACCTGATTAACTGTATCAGGCACGCTCACACGCAGTTCCTGTTCACAAAAAGCCTGGATCTAGTGCTCTCTCTTGGAGCGGGAGCTGCTCCTGCTTGGAAGGAAGTAAAAGCAAGGTGATGGGGAATGTCCTAAGCAGAATTTGGGGCAGGAGTAGAAGGTGTTGGAGGAAAAAAGAAATGAATAGTAGTGAAGACAGAAACTCTGGAGAGTTATGGGTGGAAAGATCCTTCATCAGGCCCCTGGGACTGGAATGTGCATGCTAGGGCTATCTGTGGAGGTTTGAAGAGGTGGTCCAACAGTTTGTTTGCTAGGGTAGGGTGCAGGGACATCTCTCTGCTGTGCAGTTTCTACAGGACTTTGGGCATGCAATTTGCCCTCAGCTCTACCTCTGTAAAATGAGAAAAATGGTGCTCCCTGAGGTGGAAGGACACTGTCTAAATAAACACAGGGGATGTCAATTTTTGGTTTTGGTTTGGTTTTTCCTTTTTTCCTCAAGTAATTAATTTAGGTAGGAGCTATCTCATTTTCTCTTCATTAAGATCCAGTCCCTTGATTTTTCCATCCCAATTTGGCAGCATTGTCACATGCCAGGTACCTCATTCAGGTGACTCAAAAGCTCCATCACTCTTAGAGTGATCTCCACCTCCCATTCTCAAGCAGACACAGGCTATCCCCCCCTGGAGAGATGGCCCCCTCCTCCAAAATTACCTCAGTTTGCCTCAGCTGCTGCAGCTTTTCCTTTGGAGGATATCTCAGCCCAGGCCAAGCTTCCTTGAGGCTGGCTAAACTGACAGTAACTGCAGAGCTTCCCAGCCCAAATGGGTCAGTCTCTGTGAAGCTCTGTCTGACCCTCACTCCAGCCCCATGCTCAGTCCGCCCTGCGACTTCACCCATTCTCTCCACCCAGAGAGACAAGTGAAGTGTCACAGACAGTAAAACCCAGGAACAGTGTTTGGACAAGCGAAGCCCTGCCCTTAAAAAATAACTTTTGAAAATAATGGCAAGTAACACATGAATACCTCTTTTGACTTAAAGCTAACCATGCATGCTTGCGCTCACAGTACCCAACAGTAACATCACATCGTCATCCAAAGCTTTTACCTCCATAATACAAACGTTTTGCCACTTCCAATATGAAATTGTTACTTTGGTAACAAAGAAGATGTCTTTAGATTTTCAAAATACAGACAAGGTCTCTATGGGCTATTCGGGCATAAAACTCACCATTTAGCAAAAGAAAGTTTTCTCAATCTGTATTTAAGCATCTCAGAAAGAAACTGGCCTCACAACCAAGATCTTATTGCCTGGATCAGCATTTTAAACATGGAGAGGGGCGGAGGAGTAGAAAACTGTACCAAATGTAAAATGTCAAGAAACCATTAAAAGCTCAATATATGGCAAATGTTCACTTTAGCGATTTGAGGCTGTAGAATGGGAAAGGTGAAAACTAGCAACACCAAAACACACAAAACATAATTTATATTACTAAATCTACAGCTGTGATAAATACTAGAAGGGCTACAGATAATGTTAAGACCCATTATTTTGGCCATGGTAACAGTTTTAAGACAGGGGGTGGAACTCATGATGGGTCAGGATGAATAAGAGCTCTTTCCCTCACGAGCACTCTCTGCATTTTCCTCCACCTTCCTCTGCCTCATCCTTCCTCTCCCCCTCCTGAGGCTCAACCCATCAGAGGAAGAAGATGGGATGGAGTAGAGCAGCCATGGCTGCAAGAGTCCCGGGCCCAGTGGTGCAGGGGAAGATGAGCCTGAGAAACCATCCTTTGTCCATTTCTGATCTGGCTGCTCTCAGGTTTCCCACTGGCAGCAGCAGGGGATGACTCACTGCTCACCGAATCACCGAATCCCCTGCACACCCGCGCTTGGACTGAAGCACTCGGCACACACATGCTGAGTCCGCAATGGAGCAGAAGGGAACCCATGACCTTGTGCAGTGATGGGGACCACGGAGGCGTCCCTCCCTCCACCCCTCCCTGGCATCCAACAACACGCTGCAGGATCCAGCATAAGGTAGGGCAGGCTGCTGGCCTAATTCCCCAATCCTCCCAGTCCACAGCACTGCAATAAACGGCTTTCCCAGTGCAGGGGATGGTGTCATGCTGAGCACACCTAGGTCATGCAGTGCAGAGCCCTGCTAAAGATCCCTGGACCGGCTCCAAATGAGTAAAAGCATCCATAGTACATAATACAGCAGCACACAATGATAGTAGGTCAGGTCCTAGAAGCAATAAAACCACATTAGCAGCACGTAAAACTATGTTAAGTAGCCTCTCTGGTTGTGCCCTGAAAAAAATAGCCTCCTCTGGTAGCTCTTTACTGCAACTGCTTACATGAGCGCCTGTGATGTTTTAGGTGCACAGTAAAAGCTCTTGGGGCATGGACGGCCCCTTGGGTGTAGTGGGGTAATGATGGAGGATATGGACCCTCAACAGCTCATGCAATCAGCCACAGGGAGATACTGCTGCGCTTGTGGCAGAGCTTCCTTGCACTTGATGTGTGACTGCCTGCAAGGTACCTGGGGCAAGAGGCTTTGGGGCACTGGAAGGAGCGATGCCTCCTGGGGGTTAAGGGCACTACTTTGGCCAAGAGTATAGGAACCTGGCTGCTTCTGAACTGGAGGAGACACCTAAACCCAAGAGTAAGATTTAGAAATTCTCAAAACTAAAAATACTCTACTTGCCCAGTAAAGCCAGTGAAGAACAGCTTTCCCACAATGCCAACTTCATCATTATTAATATTTATTATTACTCTTAGAGCACATTAGAAAGGTAGATGGTCCCTGTCACAAGGTGTTTACAAAGACCCTAAAGCCTTTACACAGAACCCCTGTTTCTTCCAAGGGATACCATCCTACAGCCGATACTAGGGTGAAAGGGAACCCAGCAGAGACTGCATTTTTGTTACACATTTTTTCAGCAAATAACTGATTAAAGTTTGCATTCCAAGTACAGCTATGCTGTAGGCTTATGAAAAATCTTCTCATTTGAAAGTAATTTTCCTCCCCTGCATCTAGGACAATCAGCAGCACAAAATAGAAAATAATAATAAATAAATATGCATCAGCCCAGAGTTCATGTTCAGTCAAAGCCAGGAAGCTTTAAAGCGTCTCTCGCTGAAGGACCCCAGTAACAGTGGGTTTGAAAGACTGAATTCTGATACTTTCAGTAAATGGAAGAAAATCTCACTGGCTTGTAGAGGTTCAGCCATGGTTTGGGAAGTTACCCTTCCTCCTCATAACCCTTGGTGTTCAGTTCATTGAGCTGGTGCTTTTAGCTCACCTCCCAGCCCGGGCTTTCCCACAGAGCAGAGGGCTCCTCCTGGAGTCCTGGATATTTCAGCCCAGCAAGAGCGTGCTGAGGCCACTGACTATCCCCAGGATGCTGTCTTGTTGCAGTCTCCAGCATAAGATGAAGTGAGAGCGGAGCGATTTACTGCTTGGCTACAGAAAGACAGTGGCTGTAGGATGATGACACTGGTTTTGACCCTGGTATCATTTTCCTAAGTCCCAGTTATGTGTGGGCTACTAGCAGAAACACAGAAGAAGGTGGCATGATATTGCAAACACATTTCATGGGGGAAAAAGAGCATATTTGCAGTTGCCATCAGGTGTTATGATGTGGGAACACATCCCAGGCTGCTCTGTGTTAACGGCTGGGGACTTGTGGCCCCCCTCAGTCTGTCCTTTATTAAAAGCGATGCATCAAGGCTTGATGATCTGAAGCAGATCTGTTTTGCTGAGGCTTTTTGCAGAGAAAGGATTTTACCCTTAATGAGATGTAGGGGACTTTTCCCTTTCCTAGTTTACCAGCTCTCTCCAAATACCCGCCTGCATCGTCCTTCAAATCCCGTGATGGCCCTGTGGGGCAGAGACTGTACAGCCATGCTCCCTGGCACCGAAGGGCTCAGAAAAGTTTCTACTTCCTATCCTATGTCCACCAAAATGTCTCACACGGTGCAAAGAAATGCTGCACACGCTCCATAGTGCAAAATTCTTTAAAAGAAAAGAAAAAAAATAAAAGGAAGTCAAGAACAATACATGTAACTCAGGTGCCAGTGGTAGAGTAGAAAGACACAGTGAGAAAAGTGCAGCAGGAGACTTTGCTGGCCTTTTTAAGGAGGAAACTTCTCCTTCCTTGAAAAGAAGAAACATTTCAAATACATAAGGAACAAAATGAACCCATAAATACTGTCAGGCACACCACCATGGAAAGGGCAGAAATATTCAATACATATTTCTGTTCTGTACCTGGGAAAAATCCATGTGATGGAGCAATAATATGCTGAGAATTACATTCTTTCCAATTTAAAAGCGATAAAGACACACGATATACACCAGCTTCTTTAGCTAGACTTTTAAAATCAACAAGTCAGGATAATTGCACCCAAGAGTTACTACAGACTTGGCCAAGATGTACTCTGAGTATCAACATTGCTCTCCTTGGTATTGGGACCCTGTTGTAAAGCACCAAAAGAAAACCGTGGTTGCGGCAGTGGTTTATACAGATAAACAGAAAAATCTGAGTGGCTGTAGGCCTCTCTGCTTTCTGGGCAAAAGAGCAGAATAGCTGATGCAGGCCTTGGTTAATCAGGGCTCAGAGGACAGTAATATAATTTGATGGGAACATCACCCCTATAGACCATTTCAGTTCTGATATCCAAAACGCAAGGGTTATGGTGACAGATTACAAAGGTTTAGGGGAGTATCACTAAGGACAATTACGGGCTGGCAAACAGGCCCACAGCAAATGCTGCAGAGAGCTCAATCATACCAGAGAGAGAGTAAAGGGATGAATTAATCACTGTACCAGCACCCTTGGACAAGCACAGCTACAACAATACTGCTACTCCACATATTACAGAGTACTTTTCAGTCTGTCAGTCTAAGATGGAAGAAATCCAGTGGCCAGGAACTGGAACAAAAGAAATATAAATTAGGTGTAATTTTCACACTTCTAAGAAAATAATTTAACTGTGGTTTAGCAAAGACTGATAATTTACCAAAGACTGAAGGATGGAGAATCCATCCCCCTCAGTTCCTGTTCTCTAGTCAGTGTATGCTGTATCTCAAACAATGCTAATTATGAGGAACCCTCTGCTATTCTGGAAACAGAGTAGATGATCACAGTTTTACTTTACTGTTTTATAATCTCTAAATTATCAGGTTAAGCTTAAATTTTATAGCCTTTTTTTTTTTTATCCCACTACAAATGAACAGCAAGGCACAAGCCAAAATCCCATACTTGGGCTTCAAAACACCGTATGACACAGCGCGTATGAAGCTCTGTTATAAAATGTGATGGGAGGGATGAGAAAGCTAACCAGTTAAAAATAAACAGATGCAACGGTGAAAAATAAACATTACTGCAAAACCAGACAGGCCCAGGGTCCGTCGCTGCAGAAAGATGGCTCAAATCTCCTTTTCTGCTCCAGCGCCTACCGCAGCTCGGCTGCCGTCAGGGCTGCGTTATGGACAGGCGAGCGTCGCCTCGCGACACCACCTAATTGGCACCCAGCCTTCCAGGGAGTGGGAGATAGTCAGCCTAAAAATAGGCTGTCCTCTGTTTTGGGCTCTCCCCTCCCTCCGTCCCCCCTACAAAGGCATAGGGCTGGCGGTCCAGGGAAAAACATCCAGAAACGCAGCAGCCTCAGTGGAGGGAGCCGGGCGGTAGTTTTGGAGATGGAGGAGCGGGATGGGATGCTCTGGGGGTGACAGCAAGCATTGCATGGGGGATCCCTGCCTGACCTCCAGCTTCTGGGAAAGAGCGATTTCCACCACCTTTAGCTGCAACCCGAGCCCCCCCAGCCCCGCTGGGGGTGCAGGGACAGAGTGGAGCCACGCAGCCCGTCCCTGCCCTCCGGGATGCTGTCCCCAGCCGACCCGCAGCCAAAGCAAAGCAGCTGAGCGTGGCTCTCATGCGGCTCCCGCGGCAGCTCCCCTGTTGCTCCGGGCTCGGAAACCCTCTCCAGCCATCCTGTTGTCCTGCAGAGGCCTTCGCTTCAACAGCCTGTGCAATTTCTGGTTCAAGGAACCAGCATTTACAGGCAGCAAAGCCTCACAGGACAGTTTTTAACAGGAATTTCATTGACATTGAAGATCCTCATAGGACTTTGATGAACACTTGAACTTTAGTCTGACATTTAAGTGCCTAAAACTCTGTATGAAGCCCAAATTAAGAGCTCTCATACTCTGCTATTGATGCTTTCTCTCATATGCAGCTCTACAAAGCTCCTGAACATCTGTATCGTTTCAGAAAGCATTGGTTCTGCTTTTAACTGGATACGAGAAGTCAAAATCAATTAGAGATTGATCTCAATTCTGCTTTTTTTTAAATTTACTTTTAGTGTGCAGTTCAGTAACCAAAGTGAAGAACTGCAATCGATGAAGGTAACTTGCTTTTTAGCAAAGCTATTGCCTAGATTATAAGACATTTTGCAACGTTTCCCAAGCTCATAAAGGCAACTGTATAAATAATGTCACTTATTGAATTCTACAGAGTGCTCTAAACGCAAGACTGATGAGTAGCCTCACACACTGTGTAGTTGCTATAAGCAATAATCTCCTGTGCTAATCACAGCTTTCACATTCATTAACATTATAGGAATCTCCTGAAAGAAACTGTGTACCAGGGAACCATTCGAGCATATGCAAAGCTAGCTATGACTATAAAACTAGCTTTCAAACTGGCATTGGAAACAACTTAGCTAAGATATTTTACATCTCACAGACCTAAATGTGCTAGGTGCTGCTTTTTGAGTCCTGCTCTGGGCCACGTCGTCTTGCAAATCACTGTGCACGTTCAGCTGCCACAATTTAAAATGAGCATGAAATGACAGTGTTCTGCATTCATGGTGAGATCCTGGCCCACTGAAGTGCGAGGAGAAAAATGCCCTTGCAAGAGCATTCCTCCGCGTGTCACTGCTCAGCTTGTTTCCTGCCTGAACAGGACTTTGGGTTAACATTGGGGAGGGATAACTTGACAGACTCTCAAAAGTTATGGCAGTGTTACTCTTTGGCCACCCCCAGGGACCATCTCACCATAAAAACAGTACAGCTGCCACAATCCCCACCTTGGAAAATAAACCTAGCCACCTCGGGGCCAACGGGTCTGGTTGTTGGTGGCTGTATGGTTGCGCAGTGCTGGTCGGCAGCACTCCCTGCTTTACAAAGCTGCTATTGACCCAGGGGTGAGAAGCTGAAAATGAAGGTTCTCAAGGGGAGTGCATGGGATGAGAAACCTCCCAGAAAGGGCTTGTCCATACACAGGGAAATACCCTCTGTATTTTGGGGCACAAGGGCTGCTGGAGCTGATGGACCCTCCAGAACATGTTTTAAAACGTCTTCCTCCTGGTCCTGGCAGACAAGCAGTCCTCCAAATAACCTCTCTAACAGAGATAAAACTTCTTAGCCAGGCCACCCCCTGCAAACGAAATCAGAGGAACTAGCTTGTCATTAATATATACCATTTTCAGTGCTGGGTGTGTACATGCCTGTGATTTCCCTGGCTCCTTGTGACCTTTTAAACTCCAAAAGAATGATGTGTGCAGTTCCCTCGTGCGCCTTTCCTCCTAGAGGGGGCTTGGCCAGCAAGGACACTGCAGAGAACTGGGAACAGCTCATGACACGCCTCTGCACTGGATCTGCCTGTGACAACCTCATGATGGTTCCCAGCCTCACGCTGTTGTAGTTTATCATTTGGGGTCAGAAGACCCTGTTTTGGTTCATCAGGAAAAAAGACAGCCAGCATATGTTCATGCCCGTCCCCGAGCGAGATGCTGAAGAAAGATGACTGTATGCCAATATAGTCAGTGATTATATGCCAATTATTAGCTCAGAAAGCGCACCTGGCCATAAACACTCGATGCAATATATAGGGAAAAAAACATTTTGATCTGCAGCCGACTGCCCAGGGTGGGTTTGATTTATGAGGGAAAGCAAAGTCTGTTGCAGAGTGGGGCGAGGAGGAGGGGCCCGAAAGTGGCTCTCGGCCACCTCCATGCTCTTTGATCCCGGGGCCATGCTGGCCAAAGGCCAGTCCCCGCTGTGGGCGGTGTTAAGCTGCGCTGGCCGCGGGTGCCTCCCAGGAGGCTCGGTGGCAGCTGGGGATTACCGGGGTCAGGGACACCCTCCATTTTCCCTTCCTCGTACCAACTCGCAGCCATGGTCAGGGCAAGGGCTGGGAAAGAAACAGCCACAGTCTCTCTGCAAGGGTGCACACATGTAGGGGTTTTCCTCAATGTATCCCCTTCTGCCTCACATCCTGGGTTGCCACCAGCTTCTTGCTGGGCACACATGTCCCATCTGACACCGCAGTTCCCAGCAAAATGGGGAGTATGCAACTGGTGGGGCTGGCAACTGCATTTTCAATATCCATGCTTCATTCCTGATTTATTTTTACATATATATATATGCACATACATATGGTTATTAATCCATACCTGATGCACGTAAGCGGGCAGAGGTGCCAATACGCCCACGCAAGCGGAGAAAGCCAGCTGTAACAGTGTGTGGGGCAGGATTAGAGCAGGAGGGCCATGGTCTCCTGAGACCTCATCTTTGTTCCTCTTTCATCTCCTCTGGTCTGTCAACAGGACCACAGGCTCTCTCACAGCTGGGGGCACCTTTGGTCCCTGGCTCATGACACCCGCTCTGCAGCAAACAGCACATGCAGACCTACCCACAGCCTCCTGAAGCCAACAGGCATCTTTGGCAGGTCTGGATCAGGCACTAAATCCATATGATGGAGCCTTTTCAGATGTGATTTTAAAAGGGGCTGAGATCCCATGACTTTGTTTCCAAGTTCCCTTTAAAACTACACAAGTACAGTCTTCACTGATCTCATGAGCCTGGTTGATGTAGGTTAAGCAGTCACTGGCCTGACAATAGAATACTAAACATAGAATACAATAGAATACAGTATAATACAATAAAAAATCTGTGAACAACCCACATTAACTATGCAATCTGCTTCCCTGTGGATATATGGTGGATTCATTGTTGTGTAGTATGTGGCTGAATCACTCTACAACCACTTTCTTACATTAACACTCCTTTGAGTCTCTCCACTCTCTATCTAGGAACATCCTTTGACAATGCTTGCAAACCCCAAATATCTGTTAGCCCTGAACCTCTGAATCAAATTGTCCAGGGGTTTCAAGAGCTACAGGATAGGACAGATGTGTAATGAGAGCAATGGTAAACCAACTGGGCAACAAAAGATGAGTTTCTATGGCTTCCGCAATAAATGAGTAAATATATAGACAGAATTTCCATGCAACAAAGTAATTATGCTATTTCCTTCTTATATTTAACAATCCAAGCACTAAAGGGTTACAAAAGACATTACATCTGGCATATTACTTAATAAAAAACCACCTAAAATACAGCTTTAGAAAACTCCAGGGAGGAAATGATGTTTCAAATTGTAATGCAGAATCCAAAAAAGTCAAAGGAGCTTTACCTTTGGCTTCACCGAGCTCTGGATCAGGCCCTTAAAATAGTTCTGGAAATGTTCCAGAAAACTTATTTCAGCTACATTTAAGCTCTGTGCTTTGGAGCTATTCAGTAATTTTCACTGAGTGTGTTAAACTGTCCGGGGGACTTTTATGCTCGTAAACAAACCCTCCATCGCCCTCATGTTGCTTTTACGTTGACTCTGCATCACTAACTTCAATAAACAGTCTCCTGATTCACCCTGTTACGACACAGCGAGCAGAATTAGGCACCAGACATGTGTCTAAAAGCCTTGGTTTCAGGTTCTGAAAATCACTTTAGCTAATTAATAAAAGAAAACCACAGCCCAGAATATTTCAATATTTTCAGACCATAACCTCATATTCAGCCACTTGCTCTGTTCCCAGGGGTCTAGAAGCATTAGGACTTTTTTTTTCAAATCATTGTTATTGTTATTATTTTGGAGGTCTTTTTTTGCCATTCTCCATGTTTCTTTAATAAAGGCAACGTGTGACCCCGTGCAATGTTTCTAGGTTCTTTCTGGCCTGCCTTGAGAAGCAGCTAAAAAGCAGAGAGCTTTGCTGGGTCCTGACTGTGATGCTCACAACACCCAGAGCAAGACCTGCCAGCCCAGCACCGCTCAGCTGTCACAAAATGGGGAAAACCTGGGGAAAGCTGGAGGAATCTTAACAAAAAGAATGATTTTTCATGGATCCAACAGCACATGAGGAGCCGTGCTGCAGTTCATAGCTACAAGAGAAACCAAGTTCTCCAAGGCAGCCAGAAGGACGTCTGTACAACCTTGCAGATGCTTGTTCAGACACCGTGTGGTCATGACAAAACTTTTGGGGGTCGTCGAGTTTAGGCAACATCATAGAAAAGCAAACTCAGTGTAACTCAAGCAAAACTTCCACTAAGGGCGAAGGAACCCAAGAACTCAGAGACTTTCCCAGGAAAGTTTCTACCCTAATTCCATCCTCCTGTGGAGAATTCAGGGCCTCGATTCAAAACTGCCTGGACCCAGCAGGAACAGGAGCACAATGAACCTATGGGAAATCTGTTCTAGACTAAAGTACTAAAGTACTTCTTTAGCTAAAGTACTACCACAGAAGTATCAAGAAAGGATGGGACAAGGGGGAAAAGCACAGAGAGGAATTACCCTGCCTTCCTCTTCCCATATTCATATGATGATTCCTTTTTTGTTGTTTGCTTTTTGCTATGACGTGTGGTTTCATAACAACTATTTACTTTTCTCTCTTTATCTAACAGCTGTCTGCTCTGAAAGATGGAAAAATAAACTAAGCATGTTAAAAACGAGAGAAACTATTCATATGCAATGTATAATTGCATGCTATATTTAAATCTTCATACATTATCTATCAAATTATATTTAGTTTCAACACGAGGGGAAAAAAATCCCCCTTTACTTTCTAAAATTAGCAACAGAATTTGTATATTGTTTTCAAATACAACCGCTCTTCCTCAGAAACTTTTGCCAGGGAATAATTAATGATTGGAGACAGGGAATCTGGGTACATCAGATGTATTTTGACATTGGCCCACTAACAGTCACCTAGAGCAAAAATCTGGGGAAGTCCTCAGGGAAAGTGCCGTGTAAATCTGGATTAGCTCCGCTGAAGTCAAATGAATCAATCTGGATTTATGCTGGCGGAGCCGAGAGGAGGATTCATCCCTCTGTTTGGTGGACGCAGGGAAGAAAAAAGCTACAAGAACTTCAGCAAACCGGGGAAACTTTGCCACACGCTGCAACTCTGAAGGGGTTATTTCCTAAGAGACACACAGCACACGCCGGCAGCAGCCCCTGCGCTCACATGAATGAGAACTACACGCATGCATCGAGGGAGATTAGACCTCTCGACGTGAAACACTGTTGAAAAGAGGTAAAGGAAAAAAAAAAAAAATTCTTAAGATACTTGCAGTGCTTTCCAGACTCTCTTGCTGCAAACATCGCTGGCAACGCCTCCAGCCCCTCCAGTAGCACGGGAGCCGTGCATAGCTCGATGTCGGAGGCTGGAAATCGAGCTGGGGAGGCAGCAGAGACGATGTGCTCGGCCCCAGGGAGGGAGAGAGGGCGGCTGCGTCACGCCGTCGCGCTGGCTGTACTAATATGGGGAGCAGCGGTGGCCAGAAACCCTCGTCCGGAAGGAAAGGACAACCCCTGTAACACGAGAGCCGGCGCGGGAGCGCGAAGCGGGGAGCAGGCACACAACCTCGGGGGGCTTTGGAGGGATTAGGGCTTCCCCGGGCCAAGCGGACGGCACCGTCGGCTGCATCTGACATGGCAGGGAGGGCAACAGGCTTTGGTGCAGGGGGATCCGGCATAATTACCCTGTTATAATCAGGCACGTATTTTAAAGAGGTTTTAGTGTGATTTTATAATTGTGCATTATGTAACAGCTACTAACGTGTCAGGCCTCTGACAACAGTAAATGCCTGTCTATGGATCAGGCTGTAATACTTTCATGATGCGTTTCAGAGCTGTTCAGTTTGGGCTGAAACTGTCTCATGATTTCGCCTTCCCCTTCCACTCCCATCCCCATCCAGGGGCTTTGGCTCGGCAGAGCTTCCTCCCATCACCAAAAGCCTCCCTCTGACATTTCTCTCCATAACCTTATGCCCACTTTTGGTGGCTACCTCATGGGGGAAAATGAAAACTTCCTCAGAGTTGCTGCTCTTTACGAGCTTTCCAAGATGGTCAGGGTTAGTTTGTTTGTTTTTTTATTTAATCATAACTTTTTTTTAAAGTTCATGTTTTTCAGGATTTCCCAGGGGCAGTGTCTGCCCTTGTACAGCCCGGCAGCAGAGATACTCCTCAGAGGACTGAAATGAGCTGGCAGTGGGGCATAAAATCTGAGCTGGCTCTTACAGGGGTGAATTTTTGCTCACATAAAATCACAAGAAATGAACACTCTGTCCTGTCCTATTTGGATTATCCAGGACCAAGGTTCTGTAAACATGGAGCTGTGATGCACTCAGAGGTCGTTAGACCCCTTTTCAGCAGGCTGCGAGCCAGCTGGGAGGAACGGTGGCATATTCAGCCACCAAGAAGCTAACAAAACCATCCATTTCTTTGGATAAAGTGACCGTTTCATTACAATAAGAAAAAGGATCTTGGAAAAATCACTTTATAAATAATACAGCCTTTGAGAATGGATTTTGGCCTAAAATGTTAATATGTAATCCATCTCCAGCTAATGGGTCCTGAAAGAACCCATTCATCCATGGGCAAGATTTTCCATAACTTCTTATTATTTAGATTTTTCCATTTTCTCTAAAGCCTTTAGAAACAACAGCAACAAAAAAAACAAACCCACAACTCCCCCCTCCCAAGGCCCCTCCAAAATCCTCAAACCTAGTTTATTGGTCAAAATGAGACCACAAATGCCAATGATATGGAAAGAGGCTCCTTGCTTCTAACAGGGACACCTTACTTGTGTTCAGTTACTGAACTCTTATACACTTAAACATGAACCTGATGTCAGTAAGACTTTTAAAACATCCCATACTAATACTGGAGTTGGATTAAAATTAGTAAAGCACAACCTGCAAATACCTTCCAAGTAATAACGTGGATGCAGAGCAGTTTTAGTACCTTAGGAATTTAGCAAGCTCTAAGAAGAATCTATAACCTGTTGGTAGGGCTTTCATTGCCATAGAAAGCCTCTTTCGCAGAAGTTTATTGAGCCAGGAAAGTTCAATTCAAGCTGAAAGATGAAACAAATAAGCTGGTGAAGAGTGGACTTATTTTTTCCAAAATAGAAAAGAGTTTCATTTTAAAATTAAATTTTAAAAAGGCAAAAAGAAAACTCACAGCTTAACAGAATTTTTAACTTTTTCTGCATGTTTTGGTACACTGTTATTTGGTGTGTGATATCTCTACATTTAAAAAGCTCTTGCAATATTACGATAAAAATAAAAAGCAAGCCATCCTTGTCATGCAGAACTGTGATTAAAAAAGCCTTTGTTCATTACAATGAGCAAGGAGACATGTTTTTGCCATGGAAGATAAGGGATCTTTTGACATCAATGAAAACTTTGCACACAAAACATTCGCAAGGTGACCTCCTCACAGGAGGCCACGTTGCGCCTCCTCAAAGGTGGGCGTGATAGAAGAGAGGGGATTTTTGTGATTTATTTGCCACCTTTCATGGGAATACGTTTCTGTGAACTGGGACTCATGATAAACCTAAAAAGGAGGGGTACAAATGGCGATCATGAGGGCTGGTACTACATGTATTTAACAAAACCGGTGTGTCCACCCTGTCCCCAGCCTGCGTAGGGACTGGGATGGGGGACAATTTTGGTAAAGAGCTCCTTGTTCTTCTCCCGGGCTGAGATCTGGGATCTCACCCACTGCAACCAGGCAGCCTGCAGCTGGCCCAGAAACAGCATCCCAGAATGAGTAGGAAATAATAAGGAAATGCTATTAATCTAAGGAAAAGAGGGTAAGAGTGACGACATCACCTGCAGCTACACTTAAGAAAGTCACTATCTGTATAATGGAGCAAAAGGGTCCTCCACAACAAACTTTCTGAACTACCTGGATCTCTTCAGTGACACAAAAACCACAAGAAGGAGAGAGGGTTAGGGACATTCCAGTTCTGGGAAAGTTTTCTTTTCCTCATTATTAGCAACTCTAATTACTTTGAAAGAAGAGCAATGAGATAAATCCTGCAGAGCCAGAAATGTGACCTGATTTCCTTCCTGATTTAGAAACTGTCACTTTGCAAGAGAAACCCAAAGAGACAGAGCCAGGTCAAAGTGGGCCCATCAGTTTGGTTTGCAAAGTAAATAATAAACCAAGATCAACAGAAATACAACCAGGGTTTTCTTTTGGTAGATGCTCATCAGGGTGATGCTATTTAAAAGATAAATACATGCATGTTTGTCTATCTGAACTGTTTGCAGTCATACATGACACCATGGAAGAAATATTCACTACAAGCGAACAGGAATATACCCAACTGGCTTCATGTATTTTCTTCCAGGTTAGACAGTCAAAGTGAGAAGCAATGACACAATTTCAAATATAAATTGCTTCATACTATGATTAAGCCCCTACTTCAAGACTGCGTGTAAACACAAAGCAGGAAAGTCAAGCATGTACTTGAGTGATGCTGCCTCTGTGATACCTGAGTTTTATTTAAGGGAACTGAGAAATTACTTGTTGTCACCTTTTAACTATCAGAGCTATAATTTTCCAGAGTAATTCCTGAGGACAATTGGTGACAACTTACAAGGTAGTAATTTTCAGGAAGAACTGAGCACCCACCCTCTGAAAACAACAGGTCTCTTCAATTTGAGCTTCCAAAAACTACAGCATCTGAGGTGATAACAGATAATAATCTGTTCCTTCTGAAAAGTGTGATGAGGATTTCCGAACGACCGCCCGATACACAACCCAACGTGTCCTGCACAGAGCATTCCTTCAAAACACTAAACAGAACATGGAAAAAAGGAAAGGAAAAAGGGAAGGAAAAGGGAGAAAAGGAAAAGGAGAAAAGGAAAAGGAAAAAAGGAAAAGGAAAAAAGGAAAAAGAAAAAAGACAAAAAGAGAAAGGAAAAAGGAAAGAAAAAGTAAAAGAAAAAGAGGAAAAAGAAAGAAAAAGAAAAAGAAAAAGAAAAAGAAAAAGAAAAAGAAAAAGAAAAAGAAAAAGAAAAAGAAAAAGAAAAAGAAAAAGAAAAAGAAAAAGAAAAAGAAAAAGGAAAAGGAAAAGGAAAAGGAAAAGGAAAAGAAAAAGAAAAAGAAAAAGAAAAAGAAAAAGAAAAAGAAAAAGAAAAAGAAAAAGAAAAAGAAAAAGAAAAAGAAAAAGAAAAAGAAAAAGAAAAAGAAAAAGAAAAAGAAAAAGAAAAAGAAAAAGAAAAAGAAAAAGGAAAAGGAAAAGGAAAAGAAAAAGGAAAAGGAAAAGAAAAAGAAAAAGAAAAAGAAAAAGAAAAAGAAAAAGAAAAAGAAAAAGAAAAGGAAAAGAAAAAGAAAAAGAAAAAGAAAAAGAAAAAGAAAAAGAAAAAGAAAAAGAAAGAAAAAGAAAAAGAAAAAAAAAGAAAAAGAAAAAGAAAAAGAAAAAGAAAAAGAAAAAGAAAAAGAAAAAGAAAAGTAAAAAGTTCAATCCCTTTGTAATATCATAAATACGATTTTTAAAATAAATTGAAACTAGCTATATTTCATAAATCCCCTATGCCCATCAGGATGTCATTTCCTATCGGTGCATTTTAAAATATAATTTTGACCACACATTTAAATCAACAACACAGCAACTACTCAACATTTTCCTGTAGCCTCTAAAAGTCCTGGATGTGTTAGCTGGTGCCACAGGTGTTAGTCCATCGTAGTGAGAACCAAGGCCAGTTTCTGATTCAAGCCAGCAATATAACGCTTTCCACTCTGTTGCCGTTTTAAAGTCCGTACCCAGAAGCTGCCATTCAGAGTCAGGAAGCCTCATGGTCTACATACACCCTTCATGGTCAAAATATTTAGGCTACATACCCAATGATGCAACTGAATACCTCTGTGAGCTCTGACGAATGACTGAGGGTATGAAACAATACCAGTTCTCTACCATACTGTACAGGGGGGTTGCATGCTTTAAATCTGCAGGACTCCTCAGAGCATAAACTACTTCTTTGTGCAAACACAGGCATCCGAATCCGACCCTCTGTGTTTGTAAAACCCTTTGAGAGACTCAGACAGAAGTACGACGCTGTATTATGAATGGATTCAGAGTGAGTGTCAAGAACTGAGAAAAACCACGTTACAACATTGAACTCCAATCACGTACACGTTAAGTAACATTCATCTATGATTATTTCTGGCAGTACTGTGATCTCCTTCATACCAAAGCTTACATCAACTCCACTACTTCAGGGTGAAACCTTTTGTCACACAACTTACGGGACAGGCTTCCATTGCTTAAATGTTAAGACACCTGCCCCGAAAATACATGCTTTTTTTTTCGTAAGGACCCTGTATTTTTGAAGCCCTCTGTCAACCGGGTTTGCCATTTGAAAAAGCTATACCAGAAAAACAAATTACCAAAATCAGTGGACATCAATCCAATCCCATTTGCATCATTCCCATCCCATCCTGACACTGAGCTCCTCTCAACTTTTTTAGAAACAGGTATCTCATTGGAGGCAATGCACTCAAACCAGCAGCAGTGACACTCTCAAAACCACCACTTTCTTGGTCCGCTAGAACCAGGGGGTTTCACTCCTCACTGCCTCACAGCTCTGACCTCTCCAATTCTCTGCCACCAAAAGCTTATAGGATCTGCCGGATCCATCTGCGGCCCCACCTGGCCTGCTTTCCCACGCCAAAAGGACGGATCAAATATACGTGTCTGAAAACACATCCCTGCTTTCTCTTTGTACCATCCGAGGGGGAACCCAGCCCCCCCACCGGTTTCAAACGAAAGGAAGCCTCCAAGACCACTTCTGCAAAGCCCCGAAATCCTGGGAAATCGCAGCAAAATGAACTTCAGCACCTTGGACAGGACACACGGACGGAAAATCGCCAAAATCGGCCCATCGGCCCTGAAAATGCTGCGCTTGGACATGACCCTCTAGGACACATCTGCGGGCCTGTTTATTTTTAGTATTGACAAATCCTCTTTGAATCGCCGCGTTTATTCCACCATCCGCCCTGTATTTCGGAAAGAGCTGCTCGCCAACCTGGCAGTGGGAGAAATTGGGGCCACCGGCTCCGGATCCGATGCCCGCCTGTGGGATCAGCGGCTGCCCCAGTTGCAACTGGAAAAGCTCAGCTCAAGCACTCACAAAGCTCAGCTCATCCTCTCCAGGCAAAACGGGACCTGTTGCCGTAGGTGCGCGTGGCTCGTGTTTCTCCGCTTTCTAGAAGCTCATCTCCACCTCCTCACCCAAATCTCCAGGAAAAAATAAAATGAAAAGGTCTGATTTATTCCCATTGCAGCCACACTTTGGTTGCATAAGTTTTGCTTTGATTTAGCTTTCATTCTCTCTCACAGCGCTCCCAGTATGTCACTGCTCCCCTCGGGGCTGCCTCGATAAAATCATGATCACCTTGCTGGAGTGCAGCACAGCTCTCCCCGTTTTTCTTTGATTTGCATAAGCTGAGTTTGTAATTTGTGCCGGTAAAAAGCTCCAAATGCTTTAAGCAGAGCTATTCTACAAACAGCTTTGAGGCGAGTGGTGCCATTAAGATATATACCTAATATATGTCAGTTCTTACAACAAGTAATACCAGTAATATTCTCACGATACAGGAGAATAATACATTTTCCCTGCCGCCGCAGAAATACCCCTTCTAGCTCACATCTTCCCTTCAAAACGTGCCACTAGATTTCCACTCCAACACATCTGACGCCACATGACATTAACCGAGCGATTTGCAGAGTATTTTCTGGGTTGTTATTTCTTTCCGGCACTTCTGGGTGCGGAAACGAGCTGGAAACTAGACCAATTCCCCGCCTGAGTTACCCATCAACAGCCAAACATATATCTATCTATACCCTCCGCTTTTACGCCCCGGCGCAAGCTTGGCTGAGCCAACTTCTCTCTGCTCCGGCCCCCGGCAGGCTCCCCGCCACCCTGCGCGGACGGGACGGTGCCATCGCTCCTCCCGCCTCGAGGGGAAAGTTTGGGGAAGGGAAAATCCCGGCACTACCAATTCCTCCTCCACGACACGCTCGGAACCGGACGTCGTTTTGGCTTTTTTTCTTTTTTTTTTTTTTTTTTTAATCCTTTTTATTATTATTATTTTATTAACAAGCAAACAAAAAAGAGGAACTTACATTGGTTTATTTAATTTTTCCTGCTAAACCAAGAGTCCCAGAGCCACTTCATTGTATCCACAGAGTTTTAGTCCCCGAGCGGCGCCGTCCCGCGGGAAGGGCCCGGCCGCCGGGCGCGGAGGGCGCATGGCTCGGAGCCGCCGCCGAGGGTCTGCGGCGGCCGCGGGAGCGCAGCCCCGGCCGGGCGGCGGGGGCGGGCGGGAGGAGGAGGAGGAGGAGGAGGGAGGGAGGAAGGCACCGCCCGCCCGCCCCGCCCCGCCCCGCCGAGCGGGGCCGAGCGGAGCCGAGCGGGGCCGAGCGGGGCCGAGCGGGGCCGAGCGGGGCCGAGCGGGGCCGAGCGGGGCCGAGCGGGGCCGCAGCGCCCCCTGCCGGCGGTGGGGGGAGGGAGGGGGGCTCGGGGACGGGGGGGAGGAGGAGGGAGCGACGGGCAGAGGCGCTGGGGGAGGGAGGCGCGGGGAGGGGGGGCGAGGAGGAAGAGGGAAGAATGGGGAGGGGGAAGGATGGGGGAAAGGAGGATAGGGAGGGATGGGGAAGTGGGAGGGATGGGGAGGAAGAAAGGAGGATGGGGAATAAGGAGGGGTGGGGAGGAAGAAAGGAGGATGGGGGAGAGGGAGGGGTGGGGAGGAAGAAAGGAGGATGGGGAATAAGGAGGGGTGGGGAGGAAGAAAGGAGGATGGGGGAGAGGGAGGGATGGAGAAAGAGGGAGGGATGGGGAAGGGTGGAGAGTAAGAGAGGGAGAAAGGATGGGGATGGGGGGGATGGTAGGACGGGGGAAGGACGGGGAAGAAGGCTAGGCAGGGGTGAGGGGCAGGGGAGGAGAAATGATGGGAAAGAGAGGAGTGGGGAGGAAGGAGGGATAAGGAGGGCTGGGAAGTAGGGAGGTATAGGGAAGAGAAGGATGGAAAAGAAGGCAGGAGAGGGGGTGAGGCAGGGCTAAGGTGCAAGGGGGGATAAAGAAGACTGGGGAGAAAAGTGGGAGAGGGAAGAAGTGGGGGTGGAGCGGCAGCGGAAGCAGGGGGTTGCCACAGGGTGCTTGGAGAGAGGGTTTGGCCAGGGAGAGGGGGCACGAGGGAGAGGTGCTGGGGTGCGGGATGCGGTAAGGCGTCCCCAGCATCCAGGGGAAGGGGCAGGCATGAGCAGTGCCAAAGCGGGACCTTCTGCTCTCCCCACGGCCATCCCAACCCAACGCCTCCTGCAGCTGCCTGCCCCAAGTGCCTCGGGCCTTAAGCAACAGGTGCCTGGGTCACGCTTACAGGGCAGCAACCCCAGCCAGCGGGAACAGCAGATTTTACTGAAAATAAGCTGCCCAGCAATGATGGGGAGGTCACAGATGGATGCTCATAGGTGGAGAGAGGGATGGCAAGAGTTTGCTGGCAATATTGAAGTATTCGGGGTGCTAAAACTGGAAGAAACTTCTGAAGAACTGTATAAAGACCTCAAAATACTGAGCAAGGTAAAATAAGGTATACAGGGGAGATGGGCATCACTTTACTGCTCTGTGATGGGCTGTGAAGTGGCTGTTACCACTTCAGAAAGAGTCTGGAGCTGTAATAAACACTCCTGTGAAAGCAGCTCAGGGCTTGGTAGTGATCAAAGAAAGCAAGTGCTGGGAAAGGAGCAGATCATGCAGGAAAAAAAAAGAGGAGGCTACAAAAAAGCCCAGCAATGCAGCAGAGGCCCTGGGAGGGTGGATGGAGAGCAGGTCTCCACTGGAGAACAAGTTCATGCTCAAAGAAGTTATTGAGTGAGGGAGTCAAAGCATGCAAAGATGCAGAACTGGAAAAGCAGCAAATGGAAAAGTGTTTCACGAGGAAGAGCAGGGTGAGGAAGAGGAGGAGAGAGGGAGCTGAGAAGGGGCAGAGGTCAGACACTGGAAAACAAAGACTACAGATGAAGGGACATGGAGGGGAACGAAGACTAGGAATGGCAGAGGAGGGTGGGCATGAGCTGCCTGTTGGGAAAACAGCCTCTGAGAGCCTAGGGTAGTGCAGAGACGCAGAACGATGTGCAAGGTAAGAGGTAAAGGAAGACAAATCCTCAGGGATTTAATCACTCAACATGAGGCCGGATGGCTGTGCAAAGGAAGGGGTGTTCTCACGAGGACCCAAAGTGCACAGAGGACAGGCACGTTTTCAATATCAGAAAGGCAAACGGGGAGTCCCCGGCAGCTCAGCCCCTGCTGTTGGACCCCTACCACTGTACCGGCACATCTCTGCAGGTCATCGCTACAAGAGGAGCAGCTTTTTTTTTTCCCCATAGAGTTTAATGGATTTCCAATACCATTTTGGGTTCAACCAGAAAAAAGGAATTCACACCAGAGTGAAAATGCTGTGGAGGGATTGCTGCTGGCCTGAGCCCAGTGGGCTGGGGTCGCGTTGCTCATCGCAGCTGCACAAACCCAGTGGAAACTCTCCTCGCTGGGATGGCCATGGTATGGCCCCACCATGCAGGTTCTCTCAGCACCCAGAAACACCCCTAGCTCTGGGGCAGCAGGTCCAACATCGTCACAGGGGGCCTGGACCTGCACAGAGTCCTACCATGGAGCCATGCCCTTCCACGCTTCTGAAAATGGTACTTCTTCCCCCAAATCACCCAAACAGATAAAAACTACCATCAGGGCCTTCATGGGGAAGTTGGGCTTGTGCAGAGAGAGGACAGGTGAAGCTATTGCTTCTTCCTATGGAAGAAACCTTGGCTGTGGTATAATGCTCTCTGTGCTGATGGCAGGTAAAGGCATATATTTTGGAGCTGATTCACATCTGTATGCATTTGAAGGAATTTTGAGGTTAGTCTATCCTCATCTGTGCTTTCACAGACCAGAGTTTGCCTCTGCAGGTTGATGTTACACAGTCATTGCTGGAGCTTTAACTTAAATTCAGGAATTTCATGTGGAAGGGACCTTGGCAGCTAAAAGTAAATATTTTAGTCTCTTCCGTCTGTTTCTTGCTCCACTCACAATCCATGAATGAAGGTCCTCATCTCTGTCCTCCCTCCTTCCTTAGTAATCTCAGTGGCAGTGGTGTCAGGGTTGATCACAGAAATGAAGTGGGATCGGACAGGGGGAGCCAGCAGGGTCCCAGTGTCACAGGTTTAGTGTCACAGCCACACAAAGGAGGGGAAAGCCCTCGAGCTTTCACTTGATGTCCCATCCACTGTCCCGTCTCTTGTCTCTTGCAGCCTGTAATACCTAATGGTACCCTAAATTTTCAACTCTACCGCTTGTTTGTGGAGGGAGGAAATACTGTTAAACCCTGTTGAAGCACCAGGAAGACCCAACTCTGTTTTATCTGTCTTTAGAAATTGAGAAGTTCTTCCTAACAGGTAGGAAGAAGTACAGGAGGGGAAAGCTACCTGTCAAATTTATTCCATGCCAGTAGCAGGACTGAGATGGTTCCCCCGTTTCCTACCCCCTAGTTCAACTTGCAGCCCAGAACGCCGTCCCCACCCCCCAGTTTTTAGTTCAAACATGTACACGTTATTTGGGTTCTTGCTTTTAATTTGCCTCCCTTTGAGCATCACATCAGAAGATACAGAACTGTGACCCAGGAGCACACGCTGAAGGCGGCGCTTCAGGGGTGGGTTCCGCGTCTGTGCAGCATTAAAGGTCTCACGAAGCAAGTGAGGAGCATCCTTGGCACAGAAACAATTCATAATGCAAACACTAATCATAAAGTAACCACGTTAATTGGAACTCTATAGACAGACTGATCAGAGAGAGGAAAATTGATTAAACCTGTGCTGCCTTGCCAAAATCTTCCCTTCTGCAAGAAACATTCAGGTAATGCTGGCTTACTGACTGTCTGAAAAAGTTCAGGCGAGTCAGCTGAAGCCCAATAAATGTGCATGTCAGATGGAAGTAAGTACCAGCAGCCAAATAAACACTATGTGGGAGATCAGCTGATGTCATCTTTCTATTCACTGCTCTCCAAAAACATACCTTTTTCCCCACAAAGCAATCACTGCTTTCTTAAAGGGATTATAGACAGCAGTGCTGGTTGCAAAGAGCCATTTGTTCTTCCAAGATGTTTGTAAAGCCTTTCTTTCACCCCATATCCCTACACATTTGTTGCTGCCTTTTTTAAGGAAACAAAGAAATTGAAAAATGTGCAGTTCTTGAAACTGTGAGAGTTTGGAGAACACTTTTAGTTTAAAACGCATTCTTTGTTTTTTCTTAAAAAAACCCCCATGCTTCTTTAGATATACTTTTCTTGCAAAACTTCATTTGACAAAAAAGAAAAAAAAGGTATTTTTTCTTCAAAATTTGAAAGGTTTTTCCCTGCCCTCCCACCTTGCAGGTGCTCAGTGGAGTGTTTTTTATTTCCAGAGACCCTGGCTTTCTATAAAGCATTTCACTGCCTGGGATAAGTGCTGTGAGAAGCTCCCTTAGCACTAGATGCCATGAAGTTGTCGCACGCAAAACTCAGTTTAGCCAATACTTCCCTCTACTGGGAAAGAAAAATACTGCGATTTGTTGTAATTCCCTTTGAAATAAAGGGAGATAGCAGGACGAGAAGGGTTTTCCTGTCTAAAGATGATGGGAGATTCAGGGTGCGTGGGATGAAGAAAGGGCATCAGGTTCAGCATATCAACAAGTTGCTCGTTTATTAACTGGGCAAAAGGGGTTTGGCCATCCCATATTGGCCCCCCTTCAGTGAGGGTCCCCCACAAGCTCTCTTCCCCACTGGCCTCCCAGCCCCTCTGCCAGCAAATGCAGCAAACTGGGCTGAGCCCCCTCCGCATCCCCGCCTCTGTGCCATGCAAAGCTTAAGGTCAGGCCACTGTTTGCATTAGGACTGAACCCACCCCTGGCTCACATGAGGGATGGTGCTAAAGCTTCATTCTATAACATTGTCTGGGATCTGGGCTTGTTCCTTCCTCTGTAATAAGAGCCCTGATTTCTTCTCATCCCCACTTCAATTTCAATAAGCAAAGAGACCCTGATATAAACCCAGCTGTTGTGTCAGGATACATCCATATCAGTCTTCAGCTTCTGTCTTTTAATTAAGTGTATCATCCTCGTGGAGCATCTCTCATCAGGCATCCATGGGGAAATCCTGTAACGCCTGGCTAAATTGCTACATTTGTTCAATCAGACTCAAAGATATAATCCTAAAGTGAGCTAATCTAATTTAATGGGGGAAAAAAAAATTACAAGCAGGCAGTGCCTCTGTCAACGAACGTGTCCAAGTGTGAAGAAAGCGTTCAATGCCCTGATAGACACATAACAGCTCACATCATTAAAGTAAAATTTATTTCATCTCCCTGAAATGGCTCGTCCTCCCTCCCCAATTAGCCCACTGTGTCATACCAAAATAAAGCTGCATGTTAATTTAGAAGGGGATGAAGGTTATGCTGCTCTGGGCTGAACTATGTTCCATTACCACACTCTTGCTGCCTGTGGACAGCACAAATATTTGGTGATTAAGCAGTTCAGAGAGCAGAGGACCACTGCTTTGCTAAGTGGGGAAAGCATTTACATGGGGTTTAGTGATTAGCAGTGTCAGACAGGCAGAGCTTGGGTTTCCAGCAAAGCTTTCTGCTCCTCCCGTGTTCCCTGCATCCTAACGAACCGCAGGCTGGATGAACTTCTGACACCCAGAAGGTTGAAAAAAAACTTTACCTCGCATGAACTTTCCTTTGCTAACTTCCTCCGAAAAGTGCGCCTGCTTTCCCAGGTTTGGTAAAGCCTCCTACAAGGGAACGGTCACATCTTGAGCCTTTGCAAAACCACTGAGAAGTATAAATATGTTCCCTCCTTTTTGAGACAAAAGCACCGAAGGTGCTTTACGCCTGTGACCTCTCTTTCAGAGGACACTGCCACCTCTCCAGTGGCTCTGAGGAGCTGCAAGGCTTAGTCCACGTAGGGAACCAAGAGACCTCGTAGGTACAGCTAGGCTTTGGGTGCCTCAGGGAGATGTTTTAGGAAGGTGAAATCTAAGCTTTGCCAAGCTCCATGGGAGTTTTGGCTGCGATCTCCATAGGGAAGGGCTTCAAAGCAGACCAAAGAAAGGTTAACCATTTCTAGAAGAAGTTTCCACATAGAGTCTAAAGCATCTAGAAATGTTGGTGCTTTATAGATGCTCCAAGATCAACCATAAGTAATGTAAAATCACATTTGATTTGTGGCAAATCACATTTGCTGCATGATTTCCTTCCCTTGGGCAGGCACTTTGAGCAAATCCTTGCCATCCTTCTGCCTCCAGAGCCCCCCTTATACATTTTACAGGGGACCTCCAAGGTGCCTGACTGTTGTTTCTAGGCTAAAATTAATACTGGCTTGTCCTTTGCAGACACCAAAAAAAAAAAATCTCTAACAGAGTTAGGGAAAGCTGCTTGGTTGGTTTTGGTTAAACACTACCTGCAAGCCTGCAGTTCGGTATGTGCCTTTGGGTGCATTGTGCAGGCACAGCTAATGACAAGACCCTCACAAGGACTGGAGGGAAACTGAAAATTATAAAGTGATTTTCTGTATTTAGTACACCAACCCTTCTTTCTTTCATTGCAGTCCGCCATGCCCTCCTTTCCTCCATTTTAACCCTAATTAAAGACAAGCTTCCTTCCAGTACATTTACTTAGTATTTTACAAGAAACGTGAATCTTTTCCCTTTCTTTTATTTTTTTATTTTAATCTTCTAAGTAATTGTAATGCCTATTAGTTTGCATTCAGACACTGTCATTTCAGTTTTAAGGAAGTTCTTGGGGTAGAAAGACCCAAAGTAGCTAAGCAATAAACACCACAATGTCTTTCAGCATGGAAATAACCCTCTGGAAATCCTCTGGAAATTCCTTAGGACTGCTCTAGGCCTGTTGATGCTCGCATAGGGCAGGTCTTGGGCAATTTGTGGTTGCAAGTGGTTAAGTGACTCAGGATTTCTGACAAAAGCTTGACAAATCTGAAAGAAATTAAACTGAGCTATCCTCCTGTTCCTTTTCTTGTAGGGTTTCCTGTAAGGTTTCTACATCATCTTTGTCCTTCAGTGCCCTTTCTCTGGGGCTCCTCACTGATGTTTTCATCCTTACACTTACTAAGCTGCAAATCCAGGGGTTGTGGGCTGCAGGGCTTTGTCTGCCCAGGTTAGTTAACTTGCAAAAGTCTCCAGTCCACCAGATCACTTCTTTCTAGTCACTTTTCCCCAGCATACCTGCTTCTCCATCTATTTCCAACCCAACCCTACTGCAACAGCACAGAGATGTGATAAAACAGCCTTCCCTTCTAAAAAGGGGAAGGCACGGCTGAATTCAGGAACTGTCATTAACATTTTTCCAGCACCTTCAAGCCGAGCAGCTTAAGGAGCCCCAGGTGGACATGGGGCCTGCCCTGAAGCTCTTTCAGTCTAAAACTCTTATCCTGATACCGCAAGTACATGGGCAACTTGTCTGTCCCCCACTGTCTTTGGGGATCGATTGCATGAGTGCTGGTACTCATCCTCCTGGTAGGATGAAGGCACAAGGAGGACGGGTGGTCAGCAAAAGCCGGGGCGGAAGGTTATAAGTAGAAAAAGATTCAATGACAATCAGGCAGTCAGAAACTGGTGGTTGTGTTGGGCTGACCCATTCTCTGCTTGGGGAATACAAAAGGTACCAACAAGACCAAAGAACAGGAGACAATTTCATGTGCAGATCTCCACCCTCCACCTTTGAGTGAACACTACACAACCAGAAATAATTACCAAACATATCCACCAGCTGCCTCTTTTGCCCAAGTGAAGAGTCAAGCACGAGCCCTCACACGTCTTTGGGCTTTGTCCGTCTCTCTTTTGACTGCAAGCACAGTCTGCAAACATCTCCCCCCTCACCTGCTTAGTCCCACTTCCAACTCAAAGCTTCCATCAGGTCCTGCCAAAGCTTTCCCCCTCATCTTCCTTTCCCCAGCAAGCAGTTTTAACACCAAACTACTGAGACTAAGTTAGAGCCTTTACAAGAGGACCCTCCAGCGTAAATCACTTGTAACCCTAATGTAATAAACCAGCCTGTCACTCACAATAACATGAAAGGGCAGGAGGAGGAGAGCATTCAGCCAGGACCTGGCTGCTAATGCAACAGGCCCGACGGCCTGCTGGGATAAACTACAGTAAAGTCACTGGGACCTCCAAGCATCCAAAAATTTGCCCTGTTAAAAACTCAAGGAATCCTTTGAATCCTTCTGGTTTGCCTCTTTGGAGAAGATTTTAAACAAAGCTATAATTGCTCAAGGCTCTCAGCTTTTCATACTTCGTCCTTAATGCAATATCCTACCTCTGACAAATGGAGCCTTTAAGAACTGTACTGCCCTTGACTGGAAATCTAGCATTAAAGCACATCAATGCGCACACTGAACAACCGCATTTTGCTTTCCAAGCTGACCCCCTCTGAGTGCAGGGTCACACCCTTGCTGGATATCGAATGCTCTCCTCAGCATCAAGCAAAGTCCAATTTTATTTTTTTTCCTCTGCAGACTTTCTGAGTGCTCTCTCAGAGAGGGTTTTTTTATTTATTCTTTCATCCATTTTCAAGCATTGATTTGGGGGTGACTTTAAAAGGGACGGGACTGGGGCTTCTGCCAGGTGCTTTGAAGAGAATTGCTATCCTCAACACAAACACAGCCACCCACGGACAATAACACAAAATCCTAACAATTGACTTCGGACTCCGGAAGAGTTGGATGCGTTCAAGAGCGGCCTCTCTTTGTGGGCATTTGGGTGTCTGACAGAAAGGATGGATGCTGGCGAAGCACTTCTCGCTGCCTGCCGCTTTTCAGGTTTTGCTTTTTCTAATGGATTTTCACTTCTGCTTTTTCTGTAGTTGGGTTCATATCAAAAGAGAAGGGAAAACAACACAAAAACTGGTTTAAATGCATGGTTTGAAGTAAAGGAAAACTTGAAGTATAAATATATGTAAAAGGCAGGTACCCATTTCTGACAGTTTTCCCCATTTTTCTTACAAGTAGGGTCACCACTTTATTATTTTTGTACAACACACTGACACTAGTAACTCAGTCATGTCAGTCCCTCCCCAAGAACATCCCACCACTCTGCAGTCTCACTTCACACCCCAAGTCTAGTCACAAAGACAAGCGCAGCTACGAAACCCAGCCTGTACAATGGACGAAAACTATCATTTTTAACCAAACAAAAGCAGTTATTTCTTCCAAAACAAACAGCAGGATGAACTCTCCAAATCCACATGCTTTGAATGCCTGGCTCCAACAATATTCCCAGCAAGGAATTATCTGAGAAATACAGCAAAACATCTACCGCAGCCCCATTATCTCATTAGAGACAGAGGCCATGACTGGTTTAGGGCTATAAAGTAGCACAAGAAACCCTGAGATGGCAGCAAAGGAGGGTACTCACTAGACTAAGCAGATCTGGCCTACTGCAGAGTCTAAGACTTCCTCCTAAAATCATGGTTGTCCAGTAAACCCATCAGAGGTCGGTGCTTTACAATTATGAGGTTTGTGTGTTTTTTACAGTCCCTTAAGACTTATACTGGCATTAACCCGCTCCTATTAAGGTGTCTAAAAATTAGACAAGTCCAAATCTGAATAAGTTATATCACGTCTCCCCTCCAAAGTGTCAGTGCAGAGATATGTGTGATTACCCCTCTTGTAGATGGTTATCAATTAACCTCTGGAGATGCCTTTCTCCCTTGCGTTGACTGTGCCATGAGCCTAGAGCTGGGGTTGCACTATATTACTGATAAATTGTATTGGGTTTCCCTTGCCACATAAACCCAGTAGATAAATACGTAGCTCTTCCATGGGGTTTCTCCTGCCTAAACTGACTTGTAAGCATTAAGATATATTGTCATCCAGTCCCAGCCCTCCCACTTGCTTTCTATATCTTGAAGAAAGTCAGCCAGAAATCTCAACATTATTTTTATTGAATTGGGATTTATTTAAGTGTGTGTGTATGTATATATATGGGGGTGGGGTGTTGTTTTTTTACCTTGGTTTTGTTTTTTTTTCTTCACGTCAATGAAACCTTACCCCAACAATTCAATTTCTTCAGCAGAGGTGCTAAGAGGACCAGTTCTCCTGGAACCGGTAAGTTCTTGCCATAACAAAGCATAACCAGAAGACGCCGATTATAAAGTAACTGCTGCCTCAACGGTGCCCATTTTGTAAAGAATTTTTTTCTGTCATTTTGCTGTCTATAAGAGCCACCATACTTCAGTTTTTTCTCAGCTTGAGAGAAGGGTGGAGCCTGAGCAAAGAACAGTGCATGAAGGTGCACTCCAGAAAGAGACCACAGGAGCAGGGATGGTGCCCAGAGATGTCAGGACTGATGTCAGCTTATGAGCTACTAAGGTTTGTGCAAAAAAATGAAAAATGGATTTTTAAGGAAGTTTGCAGAATTTAAGTAATAAGAGGATACAATAGTACTCACTAAAAGGCTTGGTAATGCACATAAGACTGGCTCAGAATGCAGTTTAATCAAAATGGGGAAAAAAATCTGGATTGTTTTTAATGTATAAATTTCATATTGGCTTATCTCATGACTGACCAAAAAAAAAAAAAACCAAACTCCACAAACCAAGAAAACCCAACAAATCCCAAACCCCCATAACTTCGGTTCAGTTCATGACGATTTTAGCAGACAAGGTCCTCAGCTGGTATAAATAGGCTCAACACCACCAATCAAATTGTACCAGCTGAGGGCCTAACCCAGGAATTGCTTGAAGAAATGAAAAGTGGGTAAAAGTTTCCCAGACAAATCAAAAATGGATTAACATCTGAAATTAACTTAATTCTGGGTGATGGTGGATACCGCTACAATTTTTCTTGCTGCTGTGCTGTAGCCTCAATGGAAGAGGGAACTAATTGCCATATGGACCTAAACATTCACCAGCTGCCTTTTCCCTGAAAAAACTCACTCAAAAATAAGTCTCAAAAAACTTCAGGGAAGAACAGGGTGGGCGGGAGGGGGGGAAGTAATGCTGGAAAGAAAGTATTCAAATTGAGTAAGACCTTTGTCCTTAGGTAAATGAGGTGGGATAAATTAAAGTTGTATTTTGCACCTGCTACACATAATGCAGATGGCAATGGGTGCTGAGCAGCAAGGAGGGGCTATTTGCAGTGTCCTTCCCATCCCCCCAGCATCAGCGGAGCAGCTTAGGTCCATGCGGTTTACATCAAGCACCCTGCTCCCTGCCTAGAGATTCTGACAAATGCACTTGCAGCAAATTTGCCTGTGTATAAACCCAAGTGTGTGATACAGCATGGTCAAAGCTGGTGGGAGGAACAGTGTGAGGAAAATAGGGACATCCTCACCCCCCCCACCACCACCCTGGCTGCTCACCATCAGTGGTGGCAGCAGCACTCGCTGATATATTTTGCAGCAGGGCCCAAAATAGCTCTTTTTGGTGGCTGTTGTAGTTTCAGTCATCTTCCCAATTCATAGCACGGGCATATCCAGTCCCGCACATGGCTTTTTCATGGGATTTGGTTTTACCTGCGTAGACATCTTTAGCTCAGGAGTGAGGCACATGTTTTTCAAGGGCGTAATAGCAACCACTCTTGCCCACAATTGGCAAAAGCAGTTGAGTAGAAGGGAGAGTTTTGGCATCCTCCACTTTAAATAGCTTCATTCTGCAATCAATGCCAGCAGACACAGTGTGCAATATATGATACCTTGTCCACGGAAACATTAAAACTGTTGATGGATTATAGCATGCATAGCGGGTGACAGTCCCCCACGTCACCGTGCTTCATTAATGCCATGGCAGGAGCACAGCTATGGTTGAACAAGCACCTGCTGATGAGGTTGCCCTACACTTGGGTGTCAGTGGAAATGCTGTTGTTCCATTACACATGTCTTAGCACCATTTCCTGAATCCAACTATTTGACAAAGTCGCCTCTCTCCTCTGCCATTCCTGAGATATCTGCGGCAGAGGATTGCTCCTGCGTTGAGCCCTGTGATGTAATATCACATCAGACCCCTGGTTCTCATTTCAGAATAAAGCCGCGATTCGCACTGTGAGGGGAAACTTGAAAATATGACTTGAACCTCACTGACATAAAAAATCTGCCAAAACCATGAGCCTGACGTGTGAGCTGTGTCCTGCGTGTGACTGAGCTATGAACTCTGACCTTGCTGCCCCGGGGACTCTCACAGCCAGCAGCGGGTTTAGCCATTGAGACGTGCCAAACCAGAACAAGGGAATAGATCTATTTGAGATCTTCCCCATTTTTTGGGGGTGACAATGGGGGTGTAAAAGTTGCATGAGATGGTGTTTGAAGATCACAGGTAGTATGATCTAAAACTTAACTAAGCAAGGGCTCCTTACACCCAGGAAGATATTTCCTTTCAAGATTAAATATTGATTTGAGGGGAGAAAATATGAAGCAATCCAAACACTTCCATGTTAGTAATCCTATGAAGAGAGATCTTGACTGAGTAAATTTTCGTGTTTTAGACAAGTGGAAACATATAGCATTTTGCTGAACAAGCCCAGCTGCCTCTCCTCCACATGCTGCCAGACATCCATTTTCTGGGCTGGCTCAGACTCAGCCTGGCCCCCTCATGGCACAGGGTCATCTCCTCCCACCAGGCAGTTTGACACCAGAATAAAACACCAAGGTACTCCATGGCTTACCAGGGTAGGTGGGTCACCTCCTTGAGATCTTCCTACCCACAGCAGATCACACCTTACCCAAAATCACCCAGTCCTTTTGAATCCATTCAAGTCTTCCTCAGATACTAGTTCTCAAGCCATTTCTCCCCCCCCAAAAGAGCACCCAGCTCTCCTACACCTTAACTTGACAGAACTGAAACACCTTCTCCCAAGTATTCACCTCTGTCCTAAGTAATCATCTCCTCCCTTAGATATATACATTTTTTTTCCTGATCTTTTATCAGGTGCAGCTGGCTGCTGATGGTTGAATGGGTCAACCATTTCCCTGCCACATCCAATAAGGACCCTGAGCTGTTCTTCAGCTCCCAGAAGGAAAAATCACTGCATACCATCAGGGCTATCATGATCATGACAGGCTGTAGCTATGCCATTTGTGGGTCAGATGTAGGAAGGTGCTGGAAAGAGCCAAAAGATTATTTGACTAATGAGAAAAATGCCTGTGTGAGAGGCTTTAAGAGGTCATCCCACTCACATTAAAATAATAGATAGAGAGGTGGTAGTGAATAAGTGCCTTCACTGAATGAAAATAGCAGGTACTAAATACTTCTTAATGCAGCATTAAAGCTGTATCAAGAACCAGTGTCCTGGAGCTGAAGTCGAGCTAATTTAAATGAAAAGGTAGGCTTGTGATTTTAAGTGTAAGGCTAATTAACTGTGAAACAAATTACCAGGGGACAGACTTTCTTTTTGATATTCATAGATCAAGATCTATAACCCCAGCTGGACAACTTATTTTAGTCAAATGCAGCCAACACTCATCTGCAAGGTATTTGTCAGCCTTTAAACCTGTGTTTCCAGTTCTTTTCAGTGGAGATGTGACATACCTGTAACATAATGACCTGCACTAAGGTCGCTCAGTTGGTTTGTGCTCATACTATCCTAAAGCAGACCCTCTGGGCCTGCTTTGCATATCAGCTTGCACAAACCTTAGTTCAGTGTCTGTCCAAAAAGCCTCTGCATTTAGTTGCCTGCAATTATATTAACACTTGTCCTGCACATGACTTGTGAGCATGCCAGCCTGCTCTGCTACACCCTATACCCTCCTGCAAAAATTACTTCTTGCAGGAAAACCTCTTTCCACCTTCTGGTCTTGCTGTCCCAAAACATACGAGGTCGTGGTGAGGGACCATCTCAATTGACTGGATGGAATAAGCAAACACATTTTGGATGATTGGCTCTTGCTATTCTGGAGCAACTTGTGTTTTGAGATCAATAGGGTAGGGATGACATATTTTCTAGGTGCATTTTCCAGCTTTCCTTCGTGCCAGATATCTGGCCCATAGCCATGGGATCATGGAAAGCGTTCACAGGGAAAGCTCACCGCAGGGAAACTGCACTCTCCCTACACACTTGGGAGGAAGGGTGGTTGATGCAGGCTGTATTCAAAATAGGCATTGCTCAGTGATCTGGTTTAACCCTCACTGACATTTATTCCCCTCTCAGGAACAGTCACGTCTCTCCTCTCGACTTTCATTTTGCGGGATTAAACAAGCTAGGATTCCAGGCTTCTTTCTAAAGCCTTTCTAATCCCCTGTCTATTGTAGAAGCCTTTCAATTCGTTTGATTCATATGAATCTTTCTTGAGCATCATCTACCAATGCATGCATAGGTGCAGATGTGACCTCCCCCGTGCCTTCCCATTGCATTAGCACATCCTGCGCTCCACAGGCTGTCTCTCAGCTGATAGATCTTCACTCGCATTTCTCTGTTTCATGATTGCATCACATTGCACATCACAACCATTCTGTTTCAGTAACTTACCCAGGTCTCCGCAGTGCTCTGCTGCTTCCATCACCTGGTAGCAAATGTCCCCGTTTGGCCCCCAGTAGAGGACTTTATGCTCTGCCCTATTACATTTTGTGTATCAGTGTACCAGTGGATAAGATATACCACATTCTTCCTTCTTAGTAAACAGATTTCAAACCCATTTTATTCAATTTTCCACTTTCCTTCAAGTCTTGAATTATTTCCCCTTCCAAATGCATTCCAGAGCCCTGCAACAGGCTCAGGTCAGATTAACAAGTCTCTGATCATGTGAATTGCTTGTTACCTCCTTTTCAAATACAAGTATCACATTTGTGCTGGATTTTGTGGAATTTTTTTCCCTCCTGCTACATTTCCCAATTTGACAGATTCTCACAAAATCCTTACTGACAGATTTGCAGTTTCATGTGCCAGTTCTCAGCAGTACTTTTAAAAAGGGGTTATACTGGCCCCCGACTCCATTGCTTTAATTCCCTTCTGTGTTCATCTGCGGGTGTACTCACATTTTGATCCAAACATTTCTTGTTAGACAAAGGAGAGAAAATCCTATACTGAATATTGTCTTCACTGAAAATGAAGACTATTTACCTGATCTTTATCACATATATATAGATAATCATTGACCCTAAAGATGTCCAACACCTCATCCCTGCCCCACTTAAGCCAGTCCCACATCTCCTTTATTTTTTCTTCTTCTTTTGTATATAGCCAATGAGTGAGTTATTACTGTTTCACCTTCCTATTCATGGTCTAATTCTCTTTTTCACTGGTAATTCTCAAACATTTCATTTTCTGACTTTTAAACTGTAGCTTTCTTTTAGTACAACCCTTTCTCCCACTCCCTTTAAGCTCTCTGCTTGCTGCTAATACTCGTTTTTAAGGCAGTTATTTATCCGTTTGGGTTTCAATCGCTGTAGTTGAGATAGAGACCCCGACATTTTAATTTTTTTTTTTTTCACTTTAAATGTGTCATTTTGACCTAAAACCACTAGGAGGAAGCATTCAACAAGTTTCACTTGTCCTGTTGCAAATCCCAGTCTTAATTTTATTATATTCAAGGAGTTTTGAGCAGGAACCAAGGAGCCTGCTGGGTCACAGGTCCCCTTGAAAGTGCCATGGCACATGATCCCTTGGAGAAACGTATAACTATTCACCTTCTGATCAGACTGGTTTCTCTGCTCCTGCTGCAAAGCGGTTTCACAACTCCACCCTCGAAGAACAGAAGCCTCTTCTAATTTCCAGTTTTCCCTGATTATTCATCTTTTAAATGTTTTTCTCCATGGCTCATATTTTCCCACCTGTTTTATTTACTGAGAGTTATGATGCATCCTCTCAGCTGTTATTTCTAGGCTGAACAAACTAAACTTGAATCTCTTTTCATAACATAGTTTGTTATTCATTCTAGTATTGCTTCTCTGCACTTGATCCAGTTTTAATTCACACCTGTTAAACTGCAAAGGTATCTGGCAGATGGGAGGAAAAAACTTTTCTTTAAAGTGCAATAGGAGTCTCACGCTATGCAGCTCTATTGATTTGCCCAAGAGCTGAGAAACACTGAGCTAAAGTATCAGTATGGACCCATTAATAATGATTGTCTCAATGGTAATGTCAGTCCGGCTTATGCTACAGGTCCTTATTTTTGCTGAAGAAAATAGCTTTTTTTTTTGGTTAGTTCCACATCGTCCTTCCCCCACCACCACCTTTAACTTTTCTGACTGGAATGAAAATATTGAAGGCCTTCCCATTACTTTGATTTCCTGTGAAAAATGTGTGTGCTTTAGGTAGTGAAATTAAGCCCACTACAGAGAGATACCATTGTTCTGGTATTCTCATGTCCTTCCTTGCTATATTTGTTGTGCTACACCACTATCAAAAGAATTGACAAAATCATCATGTTACTGAGCCGGAGTTTCTCATGGACTGTCAAAGGGAAAAGCTCTCAGCCCTCATGTTTTTGTTGTCTCTATGAATAACCTTTTTAAAAATGCAATAATTTGGGGTAAAATTAGTAAGTGCTACATAGATTCCGGAAGAGGTAATTGTTGAAGAGACCAGGCTGTTAATGTAATGCTCTCAAAATAGTGGCTGAAAGGGAGCAAGCACGTAATGCGTTGTTCAGCATGACCAAAAAGGATGGCAATCCGTCTGGAACAAGACTAGGCCACTCAGCCATCACAAGAAACTAGCATTTTAGCCTGGACATCAGTAGGATCCAAAATTAAGAGGGTTCAGAGGACAACCAGAAGGATTAAAGAACATAGCAAGGTGCTTACCTTCCCCAAAATGATATCACCTTTACTCAAAAGGGTTTCTGCAGATGGTGCAATTCACCCTCGGGGGTACTTGTCATTTCTTGCACCAGTGAACTAGTCACTTAGGGCAGCAGCTGATCTTTTGCATCTGCTCTCCTACACTGGTAGAGCTCTGACTCAGCTTCAGGGTGGCCTTCCCGGACAGATGGAATTCAGCAAGGCTTGTATGTAGCAGACTGTGAATAAACTATTCTCACAATCAAAAATACCCTTTCCTGGCACACAAACTGGCAGAGATGAGTTGCACTGCCTTTGGATATGGATGTATTTAAATACATAATCTCCTGAGA